>NC_083405.1:108167497-108470527 GCF_020745735.1 Hemiscyllium ocellatum
GTCAACTCTATTGTATTACAGCTTTGCTCTTGTTTCATGGCTTATTCCTTCCTTTTTGCCTTCATACAGATTCGAATGGATGTGAGGCTGTTGACAATTTCTCATGCACACAATAATCAGTGAGACTGTATGACAGTGAAGTGTCTGGTAATATTTTTATCAGAAATAAAATCTTAAAATTTTAGTTTGTAAAACTAAAACAACAGTAGATGAGAGAAAGCAGAGAGAAATGGAAGAATTTGGCACAGAATTCTAAGACGTATCAGGTCAGAGTCAGGTGACAATCTTCCTTTGTGTGCAGCAGGAGCAGTGAGAGTGGAAACCAGGGGACTGTTGGGAAGGTAAATTCTCCATTTAAAAGCTTACCTTGTGGGAGGAGCGGCCTTCATTGCGGGCACATTGCGGTTTGGGAAGGTGAGTGCATTGATATATTTGGTCCCAAGAAACTATACATGTAGTGTCACCCCACCTGCCCTCTTCCTCTCAACCAAAATAAAGTCTTTGATGTCCTGTTAAGATAAGGCTCTCCTATTTCTTCTGTATCGTGTGATTAGTTAAAAATTGACTTTCTCTTTTTTTATTTATTAATTGGTTATTTGTAAAAGACCCTAGCAGAGAAGTATTAGAAATTATTTAACTCAAATTTATATAATGTAATACAGTAATCCAATATGTAGAGATGGCTGGTCAGATAATGTGCTGTAGCTGTATGATGTGGGAGCTGGCTGATCCCATTTTGAATAGCAATGACCACATCTGCAGCAAGCATTGGTTGCTGGAAGAACTCCAGATCAGAATTGATTAGTAGATTAGATTCCTGACAGTGTGGAAACAGGCCCTTCGACCCAACCAGTCCGCACCAACCCTCTGAAGAGTAACCCACCCAGACCCATTTCCCTCTGACTAATGCACCTAACACTATGGGCAATTTAGCATAGCCAATTCACCTGGCCTGCACATTTTTGGACTAGAATCTGAGCTTCAAACACTGCGCCACATCCAGGAGGGGGAGAGTTATCTGGACGCTTTATTTCAGAAGGCAGTTACACCCGTAGATTGAGTAATTCAAATTCAGTTAGTGATCAGGGACAACAGGGTGTGATTACAAACGAGGCAGGTAGGGGGATCCTGAGTTCAGGAGTAGAGGACCCTCAGCTTTTGACCTTATCCAACAGGTATGAGTTACTTGCTCCCTGTGTGGATGAGGAAAAGGGCTGCTGGGAGGATGAGCCAGCTGACCACGGCACCATGGTCCAGAAGGCCAATCAAGAGGGGAGACCAACAAGACAAGTAATTGTTATAGGGAATTCTATAATTAGGGGGACAGATAGTATCCTTTGTGAGCTGGATCAGGAGTCCCACATGGTATGTTGCCTGCCCGGTGCCAGGGTGCAAGACATCTCCGACCAGCTTGAAAGGATATTGGAGAGGGAGGGGGAGGATCCAGTTATTGTGGTCCATGTTGGCACTAACAACATAGGCAAGGAGGAACTGTCTGGGGAGTATCAAGCACAACAAATGAAATTAAGGAACAGGTTTTCAAGGGTTATAATCTCCGGATTACTGCCCGAGCCACGTGCAAATTGTCTTGGGGTAACAAAATTAGGGAAGTAAACACGTAGATAAGGGAATGTGTGGGAAAGAGGGGTTCCATTTTATGAGGCATTGGCATCAGTTTTGAAACGGGGGCATCTGTACCGATGGGACAGTCTCCATCTGAACCAATTTTGAACCAGTGTTCTCGCGAAAAGGATAAATAGGGTGGTCATTATGACTTTAAAATAACGGGTTGGAGGGAAGAGAAAGGGAAAATGACAGAAAGTATGGTGATAAATGAAAAGGTAAGCAGCAGGTGGGTTTAAGTTCAAGACAGACTATGAGAGAAGGAAAAAGGAAGGATAACTTAAGATATTATTAGAGATGTTAGGAATCATGAGGGTAAGATACTCAACATAAAGGCACTTCACCTGAGTGCTCGTACTGTTTGTAACAAGGTTGATGAGTTAATGGTACAAATCATCATGAATGAATATGATTTGGTAGCCATCACAGAGACATAGTCACAGCTGGGAGTTAAATATCCAGGGGTACCAGACTATTCGGAAGGGCAGACAGGAAGGTAAGGAAGGTGGTGTAGCTCCAATATTCAAAAATGACATCAGGATGGTGCTGAGTGATGATATAGGTACTATGGAGAATAAGGTTGAATCCATTTGGGTAGAAATTAGAAATTCTAAGAAGACAAAGTCACTGATAGGCTTAGTCTATAGGCCACCAAATAATAACATCACATTGGGGTGGGCAATAAACAAAGAAATAACTAATGCCTGTAAAAATGGGATGGCAATTATTATGGGTGATTTTAATCTACATGCCGATTGATTGAACCAGCTCGGTCAGGGTAGCCTTGAGGAGGAGTTTGTTGAGTGTATCCACGATAGTTTTCTTAAACAGAATGTAATGGAACTGACAAGGGAGCAAGCTATCCGAGATCTGGTCCTGTCTAATGAGACAGGAATAATTAATGACCTAATAATCATGAATCATCTTGGAAGAAGCGATCACAGTATCACTGAATTTAGAAAACATGGGAGAATGTGATGATAAAATCCAATACCAGGGTCCTGTGCTTAAACAAGGGAGACTACAATAGAATGAGGGAGGACATGGCTAAAGTAGACTGGAAACAAAGATTTAAGGTGGGACAGTTGACAAACAGTGGAGGACTTTCAAAGCAAGTTTTCAAATGCTCAGCCAAAGTATATTCCAATGAAAAGGCAGGAGTGTAAGAAAAGGGGTAAACTGCCGTAAGTGTCTAAGGAAATAAGACAGGCTGTCAAATTGAAAGAGAAGGCAGAAGAGGTGGGCAAAACAGCATGAAGCTAGAAGCTTGGGAAAACTCTAAAGGTCAACAGAAATCCACAAAAAGGATTATAAAGAAAAGTAAGATAGAACATGAGAAAAAATTAGCACAGAATATAAAGACAGATAGCAAATGTGTCGATAAATATATAAAACGAAAAAGGGTGACTAAAGTAAGTGTTAGTCCTTTAGAGGATGAAAAGGGGCATTGAGTTATGGGACATGATGAAATGGCTGAGACATTGAACAGGTATTTTGCATCAGGTCTTCACAGTGGAGGACACAAATAACATGCCAGTTATTGACAAGGAGGCGAAGGTAGGTGTGGACCTGGAAACAATCATTACAAAAGAGATAGTGTTGGGCAAGCTAATGGAGCTAAGGATAGATAAGTCTCCTGGCCCTGATGGAATGCACCCCAGGTTTTGAAAGAGATGATGGGAGAAATAGCAAGTGCATTGGTGGTAATTTTTCAAAATTTGCTGGACTCTGGGGCAGTCCTAGCAGATTGGAAAACAGAAAATATGACTTCATTGTTTAAAAAGGGAGGAGATGAAAGGCTTTTGCCCAAAACATTGATTTTCCTGCTCCTTGGATGCTGCCTGAACTGCTGTGCTTTTCCAGCACCACTCTAATCTAGACTCTGGTTTCCAGCTGCAGTCATTGTTTTTACCTAGAAGATGGGGAATTATAGAGCAGTTAGCTTAACCTCTGTAGTGAGGAAGATGCTTGAGTCTATTATCAAGGAAGAAATAGCAAAACATCTCGACAGAAATTGTCCCATTGAGCAGATGTAGCATGGGTTCATGAAGGGCAGGTCATGCTTCATAAATCTTCTGGAAATCTATGAAGACATTATGAGCAATGTAGACTTCGGGGACCCAGTGGACGTGGTGTACCTAGATTTCCAAAAGGCCTTCGACAAAGTGCTGCACAAGAGACTGCTGCATAAGGTAAGGATGCAAGATGATATGGGTAAAGTATAAGTGTGGATGGAGGATTGGTTGATTAACAAGATGCAAAGAATGGGGATAAATAAGTGCTATTCTGGCTGGTAAGCAGTGACTAGTGGTGTGTCAGAGATCAGTGTAGGGACCACAATTATTTAGAATTTGCATAGGTGATTTGGAGTTGGGGACCAGGTATAGGGTGTCAAGGTTTGCAGATGACAGTAAGATGGATGGCAGAGCAAAGTGTGCAGAGGACAGTGAAACTTTGCAGAGGAACATAGATACTTTAAGTGAATGGGCAAATGTCTAGCAGATGGAATACAGTGTAAATAAATGTGTGAAGTCATCCATTTTAGTTGGAGTATTACTTGAATGGAAAAAAGTTGCAGAATGCTGCTGTGCAGTGGGACCTGGGTGTCCTTGTGCATGATTCACAGATGGTTGGTCTGCAGGTACAACCAGATATTAGGAACGCAAATGGAATTTTGTCCTTTATTGTGAAAGAGATTGAGTTTAAAAGTAAAGAGGTAATGTTGCAGCTGTACAGGGTGCTGGTGAAGCCATGCCTGGAGTACTGTATGCAGATTTGGTCTCCTTACTTGAGAAAGGATGTACTGGCACTGGAGAGGGTGCAGTACGTTGATTCTGGAGTTGAGGGGGTTGGCTTATAAGGAGAGACTGAGTAGACTGGGATTATAGTCATTGAAATTTAGTAGAATGAGAGAGGATCTTATAGAAACATATACAATTATGAAGCTAATGGATAAGATAGAAGTAGAGAGGATGTTCCCATTGGCAGATGAAGCTAGGACAAGAGGACATAGCCCCAAAATTAGAGGGTGCAGATATAGGAATAAGAAGGAACTTCTTCACACAGATGTAAATCTATGGAATTCCTTGCCCAGTGAAGTAGTTGACACTACTTCAGTAAACGTTTTAAAAGATAGGGTAGATTTTGTTTAACAATAAAGGAATTAAGGGATACAGTGAGAGTGCGGGTAAGTGAAGCTGAGGCCACAAAAAGATCAGCCATGATTTAATTGAGTGGTGGAGCTTGTTCGAAGGGCCGGATGGCCTACTCCTGCTCCTAGTTCTTACGTTCTTATGTGTGCAGCTCTATTCATTTCGAGATCAATTGGGCTTCTGCTAATGATACAGTATTTTGGACTGTAGCATGAATTTAATCTCTTCAAAAGTAGTATCCATGTAATAGTGGACCCCATAAATTTAACCTTCAAAATTAGTCTCAAATATTCGACTTTTACATGGTTATATAGGGTAATTGTTTTCTTTTGCAGGACATTGAATCAACCGCAAAGAGACAGTTGATAGGTACACTTACTTGTGTTTCATCAGGGGACTCGCAGCTCATAGGTAAGCAGACACCAATGGTTTGTTTTGTTTTGATTTATTGCAGTCACATGTACCTAAGTACAGTGAAAAGCTTTGTTTTGCGAACAGTACATGCAGATCACAGCAAACAAGGACATACAGATCATAGGAGGCTTTTGGCTGCACAGGAGGCACACGAGGCAAGATCAACATTACTTGAAGTTAGTGAGGTCCTTTCATCAGTCCAAAACAGCATAGAACAAGCTGTTCTTGAACCTGTTGGTGCTTGTGTTCAGTGTTCCATATCTTCTGCCTGACATAAGAGGTTGGAAGAAAGTATTACTATGGTAGGAGAGGTTTTTGATGATGTTGGCAACGAAGTATAAATAGATGGGAGGTTGGTTTCCGTGATGGTCTGCGTAGGGAGAGTTATGGAGAGTCTCCACAGTGGAGGAGCATAATCCACTTCTACCATTGCAGAGCTGAAATCAGAAGTTTGAATTTCAAGGGCTTTCAGACGACAGAGACTCATTGGACTGTAGAGATGTACACATGGAACAGACCTTTTGTTCCAACCTGACCATGCTGACTAGATATCCTAATTCATCTACTCTTGGCCCATATCACTCGAAACCTTTTCTATTCATTTACCCATCCAGATGCCTTTTACATGTTGTAATTGTATCAGCCTTCCAGCACTTCCTTCGGCAGCTCATTCCATACACGCACCACCCTCTGTATGAAAATATTTCTCTTCAAGTCCCTTTTATATCTTTCTCCTGTCACCTTACGCTTCTGCCCTGTAGTTCTGGACTCCCCCACCCTATGGAAAAGCCCTTGTCTATTTACCCTATTCATGCCACTTGTGATTTTAGAAATCTTTGTAATGTCACCCCTCAGCTTCTGACGCTCCAGAGAAAATAGCCCCAGCCTGTTCAGCCTCTCTCTATAGCTCAAATCCTCCAACCCTGGCAATATCCTTGTAAATCTTTTCTGAACCCTTTCAAGTATCAAAACATCCATCCTTTGGGAGGGAGACCAGAAGTGCACACAATATTTCAAAAGTGGCCTAACCAATGTCCTGTATAGCCTCAATGTGAATTCCCAACTCCTATACGCAATGCTCTGACCAATAAAGGAAAGCATACCAAATCCCTCTTCACTATCCTATCTATCTGTGACTCCACTTTCAAGGAACTATGAACCTGCACTCCAAGGTCTCTTTGTTCAGCGACATTTTCCAGGACATTACCATTAAGTGCGTAAGTCCTGCTCTGATTTGCCTTTCCAAAATGCAGAACCTCTCATTTCTCTACATTAAACATTTCCTTGTGTAGTGAGGTGCTATGACATAAAATGTGCTTTCTTTCTCAGAGAGTAGTAGGGCCATGGAACGCCTTGCCTACAATAGTAGTAGACTTGCCAACTTTAAGGGCATTTAACTAGCGATTGAATAAACATATGGATGAAAATGGAATAGTATAGGTTAGATAGGCTTCAGATTTGTTTCACATCAAGGTCGATGCAACATCAAGGGCCGAAGGGCCTGTACTGTGCTGTAATGTTCTGTGTTTTACATTCTAAAATGGTGGGTCAGTGGTTAACACTGTTGCCTCACAACGTCAGGGACCAGGGTTTGATTACGACCTCAGGCGCCTGTGTCTGCGTGGGTTACCTTTGGGTGCTCCATTTCCCCCCCACATTCCAAAGATGTGCAGGTTGGGTGAATTGGCCATGCTAAATTGCCCATAGTGGTCAAGGATGTGTAGGTTCGGCACATTAGTCAGGGGTAAACATTGGGGAATGAGTCTGGGCTGGTTAATCTTCGGAGGGTTGGTGTGGACTTGTTGGGTTGTCGGGCCTGTTTCTACACTGTAGGGATTCCATTCTATAAAATACATTGCCTAAAAGAATGGTGGCAGCAGATTCAATTGTGCCATTCAGAAGAGAATTGGATAACTGTTTGGTGGGAAAAAGAAAATTAAAAAGCTAGGCGAGAATAACTGTAGCTGTACCAAACAGCAATCACCGTTACAATAAGCTGAATATCTACCTTCTGTGCTTAATTATTCTGTGATGCTGTATTTAAACAGAAAGTTTCTGGCCCTATTCTTGACTTCAGTTTTGGCTCCAACTGCTGATTTTAAATTGAAAGCAGGCATGCAGGAAAGAGAAAAAGGGAAGATTTCAAATCGGAATGTGGGTGGAACATAGACTAAAGTCAGGAGAGCATGAGTAGTAATATAAATAAGAACAATATGTTCCCATTAACATTGTCCCACGCCTCCAATATCCATCAACCGAAAATAATGGATTCATATTTCAAGGTTGTTGTTTGCTTTCATCTGTGTCACTTTAGCTGGAGTAAATGGATTTGTTGAAGAACAACTCTTTCCAAAGAGACAACAAATGAAGAAGAAAGCTAAAAATGTGGACTTATTCCTTCAATTTCTTGTGGAGTTTAACTTGGAGCTGGTCACCCTGTTGTACCTTTGTCCCTTCCAACACTTCAGCCAACTCCCAAGGCAGCAGCAGGCAGATAGCTGCTGGGATCTCCCAGGATCTGATCATCATAACAGATCAGATGATATGTCTCGGCCTTGAGGAGATGAACCTGCTTCATGACCTAGCAAACCTAGGTGGAGTCAGAGCAGTAAACACAGGGTCTAACATCAACGCCTGGGAGGACAGCTCTGGGTAAAAGGAGACAAAACAACCCAGAGAAGTAGTTGAAACAAAGATGAGCATTTTGAAGGGAAAGAAACAATATACATTTGTGTAGTGCCTTGCATCACCTCAGGAAATATCAATGCACATCACAATTTGTGAATTCATTTGGATCTAAAGCTACTGTGATATTTTGGAAATGCAGGTGTGGCTCAGAGGTTAGCACTGTTGTCTCACAATGCCAGGGACCCGGGTTAGATTGCCACCTTGGGCAACTGCCTGTGCAGAGTTTGCACATTTTCCCCGTGTCTGCGTGGGTTTCCTCCGGGTGCTCTGGGTTCCTCCCACAGTCCAAAGATGTGCAGGTTAGGTGAATTGGCCATGCTAAATTGTCCATAATCTTCAGGGATGTGTAGGTTCGGTGCATTAGTCAGGGGTAAATGTCGAGTAATAGGCGAATGGGTCTGGGTAGCATACTCTTTGGAGAGTCGGTGTGGTCTTGCTGGGTCGAAGGGTCTATTTCCACATGGTAGGGAGTGTATGATTCAGGTGCAAACAATTTACACCCCACAAGAAAGATCACACAAAACAGAAATATGGTTGTGACCATGTAATGTTTCAATGATAGTGAGGGATAGGTATATAGTCGACACAGAGTATATAAATGGGAACTTACCTGCCCCTCTTTGAAGGGGAAGGATTTTGAGAAGCCAAGAATACAACTTGGGAAAATAAAATTTGCGCCGATATTGGCAACGAACAATGTAGAACAACAATGGGAAATCCTTAAAATGGTCCTCCGTAGAGTGCATGGAAAATATATTCCATTAAACAGAAAAAACATATTAAACACAAGTGAAACTCAATGAGTGAATTAAGACATAAGGGAGAAATTGAGTGTTAGGAAAGTAACTAATACAAAGACAGCAGAGGAGTACATGATGAGGAGGGAAGCAAAAATCGATTAACAAGGTAAAGGAGAACTATGAAATTAAATTATCAAGGAAATTCAACAAAACTTTGATTTTTTTTGGCAGACACATCAATTTTAAAAGGGAGACTACAGTGACATTAAGACCAATAAGAAATAGACAAGCTAATATCACAGGTATCAATACAGACAGACAGAAATATTAAATAAACCTTTTCTTACAGTATTTATGAGAGAGATAGAACAGGTAGCCATGACATTGAATGATGAGATGAATAGCAAGTGCATTTGAAATATAAAAACAAGAATGTGTTGCATAAATTGAACAAACTCAATAACGGATATTGCCCCTTATCTGGATGGATTACATCCACACATTTTAAAAGAGATAGCAAAGGTATTACTGTATGTATGCAATAAACATAATGATTCATTAATACGTGAATGGGTTTTTCTGTGAGTTAGGATATAGGCAGCAGAGATTTTGATCTCATGTTTGGGAAGGGTGGAAAGTGGAGGAGCAGCCAGAGGTGTGCTAGAATAATCAAATCTATAGCCAACAGCATTCTGAAGGTTTCAGCAGCAGAAAAGCTGAGGCAGGAGCAGAATTGATAATGTTCTGGAAAGGGCACTAGATTGCCTTTGTAACTAACAACAGCGATCTAAGTTACAGGTGCATGTGGCAGTCATTTACATTACTTTATCCTGACACCGTACACTGCAGGAAAACTCTTGGTTCCAAACTAACAGTCAGCTGTCATGTTGTGTGGCATTTAATTTATGTCAAACTCTTCCATTTACAACCTTGAAAAAAGTTGAATGAATTCTTTGAAGATGTAACAAGTGAAGTTATAATGGGGTTTCTGTAGATGGAATACATCTGGACTTCAAGAAAGCATTTGAGCTATCGGGAGAGTTTGAATAGGCTGGGACTGTTTTCCCTGGAGCGTCAGAGGCTGAGGGGTGACCTTGCAGAGGTTTATAAAGTCATGAGGGGCATAGATAGGATAAATAGAAAAAATATTTTCCCTGGGATGGGGAGTCCAGAAATAGTGGGCATAAGTTTAGGGTGTGAGGGGAAAGATATAAAAGAGACCTAAGGGACAATATTTTTCATGCAATGGGTGGTACGTGTATCAAAAGAGCTGATAGAGGAAGTGCTGGAGGCTGGTACAATTGCAACTTTTAAAAGGAATCTGGGTGTGTATATGAATAGGAAAGGTTTGGAGGGATATGGGCTGGGTGCTGGTAAGTGGTAGTGGGCGGCACGGTGGCACAGTGGTTAGCACTGCTGCCTCACAGCGCCTGAGACCCAGGTTCAATTCCCGACTCAGGCGACTGACTGTGTGGAGTTTGCACGTTCTCCCCGTGTCAGTGTGGGTTTCCTCCCGGTGCTCCGGTTTCCTCCCACAGTCCAAAGATGTGCAGGTCAGGTGAATTGGCCATGCTAAATTGCCCGTAATGTTAGGTAAGGGGTAAATGTAGGGGCATGGGTGGGTTTCGCACCAACAAGTGGGTGGACTTGTTGGGCCGAAGGGCCTGTTTCCACACTCTAAGTCTAATCTAATCCAAGTGGGACTAGATTAGGTTGGGATATCTGGTTGGCATAGATGAGTTGGACCGAAGGGTGTGTTTCCATGCCGTATATCTCTACGACTGTTTTTGATAAGGCTCTACATAAGAAGCTAATACCCAAAGTGCAATCACATAGGGTTAAGGGTAATATATAAGCTTATTAAAGGATTGCCGAACCAACAGATTGCTGATGGTTGGGATAAATGGGTCTTTTTCTGGTTGGCAAACTATAGCTAATAGGTGCCACACAGTACAGTCCTTGGTGCCCTGGCTATTTATAAAGTACGTTAATGGTTTGAGTGCAGGGACAGAAGTTACTTTAGCCAAATTTGTGGATTATACTAAAATCAGTGGGGAAGTGCATTGCAATGGAGAAATAAGAAATGTTAAAATTGGTTTGGATAGGTTAGGTGAATGGGTCAGACATTGGCCGATGGAATTTAATATGAATATGTATGAGGTCATCCATTTTGGTCGGAAGAATAAAAAAGGTAACTTATAATCTAAATGGACAGACACTTCAAAATGCTTCAGTGCAGAAAACTGTGGGTGTCCTTGTGCATGAGTTGTAGAAAGCTTGCATGCAGATACAAGAAGAAATGAACAGGGCAAATGGAAATTTGATGGTTATTGCAAACAGAATGGAATATAAAAGCAGGAATGTGTTGTTGTAATTGTACAAGACATTGCTGAGACAGCATTTGGAATACAGTGTACAGTTTTGTTCCCCTTCCTTGAGGGAGGATGTAATCGCATTGGAGAAAATAAAGAGAAGGTTCACTCGATTAATTCTTGTGAGGAGAGATTAAGCAGTTTCGGCCTCGACTCAGTAGAATTTAGAGAAATGAGAAAAGATCTCATTGAAGTATATAAGATGCTAAAGGGAATTAACAAAGTAAGTGTGGGATGGATGATTCTCCTTGTAGGACAATCAATAAGGAGAGGTCATAAGTTTAGGCTGAGGAGTGGCAAGCTTAAAATAGAGATGAAGAGGATTATTTCTCTCATTGGGTTGCGAATCTGTGGAATTCACTCTCCCAGAATGTGGTAGATGCTGGGATGACAAATAAATCTAAGGAGCAGAAAGACAGATTTTTAATTAGTAATGGGCTAAAGGGTTAAGAGAAACAGGCAGGAAAGTGGAATTGACACCAAGTTGAAATCAACCATGATCATATTGAATGATTGATTGATTGATCGATTTATTGTTGTCATGTGCACTAAAACACAATGAAAAGTGTTGTTTTGTGTGAACTGTACAGGCAGATTGTACCATACAAAGTACATCAGGGTAGCAGAACAGAGGGAAGAATACAGTGTTATTGCTGCAGAAAAAGTGTAGAAGAGAGAGATCAGAATTAACATTTGAGAGGTCCATTCAAATGTCTGATAACAGCAGGGATGATGCTGTTCTTGAATCTATCTGTGTATTCAACATGTATTAAAAATTTTATATCTTCTGCCCAGTGGAACAGGTTGGAAGAGAGTATAACTGGGATGGGAAGGGTCTTTTATTTTGTTAGTTGCTTTCCCAAGGCAGTGGGATGTATTGATGGAGTCAATGGATAGTAGGCTGGTTCACGTAATGGATTGGGCTATGTTCATAACTCTCTGTAATTTCCTTTAGTCTTGGAAACAGCA
Source organism: Hemiscyllium ocellatum (assembly GCF_020745735.1). Classification (NCBI taxonomy): domain Eukaryota; kingdom Metazoa; phylum Chordata; class Chondrichthyes; order Orectolobiformes; family Hemiscylliidae; genus Hemiscyllium; species Hemiscyllium ocellatum. Next base: position 108,179,456 of record NC_083405.1, read on the forward strand.
GTTTCCATACCAAACTGCGATGCATCCAGATAGAATGCTTTCTGTGGTGCATTTACAAAGAATGTGAGGCAGCATTGCTAACCACTGAGACACCGTACTACCAATGATGACAAGTTGTTACAAGAAGTGTTAATAAGAGGCCACATCATGATAGGTATCAATGTGATAAATTGTTAGTATTCCTTACACCTAAAGAGGAACTCACATTAGAGAGGCATTCAAATATGCCACCCAAGCAGACATCAGGGCTTTGAATAAGCTATTATTTGAGGAAATATCATAATCCTCCTGACACAGACAGATGGACAGGTCCAATATCATCCTCCTGAAAGACAACAACATGGAAGAAGAAAAGAAACCAATATTATTCGTCATATGAAGCTGCTCAAGGTGTGGATCAAGGCAAGTACCAGTGTGCAGAAGATGAAGCTGTGTGCTATCAATATGGGAAATAGGACACTGTCAAACAACAACACCTATAGAACCACAGAAACAGGGGAGACAAGTAAAACAAATCCTGACTAAGGGAAATCATTTAGAAATCAAAATGTCCAAACATTTGAGGATGGAGAACAAAAAAGGTATGTCAACATTGCTGGGTGAGGTCAAAGGCAGCTAGCAAAGATTCTACACCATCACCTCAAAGGTGCAACGTTTGCAATAGAGCCTCCACAGGATAGAGTGGTAGCGGTTTCAACACTGGCTCACCACAAAGCACAATTAAAGTCAATGGATATCTATCTGTAAGCATAAAATTTAAAGGTCCAGAGGGCAAGATTTGCAATTGCATGTCAATTCACCATTCAGCTTAGTCACAAAACATGAGAAGTCAGTGAGACTCTCTTCATATTGAAGAACCAGAACACTTCACTACTAAGTAGAAATCCATGTAATCCAGTTCTCTTAGGGAGATTGGATACAATTCATCCAAGATAAAATGGGACAGAATTTCTACACGATTATGCAGCTTGGGAAAATTAAAACAGGAATACTACGTGACCCTGCAAGAATATACTAATTTCTCTTCCGTTATTAGAAAAGATGAAATCTCAGTTAGACAACATGATAAAAAGCACAGTCTTGTCACCATTGACAGAACTGACCCAACTGTATTCAGGATTGGGAACAGTTCCTGAAGCAAATCGAGAATGAAGATTGTGTGTGGATCTCATTCAATTAAATTAAGGGGATTACAAAGTCTATTTGCTTTTTCAGTCAATGCCAATTTGATCATGTTAAGATGAAACCGATTCTTCTCCAAACTAGACAGAAACAGCAGATTTTGGCAGCTCCCTCTTGATTACAAATCAAACTTTCCGACTGTACTCGTCGTGCCATTTGGATGATTTTGTATCAATGTCTGGGAGATCTTTCACAATTTTGGCTGCAATAGAATTTTTTCAGAGTACAATATCAAGATCTCTTGAAGGAAGAGTAGAACCATTAATCATGTAAATGATATCCTAGTCCATGGTCAAATAAAACAAAGGATTACAAAGTAACAAATAAGTGAAATACAAAGAGCATTATGGAATTCAAGCCTTACACTCAAGGAGAACTGTTGATTCTTAAAGATAACCATCACATTTTGGAGCCATGTGATTCAAGAACAAGGTGTCACTGTGGATTCCAGGAAGCTGAGAGCCACAATTGAATGCTGAGCAGTGAAGTACAGCATTTCTTAGATATGGTGAACTAAATTGGAATGTTCACCCTTAACCTAGCCAGTCTCACTTTAAAAAAGATTTTAAAGAAAAGGCCATCAATAGTACTGGGATCAGGAACAGACTTTAGCACTACATAATTCTAAGGAGAAGCTGGTCTTTATAGATGTATGAATTCACCAAAGACCCAGGTGTATTTACCAAATAGACATGGGTGCAGTATTTACTAGATTAGGAGCAGTTCTCATTCAGGTGCAGAGTAATAGAATGATGGACTTCCTATTGTCAGAAAGGGTGAAAACTAGACAGAGATATGTTTCAATTTAAAAAGAAATATTGGCAAATTGTTGAAGAGTTATTGTTATCAGTTGGAAACTTGAATTCTAATTTCATATATATCTTGAAATTTGATTTTTAATTTTATATTGCATGTTGAGAAGGAGGCACATTGTTGGAGTCTTATTTTTGAGTTCTGTGACTGGTGTTGGGTTTTCTAAAAAGTCGTTTACATGCATTTAAATGAGGCTTTTAAGAAACAAACCCTTGAGGTATGTAGTTCAGTATTTTCAAAAATATGGAAACTTTAAGAGAGGGAAAATTAATTGGGCAGTTCCCTAGAAAATGAGGCAACCTCTGACAAAAGCAAGTTTTCTTGTTAGAAAACAGAAAAAAGTTAATGACTGGGAAGGTTTCTTTCATGTGAAGCAGGTTATTCAGAGAGAAAAGGTGGAGCAGCAGGAATTCAACAGAGCAGTTCAGCAGTCTTCCAAATAGTCAGGACAGAATAAAGGAAGTCTAAAGTGGCTTAGAAAGTTTTGAAATAAAAATTCTAGTAATGGAAGACTTTGAAGTCTGAACAAAGTAAGTAAGCTGTGTTCACAGTTTAAGTTTCTCATGCCGAGATGTTAAGTAAAGATGATAGCATCAAATGAATCCAAATAGTAGTCAGAAACAAACCAAGTACAGTCAAAGAACGTTAAAGTGAAAACAGGATGATACTTCACTGAGGTTTGAGTATCTGTAAGGTTGCTGTTGAGAGTGAAAGTGTTTATCATTTATTTGTGATATTTGTAATGAAACAGTTTCAAATAGTTCTTATATAATGTAAAGTAGTTTATGCTTTTTTATTTCCTTTTGTGTGTTTTAAACTTTGATGTTCTTTTATAAAAGGTGCCTTGGTCGTCTCTCCTGTTATATGTTCAGTGCTGTCCACTGAAATAACTCCACAGAGACTCATATCCTGTCACCAGTCACCATTTACTTACACTTGGAGAGTTCTTGATCCAGCTTACTCAGAGCCAGCTGTTAAAGTGAACAAGATGTCTGACACTCCTGTTCTAATCTGTCAGCCTGGGCTCCCTGATTAACAGCCCCAATCAGGGAATTCATATTCTATGAGGTCCATCTGGCTGACCTCATTCCAATCACTACATCCACCAATGGTAACCAAATTGTAAAAATAAAATTTATTGTCTGTCAAGCCAATTTTTTTCTCTGGGATTTGACTTGCCCAGTATTTTAATCAGCTGGAATAATACTGGCTATTACATGAGAATGTGAAGATTCTCATAATATTTCATGGGATTACACTTCATATTGAAATTAACTTGGAACAGATCATACTGCCTCCTGGAACTGAAGCTCTATCTTGGTCCATCTGTCCTGGGAGATGGTAGACGGCTGAGGAGAGAGCTGGCTAAGGAGATGGCAGCTGCCACTTGTGTTGCTGCTGCATAGCTTGCCCCTCATCTGTGATATAGAGATAGCTGTATAATCAGCTTCCATGTTGATCTGAAGGTTGTGTAGCTGAGAAATGCAGACCAAACATATTTAACTCCCAAACAGTAGAAATGACTTCCAAAATGTTTGAAACTGCCTCTAAAATAATAAAAACACACAGAGACAGGGTCAACATGCAAAAAGCCTTTCACTTAGGCAAGGAAGAGGCTGTCAGATTTCAACATTTAAAGGATTTAATTTGGCTCCATCCAGTACTGCTGCTATCTCACCCAGCTCACTCTGCCTTGTTTCAGGAAGCCTAAGAATCTCATGGACTCAGTTAAATTCAGAGTTCAGGGCTCAGGATATAGATGATGAACATTTTATGTATTTAAAAGCAGTAACTTCCATCCTATGGGGTTTCCCATATGCTACAGATTGCATTTGAATTAAAGACAACAATTTATCCTGTTATGGACAGATTTGGGATGATTTCCCATTTTATCTAATTCTCTAGTGATCACGGCATGAGGTACTGCTGAGAAAGAATATTTGAACACATTCGTGCTGTGATTTGAACACAATAAAGCTTTCTTGTAAACAGAGTTAAAATGTATTTATTACTAAACCTAAATTGAAAAATTCATCAAACATTCTCCAACAGAATTGATACACATATAAAATAGGATGATTTCTAAAAAACTAACATGCATAAACTAAACTACTGAAAGAATAGAATGGAGATAAATCAATTCTTTGCTGTCTTTAAGATGGTGGTTAAAAAAGTTGCAGATCTAAAGAAGTTTCTCCAGGTTCCTTAAACCAATCAAAAAGTTGGAAATGTTCGATTTTTATCCTAAAATGTGGTCAGTCCTGTATCGAAGAAACATAACAGCAGGTAACAAACACTGAAGCTGCTGGAAAGGTTCAGTAGGTCTGGCAGCATCTGCGAAGAGAAATCAGAGTTAACATTTTGTGTCCGGTGACCCATTCTCAGAACGGTACAATATATTAACACCTTTTGTTGCTTAAGATGATTTCAAAACAGGATTTCTTTTTTGGATAGGGATTCTTTCCTGTTTGGTTTTCTTCCTTGCTTTAACTAACGGACCTCCAATTGTTTGAAATAAAAATGTCAATTATGGAATTGTCCAAGAATGTCAGTTTCAGAGTGTCAAGTGTTCATCGTCACAACTTGCACCCCTATCAAGCAACTATGATTTTTGAATTCCACTGTTCTTGCAACAGCATTCTGGCTATTAGCAGCGTATAACACGATCCATGTAAAACATGATCACTTTGACAGAGTTCTGTAGTACTGCTGACACCTGAGGAATGGGACCTTTTTGTGGCATTATTCAAAGGAAAGGAAACAACTGAGGAAATTGCCGAAAAATGAAAGAAGAAGTTCCAGAAGTTGAAAGTGAAGTATCTTAAAGCCGGAGAAGCCACTCTGAAGAAAGCTAAGAAACAAAGGTACATAGAGTAAAACAGTGCAATGGAAAGTGTCACATAAACAACCTGGTTATGTATTCTGGCAGCCATCTGAGTCAAACTATGTTAGGATGTATTTGGATAAATTAGGCTATTGCTACCAAAGCACCAGATGCTGACTCTTCCCTGACAGCTATCTAGGTGAAGAACAACAGAGAGAAGCATTACAGCATAAAACTATTTTCTTGTGTCAATGTGCACATTCCTATGATATTCTGTCAACCAGTTTTCTTCAGATGCAGCAAATTCCTAAGTAAAAACCATTGATACAGCACAGTTAATTACGCCTTTTGTTATTGATTTGTGATAAGATCGCTTTTGCCCCACGTTCAACAGTTCAGCTGCATCCTGTCTGGCTAATAAACAATCTGAGGACCCATGTGTGAAACATGAAACAAACACTGGTGATGTTCAAAGTAAGAGTGAGGAAATAAATGCATAACACATTCTTGCACAAAATTGAAAAGCCAGAAAGAATGTGTATTGCCCAGCAGAATATATTTTCATCCGCACAAAGGCCTCTATATATACAACTACCACAATCTAAAATGGTTAGGTACATTAGTTACCAGAAAAAAAGGTAAAAGGTTGTTATTTTAATTTAAGGATGAAATTTAACCAGCCACAATCTAAGTTGTCTTAACAGCGTCTTTTCCTCATTCAAGTCCTTCTTGCCTCTGAACCTAATAGCTATTTTTTATTTGCTAGAACATATTTAGATTACTTATAGGATATTGATCCATGTGAAACTCAATGAGCAAGCGAATGAAAGAACTCAGAACACTTAGAACATTCATGATTGCTACTGAGTGCACCCTGTAAGTTCTGCTCTTAGTTGAAAACCTGCCCTTTTGTTTGTCTGTTGTGGTTCTGTTCGCCGAGCTGGAAGTTTTTGTTGCAAACGTTTTGTCCCCTGGCGACATCATCAGTGCTCTGGATCCTCCTGCGGAGCACTTCTTTGATGTTTCTTCCAGTATTTATAGTGGTCTGTCCTTGCCGCTTCCGGGTGTCAGTTTCAGCTGTCCGCAGTAGTGGTTGGTATATTGGGTCCAGGTCGATGTGTTTGTTGATGGAGTTTGTGGATGAATGCCATGCCTCTAGGAATTCCCTGGCTGTTCTCTATCTGGCTTGCTCTATGATAGTAGTGTTTTCCCAGTCAAATTCATGTTGCTTGTTGTCTGAGTGTGTAGCTACTAGGGATAGCTGGTCGTGTCGTTTCGTGGCTAGTTGATGTTCATTTATGCGGATTGTTAGCTGTCTTCCTGTTTGTCCTATATAGTGTTTTGTGCAGCCCTTGCATGGTATTTTGTATACTACATTAGTTTTGCTCATGTTGGGTATCGGCTCCTTTGTTCTAGTAAGTTGTTGTCTGAGCATGGCTGTTGGTTTGTGTGCCGTTATGAGTCCCAAGGGTCGCAGTCATCTGGCTGTCAGTTCTGAAACGCTCCTGATGTATGGTAGTGTGGCTAGTCCTTTTGGTTGTGGCATGTCCTCATTCCGTGGTCTATCTCTTAGGCATCTGTTGATAAAGTTGCGCGGGTATCCGTTTTTGGCGAATACCTTGTATAGGTGTTCCTCTTCCTCTTTTCGCAGTTCTGGTGTACTGCAGTATGTTGTGGCTCTTTTGAATAGTGTCCTGATGCAGCTTCGTTTGTGTGTGTTGGGGTGGTTACTTTCATAGTTTAGGACTTGGTCTGTGTGTGTTGTTTTCCTGTGTACCCTTGTGGTGAATTCTCTGTTCGGTGTTCTCTGTACTATCACGTCTAGGAATGGGAGTTGGCTATCCTTTTCTTCTTCTCTCGTGAATCGGATTCCTGTGAGTGTGGCGTTGATGATCCGGTGTGTTTTTTCTATTTCCGTGTTTTTGATGATTACAAACGTGTCATCGACATAGCTGACCCAGAGTTTGGGTTGTATTTGTGGTAGGACTGTTTGTTCTAACCTTTGCATAACTGCCTCTGCTATGAGTCCCGAGATTGGTGATCCCATGGGTGTTCCATTGATTTGTTCGTATATCTGATTGTTGAATGTAAAGTGTGTAGTGAGGCACAAGTCCAGTAGTTTAAGTATGCCGTCTTTGTTGATAGGTTCCGCCTCCTGTTTTCTGTTCTGTATGTCCAGTAGGTTGGCTATTGTTTCTCTGGCTAGGGTTTTGTCAATCGAAGTGAACAGTGCCGTCACGTCGAATGAGATCATGGTTTCTTCTTTGTCTATGTGTGTATTCCTGATGGCGTCCAAGAATTCCTGTGTTGATTGTATGGAGTGTTTGGATCCGCTGACCAGGTGTTTCAGTTTCTGTTGTAGTTCTTTGGCCAGTTTGTATGCTGGTGTCCCTGGTAATGATACTATGGGTCTGAGTGGGATGTCTGGTTTGTGTACTTTGGGTAGTCCATAGAATCTGGGGTGTTGTTGCTTTCCGGTTTCATTCTTTGTAGGTCAGCTTTGGTTATCTGTCCGTTTTTTTGTAGATTCCTTAGTGTGTCATTTATTCTAGTGGTGGGTTGTGGTGTGGGGTCAGAATCCTTCATTTGGTAGGTGTTGGTATCTGCGAGTAGGTGTTGTGCTTTTTTGATGTAATCTGATTTATCTAGGATGACCGTCATTCTGCCTTTATAAATACTATAATTTATAGTATATTTCCACTATAATTCCACTATAATACTATAATTCCACTATAAATACCAGAAGAAACATCAAAGAAGTGCTTTGCAGGAGGCTCCAGAGCACTGATGATGTCGCCTATCCAGGGGACGAAACGTTTGCAACAAAAACTTCCAGCTCGGCGAACAGAACCACAACAACGAGCACCCGAGCTACAAATCTTCGCACAAACCTTTTGTTTGTCTCCTCATATATTCACACTTTTTGAAGATTACCAATGACACTTTAAATTATGTTACAATTACCATAGGAAAATAGGAACAGGAGTAGACCATTCAACCCCTTGATCCTATTCTGCCATTCAATGAGATCGTGTCTAATCTGTGGTCTAAATTTCCCAATGAAGGGCTTTTGCCCGAAACATCGATTCTCCTGCTCCTCAGATGCTGCCTGACCTGCTGTGCTTTTCCAGTACCACACTCGACTCTGACCTCCAGTCAGAGTCTGCATCTGCAGTCCTCACTTCCTCCTGATCTGCGGTCTAACTCCATATTTTGAGTCTTTTGCTCAGAGCCCTTAACATCTTTGTTTAACAAAAATGTATTGATCTCAGCTTTAAAACTAACAACTATTCTCAGATCAACTGCTTTTTTTGGCAGACAGCTCCAAAGCAGTATCCCCCCACCCCCCATCCACCTCAAACCATGTTTGTGCAGAAATATTTTCTAACATCTCTCTTGAACGGTCTGGCCCTAATTCACAGACTATGTCCTCTAGCTCTATCATCTCCAACCAATAGAAATTGTTTATCTGTCTCAATAGTTACTTACAGTTAAGTTTCTGACATTGAGAAAGAGTAGAAATAATGTTTCAGGAAAGCTTCCTCCTATGGAAGGTTATCTTGCCATAAGGTATTGTTAAAACAGAGACAAAACATCTTTCAAGAGAAAAGCATGGGGTAACGGAAACCAGCAAAGCAATGGGACCAGCCCTGAATTGCTCAAGGAAATAATACAATGAATTTACACTTTCTTTGTTGCATGCTTCTATGCTTCTAACTACCAAGGATGTTGACATAAAAAATAACCTCTAATGCCTTGAAAATTCCTTCCAAAAATGGGACTGATTTATATGCTGTTATCGATGCAGGTTATTGTCAAAGTCTTTTCCTTAATTCAAAAATAATGGAAAAGTTAACAGCCTGAAGTACATTCCCATGCATTAGTTCCTGTGAAACAAAAGGTGCAATTTTCTGATTTTGTTTTCAAGTGTGGAGGCCAGTCTGTTTGTAACATACGTGCAACTCCAGCTGCCAAGACAGCCATGCTAAATTGTGTAACAAACAGGTCATTCGGAGTTGACAGCCAACCATGAGTGAATTTCCTGGCCTATCACAGGACACCACGTTGGTGCCCCAGACAATAGAAGCTGCTGGCCCTATTAGAACCCAGCAACATCTGGAACATCTGGGTCTAGTGACCATGAGCTGAGCTTTAATCTTCAATGGAACCAGTGATAAGAAAGTGAGTAATTATTATCATCTTCTCATGAGGTGGGAACTGTAGGGGTGCTGAGTTTGGGGGTGCAAAGGCAAAGGCAGGGTTTACCATTCAAAGGCTATCATTTGCCCCCTGCTGTGGCTCCAATTGTTTCAGGCTAGCAATTGCACACCACAACCTGGCAGCCATATGAACACCTGAAATAAAATCACAGAATTTAATCGTGCCATTTGGCACCATTTGGCCTATCATGTCTGCACCAGCTCTCTGAACAGTTTGACTTAATGTCAATCTGCTGCTTTTTCCCTGTAATGCTGAAAGTCATTTCTATAGAAATAAATTAAACAGGAGCAGCTATATACCATTTGGCCCATAGAGACTGCTCCACTTTTCATAAGATCATCCCTGATCTGTTTGTGTATCAGATTCCACATTCATATCTCCACTTGGTGATCTTGATTCTTTTTTTCTCCAATAAACCTGTTCAGAGATGTTATTACACACCTCTGAAGCAGGTGTGACATGAACCCAGACGTCCTGGCTCAAAGTTTGGTCGCTACCATTGTACTATAAGAAATCCTCTGTAAGCAAAGGATGGTTTTGATCCGTCAACTTCTGGGTTATGGGCCCAGCATTGTTCCATTGTGCCACTCAGCACCCAACCCTCTGCTAATACGATTCTATCTACTTTGATTAAATGTCGATTTTATTTTGCATCGACTTTGAAAATATTAGCAATATTTTTGATTTCAAATCAAGTTGTATCAATAGTAAGGCAAAGAAATGAGTACCTGAAAGGAGAATTCAGTTGAAAATGATGAAAAGTCAGCTTCCGTTCACTGGGGAGCCCATTTTGTATGGCTGGTATTGGCTAATATCACTGCTTAGGTTCCGGCATGTTGTTCAACTGCATGAGTAATCATAGCCAAGGATGTAACTGAGTATTTCATTTGAACATAAAATTCAGCTCGTGGTGAGGTTATCACTGAAGTCCGATGTCTATGTAGGGATCACTACAGATGATGAAGGAACATCAATACATCACAGCACATCACAAACTAGTTGGAGATATATGTATGCAATATATATATCGTAGATCATCAAGCAAACAGACACAAATGATCAGGCAATCAATCAAAATGCAATATGGAAAATGAATACAGCCTACTGCTGAACATCAATACTTCCCTTATTTATAATTCATGTGCACAAACAGCTGCCATCTTTTCAAGGAGGAACTAGTGATAAATTGTTCTCCAGTGGCATTAAGATGTGTGACCTGTAAGGCTGGGTTTTGAAGTTTTTTTTTGCCTTATCCCTCCCTTTGTTGTTGTTATGGTTCATGATGGAATATGGCCCCGAATATATGCAGGTTTATATGCAGCTCAGTTACAATGCTATCGAGGATCAGGGGGAGAACTAGAAAAGTTGATAGACATCTATTGTGGACCATTGGGACTCTGGATCCATTGCCAATGTTAATTCTTCAGCAATTGGACACAGATTGGTAATTATACACCGACATGATACTCCCATGAGTATATGCTGCTCAATTATGAGCTCGATGCTTGCCAATAGTTTCAAAGGATGACATTTGTATCCAAATCTGGATAATTGGTCAAACTCAATTTGAATTGGTTTGGGTGTGAAATTCATTTTTGTATGTTGTAATCGTGCTTTTGAAATGATTTCTCACTTGCTTGGTCAATGAGCAGAACTAATATTATCAGTCTGTGCTGGGCTGCACACTGCACCACATTTTGTGAGAAATCTGGCCATAATGGCATGTGCAGGTAAACATAAAAATCAGCAGGCTTTTGGCAAACTGGCAGAAGCTCTCAGAAATCTCACTGCATTTATGCAGGCTACAAGAACAGATCTGAGGCTAGGAATTCTGCAGCGAGTAAGTCACTTCCTGACTGCCCAAAGCTTCCTGAAGAAGGGCTTATGCCCGAAACGTCAAATTTCTTGTTCCTTGGATGCTGCCTGACCTGCTACGCTTTTCCAGCAACACATTTTCAGTTCTGATCTCCAGCATCTGCAGACCTCACTTTCTCCCCAAAGCTTGTCCACCAACTACAAGGCATAAGTCAGGAGTGTGATGGAATACTCCCCCCTTGCCTGGATGAGTGTAGCCCCAACAACACTCAAGAAGCTTGACACCATCCAGGACAGAGCAACCCGCTTGATTGGCACCACATGTTCAAGCATCCACTCCCTCCACCATCAATGTTTTGGAGCAGCAGTGTGCACTCTTTACAAGTTGCTCTGCAGAAATTCACCAAAGATCCTTTGACAGCACCTTCCAAACCCACAACAATGCCCATCTAGAAAAACAAAGGCAGCGGATACATGAGATCACCATCACCTGCAAGATCCCCTACAAGTTACTCACTATTCTGATTTGGAAATACACTACTGCACCTTCATTGCCATTGGGTCAAAATCTTGGAATTCCCTCCCTAAAACCATTATGGATCAATGCACAGCATGTGAACTGCAATGATGCAAGACGGCAGCTCATCACCACCTTCTCAAGGGCAACTAGGGACAGGCATAAAAGCTGGCCCAGCTGGGAGGGAGAATGTGATACAAGTGACTAAAAAATAAATTTGATAGCTCATTAATAGACTAGATACTGAAACACTTCAAAGGGTATGTGGTTCTGGTGCTTACATGATCGATATCCTCTGAACATGCCAGAGAAACAGTGTTCAGCTCTGTGTAATTTTTTTTCATGTTATGATACATTTCTTTACAGTTAAACATACCCACTGGCAACAAAAATTGTCATTTCAAGTATGATTGATCGTTCCTACAGATCTCAATTATTGTTGGAGATTTTTTGTATTTAATTTAAAAATTAATTTTAAAAAAGTTTCAACACTTTTCTCTGTTTCTTTTTGCACTCTCGCAATCTTTCTCTCTTAGACTCAAATCTCTTTCCTTATTTCTTTGTTTGCATTTTGGACATGATTTTCCTTCCAAATCAAACATTGCAATTAGTGCTTTCTGTTTTATATTGTCCAGCCACACCATGCGGTTGCCGAGCGCCAATATTTCAGAAACTAGCCGTTGTTGTAGTTTCAAAATACCATCAATTGTACACATACGCTCTGGCACCGTCTTCATAGGACTCTATTCTGACAAGGTCATGAGCCTTTTTTAGACATAGAGAATTTTGGATGAACAAGTAACGGGCAAATCATAATGTTATTCAGTGAGCAACGCTGGCGCATCTATTTTCAATAACAATCGACTAGCTAAACCCTCCTTGAAAGTTATACTGCTGCCTCGACATCTAAGCCTCATTTGAATAAGTGTGATATTAAAGAGTCTTAGCCAAACTGGAGTCAATAGGAATTAGGGAAAAACTCCCTACTGGTTGGAGTCATACCTAGCACAAAGGAAGATCGTGCATGATGGAGGTCAGTCATCTCAGCTCCAGAAATCGCCGCAGGCGTTCATAAGATCATGACTTAGGCCCAACATCTTCAGTTGCTTTATCAATGACCATCCCTTCATCATAAAGTCAGAAGTAGGAATGTTCACTGATGATTACACAATGTTCAACACCATTTGTGACTTCTCAGATGCTGAAGTATTCATGCCCAAACACAGCAAGGCGAGGACAATTGTAAGTTTTGACAGACAAATGATAACTAAACTTCGCAAGCACCAGACAATTGCCATCTCCAACAAGAGAGAATCTAACCATTGTCCTTTGACATTCAATGGTATTTACATCACTAAATCACCCACTATCAACATCCTGAGTTTACCATTGACCAGAATTTGAAATCGAATCACTACTTAAGTACTGTGGCTACAAGAGCATGCCAAAGGCTAGGTCTCTCACAACAAGGACCTCTCCTCTTCCCTTCCCAAACTTAATCCACCAGCTACAATGCATAAATAAGGAATGTGGCAGAATACAACCCATTTGTCAGGGTCAATGCAGCTCCAATAACAAGATGCTTGACACCATCTAGAACAAAACAAAGCTCTTGATTAGCACCAGTATCTGCAGACATTCACTTACTCTACCAAGCCACTTATTAGCAATAGTGAATACCATCCACAAGATGCACTGCAGGAATTCACTAAGGCTCCTTAGACAGCATCTTCCAAACCCATGTCCATTGCCATCTCAAAGGACACAGACAGCAAATACATGGGAACACCATCACCTGCAAATTTCTTTCCAATTCACTCACCTTTCTGACTGGGAAGTATGTCATCTTTCCTTCAATGTTGCTGGGTAAAAATCCTGGAACTCTATCCCCAGTAACAAATGGACCAAAGCAGTCCAATAAAGCAGCTCACCATCACCTTCTTAATGGCTATTAGCAATGAACAATAAATGCTGACCCAGCCAGTAATGCCTGCATCCTGGGAATGAATCAAACAAAAAGTACTTTCTGTAGGAGGAGTGATCGCTCATCTATTTCAGGTTTTATCAACTATATGTTCTGGGTAGGTATCACTTAGTTTGTAGAAGTGTTTGGAGTTTGTCCTGCTACTTAAAGTTGCTGATGTCCAGAGGGAATTTGGATGCTGAAGGAATTTATCGTGATTTTATGTGTTCTGCTCAGACCATTTGTTTTCACATATCTTTGCAGTTGTTTCTATCCACCCTGGCCTGTAACATAACAGAAAGAATGAGTAGAGATCATACAGAAAAGGACAAGAGGATTCTGGGTAATCCAAGATGGAGGATGGGAAAAATTTCTGGCTGAAAGAGATGCTCCTTTTTTTGAGATATTTTAAGTGTTGGAGGTGATTTCCTCGAATTCCAGGAGCAGCAATTACTGTTTTATATGTGTTGCATTGTTTTGGAGAGAGAGAGAGAGAGAGTTTAAGGGTTACTGTGGATTACATCTGCCATAAATGCTTTGGATGTGAATCTTATCAGATCGAGTGGATCAGTTGGAGAGACAGATAGAAGCGGTGAGGAATTTGCAACAGCAACAGTAGTGATGGATGGCAGTTATAAGAAGGGGGAATGTCTCAGATACAGTCACATAGATGGTTAACTCCAGGAAGGGTGAGAGAGGTCGGCACGTAGGACAGGGGTCTTTTGTGGATATATGCATTTCAAACAGGTATGCTGTTTTGGAAAATGTAGGGGGTGATGGATTCTCAGGGGAACATAGCACAAACAGCCAAGTTTCTGGTATTGAGACTGGCTCGAAAGCAACGAGGAGTACATCGGCTTCCAAGAGATCAATTGTGTTAGGGGATTCTGTAGGCAGACGTACAGACAGACGTTTCTGTGGCCAGCAGAGAAAAAGCAGAATGGTGTGTTGTTTCCCTGATGCCAGGATCAAGGATGTCTCAGAGACGGTGCAGAATGTTCTCACGGGGGAGAGGGCCTAGCAGGAGGTCATTGTCCACATTGGAAGCAATGACATTGGAATGGAAAATGTTGAGACTCTGAAGGGAGATTACAGAGAGTTAGACAGAAATTTAAAAAGGAGGTCCTCAAATGTAGTAGTATCTGGATTACTCCCAGTGCTACAGGCTAGTGAGGGCAGGAATAGGAGGATAGAGCAGATGAATGCATGGCTGTGAAGCTGGTGTATGGGAGAAGGAATCACATTTTTGGATCATTGGAATCTCTTTGGGGTAGAAGTGACCTGTACAAGAAGAACGGATTGCACCTAAATTGGAAGTGGACTAATATACTGGCAGGGAAATTTTCTAGAACTGCTTGGGAGGATTTAAACTAGTAAGGTGGGGTGGAGGTGTGGGGGGCGGTGGGATGGGGGGTGGTGGTGGGACCTAGGGAGATAGTGAGGAAAGAGATCAATCTGAGACGGGTACAGCTGAGAACAGAAATGAGTCAAACAGTCAGGACAGGCAGGGACAAGGTAGGACTAATAAATAAAACTGATTAGATTAGATTCCCTACAGTGTGGAAACAGGCCCTTCGGCCCAACAAGTCCACACCAACGCGCAACCCACCCATACCCGTACATTTACCCATTTACCTAACACTAGGGGCAATTTAGCATGGCCAATTCACCTGACCCACACATCTTTGTGACTGTGGGAGGAAACCGGAGCAAACCCACGCAGACACGGGGAGAACATGCAAACTCCACACAGTCAGTCGCCTGAGTCAGGAATTGAACCCAGGTCTCTGGCGCTGTGAGGCAGCAGTGCTAACCACTGTGCCACCGTGCCGCCCACCATTTATTTCAATGCAAGGGGCCTAACAAGGAAGACAGATGAACTCAGGGCATGGTTAGGAACATGGGACTGGGATATCATAGCAATTACGGAAACATGGCTCAGGGATGGGCAGGACTGGCAGCTTAATGTTCCAGGATACAAATGCTACAGGAAGGATAGAAAGGGAGGCAAGACAGGAGGGGGTGTGGCATTTTTGATAAGGTATAGCATTACAGCTGTGCTGAGGGAGGATATTCCTGGAAATACATTCAGGGAAATTATTTGCCTCCCGGTGCCAGGGACCCAGGTTTGATTCCAGCTTCGGAAGTTATTTTTAAATAAGAAAGGGATGATCACCTTATTGGGATTGTATTATAGGCCCCCCAATAGTCAGAGGGAAATTGAGAAACAAACTTGTAAGGAGATCTCAGCTATCTGTAAGAATAATAGGGTAGTTATGGTAGGGGATTTTAATTTCCAGACATTGACCGGGACTGCCATAGTGTTAAAGGTTTAGATGGAGAGGAATTTCTTAAGTGCATACAAGACAATTTTCTGATTCAGTATGTGGATGTACCCACTAGAGAAGGTGCAAAACTTGACCTACTCTTGGGAAATAAGGCAGGGCAGGTGACTGAGGTGTCAGTGGGGGAGCACTTTGGGGCCAGCGACCATAATTCTATTTGTTTTAAAATAGTGATGGAAAAGGATAGACCAGATCTAAAAGTTGAAGTTCTAAATTGGAGAAAGGCCAATTTTGACGGTATTAGGCAAGAACTTTCGAAAGCTGATTGGAGGCAGATGTTCGCAGGTAAAGGGACGGCTGGAAAATGGGAAGCCTTCAGAAATGAGATAACAAGAATCCAGAGAAAGTATATTCCTGTCAGGGTGAAAGGGAAGGCTGGTAGGTATAGGGAATGCTGGATGACTAAAGAAATTGAAGGTTTGGTTAAGAAAAGAAGGAAGCATATGTCAGGTACAGACAGGATAAATTGAGTGAATCCTTAGAAGAGTATAAAGAAAGTAGGAGTATACTTAAGAGAGAAATCAGGAGAGCAAAACGGGGACATGAGATAGCTTTGACAAATTGAATTAAGGAGAATCCAAAGTGTTTTTACAAATATATTAAGGACAAAAGAGTAACTAGGGAGAGAATAGGGCCCCTCAAAGATCAGCAAGGTGTCCTTTGTGTGGAGCCACAGAAAATGGGGGAGATACTAAATGAATTTTTGCATCAGTATTTATTGTGGAAAAGGATATGGCAGATATAGACTGTAGGGACATCTTGCAAAATGTCCAGATTACAGAGGAGGAAGTGCTGGATGTCTTGAATCGGTTAAAGGTGGATAAATCCCCAGGACCTGATCAAGTCTACTGAGAACTCTGTGCGAAGCTAGAGAAGTGATTGCTGGGCCTCTTGCTGAGATATTTGTATCATCGATAGTCACAGGTGAGGTGCCGAAAGACTGGAGATTGGCAAACATGGTGCCACTGTTTAAGAAAGGCAGTAAAGACAAGCCAGGGAACTATAGGCCGGTGAGCCTGACCTCGGTGGTGGGTAAGTTGTTGGAGGGAATCCTGAGGGACAGGATGTATATGTATTTGGAAAGGCATGGACTGATTCGGGATAGTCAACATGGCTTTGTGTGTGGGAAATCATGTCTCACAAACTTGATTGGGTTTTTTGAAGAAGTAACAAAGAAGATTGATGAGGGCAGAGCAGTAGATGTGATCTACATGGACTTCAGTAAGGCTTTTGACAAGGCTCCCCATGGGAGACTGATTAGTAAGGTTAGATCTCATGGAATATAGGGAGAACTAGCTATTTGGATACAGAACTGGCTCAAAGGTAGAAGACAGAGGATGGTGGTGGAGGGTTGGTTTTCAGACTGGAGGCTGTGACCAGTGGAGTGCCACAAGGATCGGTTTTGTTATTTACGTAAATGATTTGGATGCGAGCACAAGAGGTACATTTAGTAAGTTTGCAGGTGACTCCAAAATTGGAGGTGTAATGGACAGTGAAGAGGGTTACCTCCGATTACAACAGGATCTGGACCAGATGGGCCCATGGGCTGAGAAGTGGCAGATGGAGTTTAATTCAGATAAATGCGAGGTGCTGCATTTTGGGAAAGCAAATCTTAGCAGGACTTATACACTTAATGGTAAGGTCCTAGGGAGTGAACAAAGAGACCTTGGAGTGCAGGTTCCTAGCTCCTTGAAAGTGGAGTCGCAAGTAGATAGGATAATGAAGAAGACTTTTGGTATGCTTTCCTTTATTGGTCAGAGTATTGAGTTACAGGCATTGGGAGGTCATGTTGCAGCTGTACAAGACATTGGTTAGGCCACTGCTGGAATATTGCGTGCAATTCTGGTCTCCTTCCTATCGGAAAGATGTTGTGAAACTTGAAAGGGTTCAGAAAAGATTTACAAGGATGTTGCCAGGGTTGGAGGATCTGAGCTATACGGAGAGGCTGAATAGGCTGGGGCTGTTTTCCCTGGAGCATCGGAGGCTGAGGGGTGACCTTACAGAGGTTTACAAAATTACGAAGAGCATGGATAGGATAAATCGACAAAGTTTTTTTCCTTGAGTTTGGGAAATGCTGGATGACTAAAGAAATTGAAGGTTTGGTTAAGAAAAAGAAGGAAGCATATGTCAGGTACAGACAGGATAGAACTAGAGGGCATAGGTTTAGGGTGAGAGGGGAAAGATATACAGGGCAACTTTTTCACGTAAAGGGTGGGACATATATGGAATGAGCTGCCAGAGGATGTGGTGGAGGCTGGTACAATTGCAACATTTAAGAGGCATTAGAATGGGTATATGAATAGGAAGGGTTTGGAGGGATATGGGCCAGGTGCTGGCAGGTGGCACTAGATTGGGTTGGGATATCTGGTCGCATGGATGGGTTAGACCGAAGTGTCTGTTTCCATGCTGTACATCTCTATGACTCTAAGTGGCTGGAGGAGGAGGAAGATAGGCATTGGGATCCCAAAAGGTACCTATATTAACCAGGACTTTTAGACAATACAAGATAATTTGAGGTGTTAGCTTTGACAGAATTTGCTGAGGCATATTAGCAATTCATGGCATAATGTTTGTATATTATCTCAATTGCCAAAAAAGGGTGTGGGTTAATCGAATCATTTTTGAAGCAGTACCAATTCCTATGCGACATTGTAAAGCTTTTTCAGTTTGAAGAAGATACACAGACGTTTTCCCTTTCACACCGAACACTGCAACAGCACGGTGGCTCAGCGGTTAGCACTGCTGCCTCCCAGTGCCAGGGACCCAGGTTAGATTCCAGCTTTGGGAAAATCTGTGTGGCGTTTACACATTCTTTGGTTCTTTGTAGTTGTGATTATGGCTGATAGGTGATGGATTAGAAATACATTGGGGTTAATCCTGCATAGTTTTGAATCCTGCTCATTATGTTCTGCAATTGTTTTTCATCTCTATGACTCTATGACACAGGACCGAAGTCACCAGCAGAGAACACTGTACCCCAATGATTTTTGAATCATGGCAAGTTCCCGCACATCTGGGAGTGAGGGTAATTATAAAGAACAGCTAGCACTGTTTGTTCACGACTGACTTCAAAACCTTGGCCAGTTCTCCTCTCTATAAATGTACTGTTGCTAATAAGGTGCTAGATGGATGTCAAATTCTCCTTCGTACAATTATGCACCGGAAATGAGTGGAAAATCATTTCTGCAGTTCTTGCATGGCAAACATGTGTTTCCTCTTTTTTTTCAAAAGCTAAAATTACCACTCAAGGGGGTTAGACAAATGTAAGTGGTGAGTAATGCTCTGGGAAATCTCTTATTTCATTCATGGAGTATATCAACTCAAGTCAATTACCATGGATCACATACCTCAGCTTCTAATTCAAAGCGTGGCATTTGAAAAAATATAGACAAAAATTCAGCTCTCTTCCTTTGGAAAATGTTTGCACACAAAATTCCAACACTGCGAGAACTGCTGGTGACCCACATTGCTTGTGTTTCACAGAATGGAATGCAGCATCTTCCTTTGCTTAGTCTACACAGTGTTATAATATTGTCCCTCGCGTGTTCCCTGCTAGTTCCTTTAAACCTGCATTATTATATTTATTTATAGCACCCAAAAACAGGAGAGTGTGCTTGCATGCTACTATCAATGTGCTGTTGTGTAGACAAGACAGCAAACTCTACACCATGACATTTATCACAGTTTTCAAAAAAGAATATATATGTAATTTACAGAGCAGATTCAGCTTTAATTGTATAGGATTGTCTGGATTTGCCTCAAGCCTCTTGTGATTCCTAATACTGACAGGAAATATGATGCAGTGCCTGCTGTGAAAGCATAATAATTCTTGACCAAGGCCATGACAGAGTTGGGGGTGGTAGATTGAAAAAATACTAGGGCAAACTAAAGTATGTTCAGGACTGAGATGGCTCGCTTAAAAGAAACATCAACTTTTTCAGACTGAGTGAAAAACCAGCAATATTTGCAAACACTGGAGATCCATTTTGCACAGCATGAAAAAAGGCTGGCCCTGTGATTTGCACTGCTGCCTCACAGCGCCAGGGACCTGGCTTTGATGCCACCCTCAGGTGACCGTCTGTGTGGAGTTTGCACATTCTCCCTATGCCTGCATGGGTTTCTTCCTACAGTCCAATGATGTACAGGTTAGGTGGATTTTAGTGTGCAGGTTAGATGGACTGGCCATGCTAAGTTGCCCATAGTGTCCACAGCTTGGTTAACTCGGGGAAATACAAGGTCACAGGAATGAGGTGGGTCTGGATGGAATGCTCTTTGGAAGGTCGGTGTGGACTTGATGGGCTGAGTGTCCTGCTTCCACACTGTCGGGATTCTAAAATGAGTCATTCACAAATATTACTGTATTTTTTTTTCCTTCTAGTGGCATGTCTCCAAGGCACATGGCACTTAACCCTCAAACTTTCAGATCTAAAAATCTGATCTGGAAAACTACCACTACACCACAGGAGCTCAAGGCCCAACAGGTTGAGCCGACATGAGCAGAATGAGATCAATTAATGCACAGCAGCAATCAATAGGGCAATAGAAGGCTGAATTAGAAGGCTAAATTGGTACAATACAAATCACATGAGCAAATGATTAAACTTCATGGTGCTCTGATCAGATCAGACTTTGAATATTCTCATCACCAAGAAACAAAGGAAACGTTCAAACACAAGAGCCAATAAACGCATCATGACACCAATGTAGTGTAAAAGGACCCAGAAATATAAGGAAAGATGATGAAGCTCAGAAAAAAACTTGGGCATGACTATTTAGAGTTATTGCATATTGCTCAGGAAATAGCTAAAGAAAATAGGGGCTGTTACTTTAATGTAAACTACATACTATTATGACTATAATCCACTTAGTAAACAGAGATCTTAGAACTGAAACATTATACCGGAGGAGCAATTAATACGAATGAAATTAGGATAGTGGATGCAAAACTGAAATCATTTATTGAACAAGTGGATGATACAAGGAAACAGGGGTGAGGGCTGGGGAGGAGTAGTGAGCTTTAGGAACTTTCTGAGTGAGTGAACCAAACAGGATCAAATACTCTGCCTCATGTGAAATGTTCTGATCTTGTGAATTGGGCTCACAATTCTATTTACTTGCTATGTTTCCAAGTTAATTTTGCTACAAACTGCTGCCACTCTTTCCTGGTTGGAAATGCCCAAATATCCCCAGCCCTTGTACCACCATTCCATTTTCACATTGAGGTTTGCTAGTATACTAAACTGAATGTAATTCAGCTTGACTGTTTTCCAATATGCACTTAAAATGTTTTTGACAAAGGTTTTTTTTTCTCTTTGCCGTTATTTCTACTTGTATTGATTCTTCATTTGTTGCTTCCCAACTTCTCTTTCACTATGTTGTGTGACTTACACTGCCTTAGCTGGCAACTGAACTGTTTTGCAGGGTTTAATATTGTGTCTGTTGATTTTTTTCTTCATTCTGATATCCACCCAATTTATTAATGGCCTCTGCTTGACTGTTCTCAGCAGAACTGTGACTCAAGAAAGAATTTAGCCTTGACTCAATAAATATCTCATCATTCCCTGTTGAATCAGAGATCTGCACATGTCCCTTTTGTATACTTCAGCTGGTGATGCATTCATTTACAAGGCAACACCCTATCCTCTGAGATCACATCCGAGATCC
The DNA here is from genome assembly GCF_020745735.1 of Hemiscyllium ocellatum. NCBI lineage: Eukaryota > Metazoa > Chordata > Chondrichthyes > Orectolobiformes > Hemiscylliidae > Hemiscyllium > Hemiscyllium ocellatum. The sequence continues at coordinate 108,200,800 of NC_083405.1, forward strand.
AAACAGTCAGGGTAAAGCTTGTTTTGCTTCTTAGCAATTGTACTGTTGATTCAAATGAAAATAAGCTTTGGAAAATAAAATTTGAACTCATCTGAACAATCATTTTAATTATACAATGAACATGAAACATAAACTAATTTACATGTAAGAGCATTGCTTGTAAATACTGTGTTAAAATCACCATAGTCTTACCGGAGCACAGGGTGCTCTCCCATTCGCGAGAGATGACTGATGCTTGTTTAAACTGAGGGTCACTACACTTCAGCTGAGGGGAGAGGTTAAAAAGGACAGTCCTTCATAGGAATTAAGCCCATATTATTATATTCTGTATCACAAACCAGCCATCCAGCCACTTGAGCTAACCAATCACCCCATAAACCATTGACACAAGCCTTTGTGATTAGTGAACTGTGTGGTTTTAAACTAATGTATTTCAATGAACAAATGACAGCTTATGATTTGTCATAGTATGATATCATAACCATTAATTTGGTCCTTAAATGTCCCTGTGTGTCTAACCTGTATAGCAGTACATTTTAATAAGAATTCCTTTGTTTAATTTGTCATGATCCCTGTCAAAAATTGGGCATCAGGCACTTATTTCATAAGATTGAACATCATAGCCTTGATTCATATTTCATAGATCTTTCATAGTAGCGGTAATGCCAATGTTATCCTGTGATTCTCTTGAAATCACCAGTAACCTTTAGTTACAGAGCAATCTGCCCTTTTCCTGGCTCAATCAAGCTCTATTGTACAGTAAATCCACCTTTCACAAGCTGCGTTGCAGATGGGTCAGATACCATCTGCTTCATGTTCAAAATATTTGACATGACTGAAGTAAAAAAAGGTCATGGTTGGAATGAACATGATACACTGTACACCCATTTCTCAGTAGCAAAGATGACTTTCTGCATAACTTCCTACATCTGTAGTTTTTGAGAACAGAATGTAACGAACCGCACTTTGACCAAAATTTCTCAACAATCACTACAAACAAAACTCAAGCGACACCTGGATATATTGGAGTAGCATATGATGGCCTGATCGTTAGAGAAATGAATCTTGGCCATCAATTATTTGGTGTAGTTGACACATTTTTGAGTGTCTGGTCATAAATGTGAGTGATGACAGTGGCAGAAAATGAAAGAATTTTACTCTTAGTGTCAACATCTTGAATTCCAACTTACAAAGACAATGAATTACACAGACTTCATCCTCTGCACAGTTTCATGACACAGATTTTGAAAGTAACATGTGTTTCTGCAGTGAATAATATCTGACATTTATATAATATTTCTAAGGTAGTAAAAACAATTCAAATTGCTTCACAGGAGCATTATCAGACACTTGATACCAAAGTATGCCAAGAAAATCTTGACAGGTGATGAGAAATTTGACCTAAAGCAGGAGAGAGAGCAGCAGTATTTTAGAGAGATAATTTCAGAACTTAGGCTCCAGGTAGCTAAAGCCGTGGCCTTAAATGATGGAACAATGAAAACTAAAGCTATGCAAAAAGGCAAAAATTAAATGAATGCATGAGGTCTAAGATTGTTGTGGGGCTAGAGAAAGTTAAAAAGACAGGGAGGGATGAATTCATGGAGCATTTGAACATAGCTCAATGGAAATCAATTGGCACATTTGGGATGGGTGATTGTAAAGAAATCATAATGCTGACTGGTTCTCTAAACCTGAGGTCAAGTGTAGAGGAGTCATCCAAGTATTTTTGTTTTGCTGCTATATTAACGACAGAGAGTTTGTGCCTCAGTGTGCAGCTGCACTGAGCCACTTTGGTTGCTGCAGAGACAAAGGATAGCTATTGGTGTCTGAAAAACAGACAGGGAACTAGGGAGTGAGGTAAAGGAACTGAAAGTAATACTGAGGAAATGAGGGCTTCTAAAAATCACTACAGCGTGGTGCTAAACTACAAAGGTAGGTAGTATTAGCAATCACAATAGAAGATTGTCGCTGGGTCCACTACGTTTTGCCATTTATAATAATGATTTGCATGTGAGCATAAGAGGTTTAGTTAGTAGATGACACCAAAATTTGAGGTGGAGTGGGCAGCAAAGAAGGTTACCTCAGGTTACAACTGGATCTTGTTCAGCTGGGCTAATTGGCTGAGGCATGGCAGATGGAGATGCTGCATTTTGGGAAAGCAAATCTTATCAGGACTTATATATTTAATGGTGAAGTGGGAGATAGCACAAGGCAGGCTTTCACTAGCACACGGACATACAAGATGGCTGCTGAACTAGAAGTTGGCCACTTGAGACACAAGATGTCCGCCAGACCATAATATGCAGTGAGACAGCAGGGGCCACCAGAAAACCAGCACAATGCACTCACAACCTAGTTGATTAGTTTAATGTGGATAGGGAAGAGAATACACATGAGTAATGTACACTGCCTGCCGAAGTGTCTGGGTCCAGCCAACACCTTTGACAGAAATGCTAACATAAGACCATAAGACATAGGAGTGGAAGTAAGGCCATTCGGCCCATCGAGTCCACTCCGCCATTCAATCATGGCTGATGGGCATTTCAACTCCACTTACCAGCATTCTCCCCGTAGCCCTTAATTTCTCGAGACAACAAGAATCTATCAATCTCTGCCTTGAAGACATTTAGCGTCCCGGCCTCCACTGCACTTCGTGGCAATGAATTCCACAGTTTGATACAGACTCAATACAGAGTGATATAGCCAGGGCTGCAGTAATCGTCCTTCTCGGGAAGAGCGATTTGCGCCCATTACCAAAGCAATGGATTTCCGTACAGACATTGAAATTGACAATGTCTGCGCTGAAACTGACAACGACCAGGCTGAAATGAACAAAGGCTGCGCTGGATCTGGCAATGACTGCACCAAAACTATAAACAATTCTTCAATGTTTACAACAAATAAACAATGTTACAGAGATAATAACCTTATCACTAACCAATTATATCACATGTGCTCCAGCTGAAGAGAAGAATTGCAGCTGACCACTGTGCTGTTGGTGTCTTTCTCTTCCCAGAGGTCCGGTATTTCTCCACAACAATGATAAGGTCCTAGGGAGTGTTGCTGAACAAAGAGACCTTGGAGTGCAGGTTCATAGCTCCTTGAAAGTGGAGTCACAGGTAGATAGGATAGTGAAGAAGGTACTTAGTATACTTTCCGTTATTGGTCAGAGTATTGAGTACAGGAGTTGAGAGGTCATGTTGCAGTTGTACGGGACATTGGTCTGGCGAAAGATGCTGGAGATTAGAATCAAGATTAGAGTAGTGCTGGAAAAGCACAGCAGGTCAGGCAGCATGCAAGGAACAAGAGAATCGACATTTCAGGCAAAAGCCCTTCATCAGGAATGAGGCTATATGAGATGTTGGGGGCCAAGAAAACAGAAGTCTTGGAGGAGGTGGAAGGCGTGAGTGGTGTCCCAAACATATGAGGGGAGTTACTGGACAGGGGGGGATGGGACAGTAGCGAGGTAGGTGGAGATGAATTTGGTGAGGCAAGAGCAGGCTGAGATGATGGGTCGGCCGGGGTGGTCAGGCTTACGAATCTTGGGTGGGAGGTAGAATCGGGTGGTGCAGGTTTCCTCAACTATGAGGTTGGAAGGTGTGGATGGGAGTTCACCTGATTCCTGATGAAGGATATTGGTTCAGCCACTTTTGGAATATGGCATGCAGTTGATCTCCTTCCTATTGGAAGGATGTTGTGAAACTTGAAAGGGTTCAGAAAAGATTTACAAGGATTGGAGGATTTGAGCTATAGGGAGAGGCTGAATATGCTGAGGCTGTTTTCCCTGGAGCTTTGGAGGCTGAGGGGTGACCTTATAGAGGTTTATAAAATCATGAGGGGCATGGATAGAATAAATAAACAAGGTCTTTTCCCTGGGGGCGGAGAGTCCAGAAATTGTGGGAATAGGTTTAGGGTGAGAGGGGATAGATATAAAAGAGGCCTAAGGGGCAACTTTTTCATGCAGATGGTAGTACATGTATGGAATGAGCTGCCAGAGGAACTGGTGGAGGCTGGTACAATTGCAACATTTAAAAGGCACCTGGATGGATTTATGAATGGGAAGGGTTTGGAGGGATATGGGCCGGGTGCTGGCAGGTGGGACTAGATTGGGTTGGGATATCTGGTCAGCATGGATGAGTTGGACTGAAGGTTCTGTTTCCATGCTGTACATCTCTGTGACTACATGACTCTAAGAGAGAGGGTGTAATTGCCAATGTGATTTTGGAAGCATACATTTTGTTTTTGTGCAATGTCCCTCTATAAAAAAGGACTAAAGAACTTACCAAAAGGAGTTAAAATATTTTCCTGATTATGGTTCTAATAACCAAAAAAGGTTCGGTTCTAAGAAATGTCCATCTGACCTGAGGATGCCTTGAGGTTGGGCAGTTCAAAAGCAAAGGATCAATAGAAAGGCTGGTTCAACTAATATTTTCTGTTTATCAGTTCAAACATTGAGAATTAATATGAAATGGGAACAAACAAGATGCTTTACAAATGGAACAGTTTTGTATGTCAGTTTTTGAACAGAACTTCGTGTAAATAAAGAATGTGTTAACATCTATGATGTACTGTTAGCAAGAAGATGGTGGAGAACACGATAATGAGGGATCATGATTTACTGCCTATCCAGTGTTTCCAGACCTTACCAGATTAGGTAAAAGGGTAATAGAAGGGCACCTCAGTGAAATCTATGCTCTTGGAAATGCCATAAATTGAGTGAAAAAGTGTTCATCGATATGCTTCTGGTTGATGGCAAGCATATCCATGGATTTCTGACAGAATATGATTGCTGATATAAGTAATCAAGAATCAAAATGTTTGAGTGGGAATGAGAGATCCTCTTTAGGAGAGGCTGAGTTGGAAAGGCTGTGATACCACATGGTGCAGGAAGCAATGCAAGTACCTGTAACTACATGAAGCACTTTTTCGTTGTATCAGCAAATTAAAGTGACAATTTCTTTTTGTTTGAAATACCTTTCACTTGTTAATTATTGTTTGAATTATCTTAATTTTAATTGGCTTATTGTGGCTTAATTTAAAAGAAATTAAAGATGAGAAGCTGTCCACCTAAATTCTTTCTGTTGACTTTGTTGGAATTTGATTCTTTTAAAGATTTCCTGACTCACCAAGTTGAAAATCACACAACACCAGGTCCTCACAGATAACACCGTTACATGTGGGGACAGGTCCCACCATGTACGCGGTACATCTCCCACCTTGGCCAATGTGGTCTATCTCACACACTGCAGGCAAGGATGCCCCTAGGTATGGTACATTGGCAAGACCGAGCAGAAGCTATGACAACTGCAAAACAATCACTAGGCAAGAGTGTTCCCTTGCAGTCAGGGAACACTTCAGCGGTCCAGAACATTTGGCCTCAGTCCTTCAGGCAGCTATCCTCCAAGGCAGACTTTGAGACAAAGAACAACGCAATGTGGTTGCACAGAAGAAGATAGCAAAATTTGGTACCCATGGGAATGGCCTCAAACAGGACCTTGGGTTCATGTCACACTACAGATGACCCCACTGCATGATACGCGCACACACACACACACACACACACACACACACACACACACACACACACACACACACACACACACACACACACTCCTACATACTCACACAACAACACAAATCCTCTCTCATACACAAGTTCTCTCTCATATGCACACACATACAACCCCAGACTCACACCCATACATGCACCTTCTCACAGCATCATACCCCATCACACTCACACACGCACAAACACTCTGTCACATGCACTCACACCCACATGCACACTCACTCTGTTGCTCCTACATCCACACAGGCATATAAGTTTATGAGGTGAACTTGGTTTTGCAGAATTACATTTTATTTTGCTCAAATCCATGTAAAACTCTGTAAAACAATGCAGAGGGGTTGTCAGTCTGACTCAACATTGGGACACAGACAGACTTCACACCTATTGTTAGAAAAGTTGAACTATCTTGAGAATGTAGTTTAGAAGAAGTTCTGGGATTTACATATTAAAGAACAGAAACCAGTATATCCCATTATAAAAGATGAAAAATTTAATGTAAAATTATTTAATGTATCACATGTCCATGACACTGGACTCCTTCGCTATAGATTCTGTGATCGTGATCTTATACTCCACAACCACCTCATGAAGGAGCAGCTTCCAATTAAACCTGTTGGAATATAACCTGGTGTTGTGTGATTTTTAACTTTGTACACCCCAGTCCAACACAGGCATCTCTAAGTGCTTTCTCACCAAGATTTATAGCAGGACATTTATGCCAGCATGAGCTAAAATGATTGGAAAGGAGCAAGTAATGCTCTAAATTGAGTAAATCTGGGTAGAGAGAGAGGGGCAGTAAGAGCAGGTACATGACAGAGGGGAGCACAATGGACAACTTTTCTGCACTCCTGGGCTTCCGATGGTGAATGAAGATTCAAAACAAGCTATCGGACAATACCAATTCTCTTACATTGGGAGCCTTCTGTCAGTGGATTTCAGAGATCAATAATGCAACTGAGAATTGCATCCAGTGCAATCTTTGACTCCTGGGGAACAAAGTGTTTAATAGCAAACAACGCAAACCTGATACTAAGGTCATGGTCTACCAGGCAGCAGTATCACCGGTCTCTAGTATGCGTTAGAGGCATGGGTAATGTACAGCACATACCTCAACTCTGCAGAAATATCATCATTAATGTCTCCATAATGTCTCTGTAGATCCAACTGCAGAAAAAATACTGTCTGTCTCCTCTATCATGGCTCATCCTCGCTATCAAGGCACCAGTTATTTTAAATCATTGGATGGGCCATATATTCTGCATGGCAAAAGTGAGGACTGCGGATGCTGGAAATCAGAATCTAGATTAGAGTGGTGTTGGAAAAGCACTGCAGATCAGGCAGCATCCAAGGAGCAGGGAAATCGACATTTTGGGCAAAAGCCCTTATCAAGGGTGCTTTTGCCCGAAAAATCAATTTTCCTGCTCCTCGGATGCTGCCTGACCTGCTGTGCGTTTCCAACACCATTCTAAACTAGACTCTCGTATATTCTGCATGCCTAGCCAAGACTCCAACAAGCTCTCTACTCCATCCTTTGTCAGTATAAGCAGTTACCAGGAGACCAGACAAAACTGTGCAAGGACAAATCCCATTATATAGGGAATTGCTGAGACTACATCCAAAGTTGTGTGTGCATTTTTTGTCTCCGTGTTTAAGGAATGATGTAAATGCAATGGAGGCAATTCAGAGAGAGTTTGTTCAATTTACACATTGAATGTAAGTACACGTGTCTTCTGAGGAAAGGTGGACAGACTAGGCTTGTATCCACTGGAGTTTAGAAGACAAAACTGTGACTGTGTGGAGTTTGCACGTTCTCCCCGTGTCTGCGTGGGTTTCCTCCGGGTGCTCCGGTTTCCTCCCACAGTCCAAAGATGTGCGGGTCAGGTAAATTGGCCATGCTAAATTGCCCGTAGTGTTAGGTAAGGGGTAAAATGTAGGGGTATGGGTGGGTTACGCTTCGGCGGGTCGGTGTGGACTCGTTGGGCTGAAGGGCCTGTTTCCACACTGTAAGTAATCTAAAAAAAAACTGAGAGGTGAAGTGATTAAAAAAAAGGAGAAATTTAGCTGGCTCGAGAGTCTGAGAGGCCAACTCCAAATCGTAATTCTTATGCTTGTACATGACACCTCCTCAAAGCCTCCCAGAGAAAAAGAAATCCCCACTGACCTGTCTGCATTTCTAGCCAGAGACTGTCCAAGCTGGAGAAAGAGCCAGTGATTTTGAGTGTCTCCAACAGGTCAATCGAGACAAAGCAGGAGGAACATGCAAGAACCCAAACTCTCACCTACCTTCTTCATTAACCAGGATTTAACCCTTTTGTGACAGGATGTATGGATCCGTTACCAGGATACATGAACACCAGCTAGCCACAAAAAGACATGACCCTCTCTCCCTCGTAGCCCTACACATGGATGAAAAAACCCACTATTTTGACTGGGACAAGACATCTATCCTGGGACAGGCTAAACAAAGACATACCAGAGAATTCCTAGAGGCCTGGCACTCCAACCACAATGCCATAAACAAACACATAGATCTAGATACCATCTATCAACCCCTCAGAAAACAAACAGGAAATGACATCACCACAAACCCCAGGAACCCCAATCAGGGCAAACATATAAATAGAAAGCAGGAGACAACAGCTTTGCTTCACTTGGAGGTCGCCACTGATGATGTTACCTAACCAGGTAATAAAATGTCTGGATATCAAACCTACAGCTCAGCGAGCAAACCTACACCCTAAACCTCAACCTGAGCTACAAACCTTGCATTGAATTTTTAATGAAGCAGTTCAAGAGGGAGAACTAATCCAAGGAGATTTGATATGTAATAATTAGCTTAAAACCCAAAAGTAGCTTAGTTTTCTGATTCTTCTAAATTTTTAATGTATCCAATTTGGTGTATAAAGTCATTTAAGGTGATCCAAAGTGCAATAATTTTAAAAATTCATATAACACCAAGGGTGGAACAGTATTAGGGAGATAGTTACATGATTCTAAATAAGGTGTTCGTAAACCCAGTCCTGAATGATCAAGAACACAATATTGTGTCTCTTACACAAAATGAGCAATTGCTGGAGAAATCCAGCAGGTCTGGCAACATCACTGGAGAGAATGCAGAGTTAACATTTTGAATTTATTGACCCCCTCTTCAACTTGCAGCATCCGCAGTTCTGTGTTTTATTTTAAAATTGAATTTCTTGTTTACCATTTGATAATTTAAAATCAAGTGTTTTCCACCAACACAGAACAATTATCTCAGTAAGGTTTTGTTGAAAGCTTCAGTAAAGGTTGTATATACCTGATCCCTAACCCTTCAACACCCACTACTACAGGTGCACCATTTTCTATTACACTGAGCTCTACTGGGAAGCACAGTGGCTCAGTGGTTAGCACTGTTGCCTCACAGCACCAGAGACTGTGGGTCAATTCCAACCTTGGGTGTCTGACTGTATGGAGTTTGCACATTCTCCCTATGTCTGTGTAGGTTTCTGCTGGGTGTTCTGGTTTCCTCCCACAGTCCAAAGATGTGCAGTTTAGGTGGATTGGCTGTAGTAAATTGCCTCGTTGTGTCCAGGGATGTATAGGCTAGTTGAGTTAACCATGATAAATGTGGATTACTTGAATAGGGTGGGATGATCTTTGGAGGATCAAGGCAGACTTGATGGGCTGAATAGCCTCTTTCTACACTGTAGCGGTTCTCCAATAAGAATCAGGTTTCACTGTTGCTGAAAATCAGATGTGTGTGTTATCATGGGCCATCATGCCAGATAACTTGGTAAAGGATACATTAGATTGATCATCTTCCTTTAACTTTGAGATCTAAAGGGCCTAACCAATCTAATGTGATAGCATTGGCTCTTACATTAAACAATTTGCAGTTAATACAAGATAGCAATCAGATCAAGTTATAAGATAGACTTTTTTTTTGACAAAGCATATGTTATTTATCTTATGAAGCTAATATCTCCAAGTCTGCAGACAACACAAAGCTGGATGGGAGGATGAGTTAAGAGGAGGATGCAGAGAAACTTTGGAAAGCGACCACCACACGTCTCCCACCCCCCACTCACCCATCTGCATTTCACAAGGATTGTTGCCTCCCATACACCCCAGTCCATTCCTCAACCACTAACACCACCACCATCCCTCTCCATGACACCTTCCTATGTAGCCACAGAGAGTACACTTGCCCCTTTACCTTCTCCCTGCTCACCATCCAAGGGCCTAAACAGTCCTTCCAGGTGAAGCAGCATTTTATCTGTACCTCTTCCAATCTTGTGTATTGTATTTTCTGCACCCAATGAGGGCTATTCTACATTGGAGACTGGGTGACCGCTTTGCTGAACCCCATCTGGTCTGTGCACAATCATGACCCTTACCTTCCTATAGCTGGTCATTTTAACACAGTGTCCTGCTCATGTGCCTACATGTCTGTCCTTAGCATACTGCAGTTTTCCAGTGAATCACAGCACAAACTAGAGGAACAGCATCTCATCTTCAGACTAGGCAATTTATAACCTTCTGGACTTAATATTGAATTCAACACTTTTAAATTGTGAACCAAATCCCATTTCTTTCCTTTCTTTTTGCTTGTTGTCATGTCCTCCTCTCCCCCCATGCCACTTACTGTCCTTTCAAGTCTGGCGTGAGACATGTCATTCATTCAGCCATTCTCACATTTTGATAACTTAGTCACAACTATCAACACCTTTTCTCCATCAGCCATCTTTTCTCCCTACATCCACTACTCTCATTCCCCCTCCCAAACAATAGCATAACTGCTGTCCCTTCCACATGAACGGCAGAGCAGACTAGAAGGGCTAAATAGTGAACTCCTATTCCTATTTTCAATGTTTATACGAGAGAGTCCTAGAGAGTGGGTCTGCCTCATTTGAGATGCAGAGTTGTTTTCCCAGTCAGGTCTGTCTGACATAATCATACTGGGCAGATCTAATGCACTCCTCACCATTCACTCTTTCAGAGTCTCACAACGTATACACATTGTGTACAAAGGTCTGTGACAATCCATGTCACAGTGTATCATTGACACAATAATTTTCTTCCTCCAATATGAGTGAATCTAGAATGTAATGGAGATTGAATGACAAGGAGAAAGTGAGGTCTGCAGATGCTGGAGATCAGAGCTGAAAATGTGTTGCTGGAAAAGTGCAGCAGGTCAGGCAGCATCCAAGGAACAGGAGATTCGACGTTTCGGGCATAAGCCCTTTCCTGAAGAAGGGCTTATGCCCGAAACGTCCAATCTCCTGTTCCTTGGATGCTACCTGACCTGCTGCGCTTTTCCAGCAACACATTTTCAGATTGAATCACAAGCCTACGTTCAAATTGCATATTAAAGCTATTTATTAGGTTTTGATTCATTGACTGTGGTGGAGGTGTTCTCTTTTAACTTGCAGTCATTCACCATCCTTGGCTCATTTTTCTAGCTTTTCACATGTGGTATTCCATTGACAGTCTTCTAACATTGCTGCTTGAATTTTTGAAAATCACAGATTCAAATATTGGTGAATGCTAATTTTGCTGTATTGGCTTTAACTTGCAAAGCTCTAAGGATTCACACAATATTTTTCTTTCCCAAGTTCTCTGCCCATCTCTAGCTAATAACAGCATAATAACTAAGTCAGGCTTTTGTGTGATAGGACCATTAAATGGTTTGAGCACGTAAGCTAGGCTACATGCAGTAGGGAGGAATCATAATGCCCTGGAAATTGCCTTTCCTCGGATGAATCATTAAACTTACGATCTGTGCTCACTATTATGGGTATGCTTAAGTTCCTGTGGCACCACTTAAAGACCCAGGTGTTTTTTTTTCTTTTATTGCTAAGTTTGTTGGCCCTCATTCAACTTACAGCCAGAGCCACCTAAGAACAAAATAAAAACTGAAAGAACTGCAGATGCTGTAAATCACAAACAGAAACAGAAATTCCTGGAAAAGTTCAGCAGGTCTGGCAGCAACTGTGAAGAGAAATAAGAGTTTTTTTTTTCTGGTCCAGTAACCTTTCCTCAAAATACAGACGCTGCCAGACCTGCTGAGCTTTTCCAGCAATTTCTGTTTTTGTTCTATCTAAAAACAAATTGATTAATGGGTTAAGCTAATCACAGTTTTGGGAATCTTACTGTGGAAGATGGTTACTGCATTTAACTGCATAATGAAAAATTTGCTTAATTAGTCAATTATCATGTGAAATATACCAATAGAATTATCATAGAATCCCTACAATGTGGAAGCAGGCCATTTGGCTCATCAAGTCCACACTGACTCTTTGAAGAGCACCCTTCTCACACCCCCTACCCTATTCTTGTAACCCTGCATTTCCCATGGCTAATCCACCTAGCCTGAACACCCTACAACACTACAGGGCAAGTTTACATGGCCAATCCATCTAAACTGTACAACTTTGGGCTGTGAGAGGAAACTGGAGCAAACCCACACAGACAGTTGCCTGAGGGTGGAATCAAACCCAGCTCCCTTTCTGTAAGACAGCAGGGTTAACCATTGAGCCATCATGTCCTTCCACAAGATTGGCTTGCTGCACATACTGTCATAGAGTCATACTGTCATGTACAGCACAGAAACAGACCCTTCAGTCCATCTCGTCCATGCTGACCTGGTATCCTAACCTAATCTAGTCCCATTTGCCAGCACTTTGGCCCATATCCCTCTAAACACTTCCTATTCATATACCCATCCAGATGCCTTTTAAATGCTGCAAATGTCCCAGCCTCCACCACATCCTCTGACAGCTCATTCCATTTACACACCACCCTCTGTGTGAAAAAATTGCCCCTTAGGTCCCTTTTATATCTTTCTCCTCTCACCCTAAACCTATGCCCTCTAGTTCACTACTCCCCTACACCAGGGAAAAGACCTTGTCTGTTACCCTATCCATGCCCCTCATGATTTTATAAACCTCTAAAAGGTCACCTGTCAGCCTTCGATGTTCCAGGGTAAACAGCTTAGACTATTCAGCCTCTCCTTAAAACTCAAATCCTTCAATCCTGGCAACATCCTTGTAAATTTTTTCTCAATCCTTTCTTGAGATCAATATATCTACTGGAGATATGTGGGTCTTCACCTAAAAGGTTTCATATCTTAGTTTTGACATTATTAAAAAGTGCCGACTCAAAGCCAGGCATTTCACCAATAGGTCATGACAGTAAGCAAACAGATTTCTTTGAGAAGTGCACAGTTATAACACTAAGAAGCAGTGGAAGGTGTTATAACCCCAGACCTTGATCTGTCTTAATGTATTATGGTTTTAAATAAATATGCCTTGTATATGTTCATGTTCTAAAGATGTGAGCATCTTTTTTCAAAATGTGTGTTTGCCTAGAAAGCAGATACTGAAGAAACACTAACCCATACAACAGGGAAGAGGTCTTTCTTTATTACCTCCTCATCTCACATTTACACAGTAAGTCAAGTGGTTGCACAGTCAGCTTCTCAGGTCTCAAACATTACATCTTATTTTTGGTTTTTTTGCTGCAGTTGTGCCGACTTAGGGTGAGATCAGAAAAAATATAATTAAATCTATAAAGGATGATGTCCCGTTTCCATACAGAGCTAACCTGTAAGAAAGCGCACAGAGTATGTTAATCCATCCAAGGGAAATCTTTCCACACTGCAGACACTTGTTGGCACAACCTCAAATGGCCAAGTTGTCATAGATTGCAATTTTCTTCTGTTTGGACTGGTATCTAATTTTGCTTTCAGACTGACTTCATGACAGCTTGCCCCGAATCTTTTTAACTGCAAAGAAATTTGGCAGAATTTTTTTCAGAAAACCTGAACAATTAACCAACCTACTGGTGGTAGATCCATGGATTTCACAGGCTAATAAGAATTATAAAGTCTTTACATATCTGACCTCAGTTCATTAGGGTACATTATTAGTCACTGGTTTGGTGTATACACTGACTTCTTCTTAAGCGTCTAAGATTGCTGCATAACATGGTGGCACCATGACTAAAACATCAAAGCTTCAATATTATTAACCACATTGCACACCAATCTCACAAGTCTGAACTGTGTAGGGCAAGAGACATAACTCAAATCCACCCCATGCATAAAGGGGGATCACATTATGTGCAGGCACACCAATTTGATAGTGCTGCCCAACCAGTTGACTGTACTCCTCCCCAGGAGTCCCCACTTCCTTTTGTTTATTCATGGTATGTGAACACTACTAACTCGGCCAACACTTATTGCCCCTCCCTGATTTTCCAGACAGCAGCTAAACGTTAACCATGTCCCTGTGGTTATGTGTAGGCCAGACCATGTAAAGTTGGTAAATTTATTTTCCCTGAAAAGGATTAACAAATTAGAGGATTCTCTTTTATGCGGTCAACAACGGTTACACAATTGCAATTAGCCAAACTTTTACTTCATTCCAGATTTCACTGAACTCAATTTCTACCAAGTGGTCGCAGTGGAACCTGAACTTGCATCCCGAGAACAGAAACTTGGGCCTCTGTATTATTAGTTCAGTGACTTTATCAGTACACCACTCCCTCTCAACAGTTACAGTGACACTAAACAGTTTTACATGTATGATGTAGACTAGAGCTATGACAGTCACTGTAGAACCTCCATTTTCCTTTTCATTTCAATGCTGACCAGGAATCACTGCTGCATAAGCACAACCTCTTTGACTCCATTACTAAAACACCTTCCTTGCTCATAATGACAGGCGGATAGCACTCATACTCAGAATTTCCAGCTCACGAGTGGACAGGCTACAATAAACCACAAGACCTCTCCACATTCCAATTATTAAATTTCAGGTACACCAACTATTAAATGATTAAATCTCACACATAGTAATCATGAAACTATTAAATCTCACATGTACCAACTATTCAACCATTAAATCTCATTAGACCAACTACTCAATTATTTAATCTTGCACAAAATACTAAACTGCACACATCAACCACTCAAGCAACATAAGTGGCCACTCTCCATCAGATGTAGAAGCACTGGTTTATCCTATTTACATAGGTTTGATGATTTGTCACAGAACCAACCTTATATAAATATTCTTGCTGTGCAATTACATCATTTATTTTCAATAAAAATATCACCTATAACAGATCTTTCATCCCATCAGGACCTCCCAAATTACTTTACATGGAGTGAAGTGCTTTTGAAGTATATTCATTGTTGGAATGTGGGCAAAACAATAATGGGTTTATGCACAGCTAGCACCCACAATAGCAATGAGAAACAAATGAACAGATCATGCATTTCAAAATGTTGTTTGAAGGATAAATAATAGCCAGACCCCCTGAGATTATTCTCCTGCTGTTCTTCAAATAATGACATGGGATGACTTACGTTCATCTAACAGGCCAAGGAGTCTCAATGGCATTTCCAAATTATGAATGTTGATCTACAGACCCCAGTTAGCATGAAAGTAGGTGTTTTGTTTTGGAAGAATGGTTCTGCATGGTAGTCATGGAATTCATGGAGAGCTAGCCAATTGGATACAAAATTGACATGATGGTAAGGGACAGAGAGTGGTGGTGGAGGATTGCTTTTCAGACTGGAGGCCTGTGACCAGTGCTTGTCATTTATATAAATGATTTGAATGTTAATATAAGATGTATGGTTAGTAAGTTTGCAGATGACTCCAAAATTGATGGTGTAGTGCACAGTGATGAAGGCCATCTCAGAGTACAATGAAACCTTAATCAGATGGGCCAATGGCCAAAGGTTGGCAGGTAGAGTTTAATTTGTATAAATATGGGGTGTTGCATTTTAGTAAGGCAAATCAGAGCAGGGTGCATATAATTAATGGTAGGGTCCTAGGGAGTGTTTCCAAACAAAGAAATGTTGGGGAGCAGGTTCATAGGTCCTTGGAAGTAGAGTTGTAAATGGATGGGATAATGATGAAGGCATTTGGTATGCTTGCCCTTATTGGTCAGTGTGCTAAGTACAGGGGTTGGGAGGTCATGTTGTGGCTGTTCACGTCATTGGTTAGACCACTGTTGGAATACTGCATTCAATTCTGATCTCCCTGTGATAAGAAAGATATTGTGAAACTTAAAAGGCATCATAAAAGATTTACAAGGATGTTGCGGGGTTGGAAGATTTGAGCAATAGGGAGAGGCTGAGTAGATTGAGGCTATTTTCCCTGGAGGATCACAGGCTAACAAGTGATCAGATGGAAGTTTATAATATCATGAGAGGCATGATTAGGGTGAATAGATGAGGAGAAAGATTTAAAAGGGAACTGAGGGGCTACATTTCATACAGAGGGTGGTGTGCGTGTGGAATGAACTGCCAGAGGAAGTGGTGGAGGCTGGTAGAATTACAACATTTAAAAAAACATTTGGATAGGTATATAAATAAGAAGGGCTCAGACGGATAAGGGACAAGTGCGAGCAAGTAGGATTAGATTAATTTAGGATATCTGGTTGGCATGGATGGATTGGACCGAAGGGTCTGTTTCCGTGCTGTACAGCTCTATGACTCTATGAATCATCTGTAAAATAAACAGTGAATTTGCAGCTGCCACTGATGGATTATTTCTGTTGTCTCACAGGAAGAAACAAGAAGCATGAGTAGGCCGTTTGAGCTGACTCTGCCAAACAGATTCAAAGGGCCGAATGGCCCACTCCTGTTCCCTCCAGATATATTCAAAGCTGCTGACCATTTTGGGGCATTTTCTACTTTTTTTGTTGTTTGGATTTCAACCATCGGTACTATTTTAGTTTTTCCAATTAATTCATTTGGAATGTTTTCCAAGCAGTTATGAAGTAATTTAATTTATAAAAGAAGACAGGAAAATCTTATGGTATTTCAAAAGTATCTAAATCCTTCCAGTAGCTATGATGCCCCTTAGTCCATGTTCTGAATTACGGAGAATAATGGATTACAGAAAATATCAGACTGTTTAAGAACTCAGAATTCTTTTCAGCTTGAAAAATACAAACCTGGTTTCCATTATACAACATCTGTTGGCGTCATTTGATTTGTAGTTTTCCAAATTTACTGTTTAAAAGAGAGACTACTTTGTGGTAGTTTGAATGATCTTAAGTTATGGTTGTCTCACACATGGAAATAAAAGATAATATCATCCAGCTACCCACAAAGAGTTCTGTATAGGGCTTTTGTTATTGAAAATGTTTTAAATTGTTTTGTCTGTGAATAAAACCTTGAATTACTACTGAGAGCTCAATGAAAGTTATAAAATCAACATCACTGATTTAACAGTCAACCGTCACTTGGACTTTGACAGATTGCAGAGTTCCTGAGATAAGCATCGCATGGACACTACTCTCTGTCGCAAATGCTGCAACACCATAACAGCAACCCCTACTGCCTACACACACACACACACACACACACAATCTCAATTAACAAGATTAACTTAAGAGCAACATTTCGCCTTGTACCTGGGGCAAGCTAGTTGGAAGGGCATAATGCCTCATAGCAGAATTCTTCTGAATGTTCACACTTGTAACATGATTTACAGCTTCAGCACACACTGAAAAGAAACATCCTGGAGATGGTGAAAATCCTGCTTCCTGAGCAGACCTTAGTCATAAATCACTTGCTCCATCAAATCACTTGCCTTACTTCTAATCTTACTTTGCAACCATCTATATCGATCATGGCTCAGCATCAAGCTGTATTTCAATTCTATTTATGTCACAATGGCGCAGTCACTCTTCATCAAAGTTGAAAACAAACATCTTGATGTACAAAGATCTCTCCAGTTCTTGGAGTACTGGCACAGAACAATTTAAAATTAATTAAATCTGTAAAGTAATCAAGCATTTTTCAATTTGTCAGTATTTCTCGAGCAAGTCAAGATTAACAAAAGCAAAGAACTGTTTGGGGAGCACTGTGGTGCAGTGGTTAGCACTACTGCCTCGCTGAACCGGGCACCAGGTTCAATTCCTGCTACAGGTGACTGTCTGTGTGGAGTTTGCACATTCTCCCTATCTCTGTATTTGTTTCCTCCCACAATCCAAAGATACACAGGGTAGGCCATATTAAATTGCCCATAGTGTTAGGTGTGTTAGTCAAGGGTAAACATAGGATAGGGGAAAGGGTCTGGGTGGTTTACTCTTCAGGGGGTTGGTGTGGACTTGTTGGGCTGAAGGGTCTGTTTCCATACTGTAGGGAATCTAATCTAATATAAATTGTGGATACTGGCATTCATGAAACAAAAACAGAAATTGTTGGAGAAACTCAAACAGAAATTGTTGGAGATCTGGCAGCATCTGTGATGGCAGAAACAGAGTTAACGTTTTGAGTCCAGTGATCCTTCACCATATCAAGTGGTTGTTTTCTGGTGCAGAGCTGTAACTGAACTTACAAAAAAGACATTAACATAGGGCTATTCAACAACAACAATAGCAGCAATTTGTACTTATGTGACAGGGCTTATAATATGGTAATATCTCCAAAACTACATTGTAGGTGCAGAATCCAATAGCTGATAGCTAGCCTATGCTAAAGACAATAGAACAGGTGATCCAACACTTAGTCAAAGGCATTGGTTTTACAAAATTAAAAATCATTCAACATTAGGTTATAGTTCAACAGGTTTATTTGGAAACACTAGCTTTCAGAGCACTGCTCCTTCATCAGGTGGTTGTCAACCACCTGATGAAGGAGCAGCGCTCCGAAAGCTAATGTTTCCAAATAAACCTGTTGAACTATAACCTAGTATTGAGTGATTTTTAATTTTGTCCACCCCAGTCCAACACCTGCATCTCCAAAGCATAAGTTTTAAATACTGTCTTAAAGTGGGATGCAGTGATTCAGATGTGTGGAGGCTGCAGTGGAGAGGAACTGAATAAATTAGGATCTAGATTAGGGCTTCCAAAATTGTGGGACTCTGAACATTTAGAGCTGTGAGCTCCCAGACAGCAAAGACTGCTGTAGACTCTGAATGACCACTAATTTGTTGGTCCTTTTAAATTGTTGGAGTTTGTTTGAAAAAGGAATTGGCCTCATTGGCTGAAACATGAGACCTGAATGATGTGGAGAAAGAGGTGTTCTTTAAACATTAAAAATTATACAAATAAACCAGTTCCCCCCAAAACTCTCCCACCTCCTAACCCCTTCACCAACAGGGCTATTGTCTCACCTACCCTTCTCCCACATGTCTCCCCATCAACTCTTGTGCACCATTACCATACATCACAACCCTGTTCACTCTTGCTCCTATAGATCTCCCCAAATAGGTCTGCAGCAATGTTCCCCTGTAATATTTTCTCTGCTGTGGGGGTCAGTATATGGTAGAAGCTTTTCCAAGTGGAAATCAATGTGCTGACTCATCCTTTGACATGAGTGGAACTTTCCAGCAGCAAGCAATGCACTCAGAACAATTGTCTAAGATGGACTCACAATGGAAAACTATTTGGGAAGTACTGACCTAGAAAACACAGTTTGTAATGGTGGCAGATGGATGGTGGCATGGAGAAGAGTTAATTGTGCCAAAGGGTGCTGAGGAGGTGCTGGTGCTTGGTATTTTGAAGAGGAGTTTTGTCATTTTTACCAACCGCTTGCCAGTGCAGGCCACATCACCAGACACAGCCAGTGGGGTCCTAGGTGAAGGTCACAGATCAGGATGCTTGGCTGTGAGGGAAAATAAGGTCAATGACCTCCTGCACACTGTAAGGGGAGCTGTCACAATCTTCTCTCTGCTACCTCATAGTCACAGGTCCAGCATACCCTCGAGCATTGGAGGCTGAGGGATGACCTTATAGAGGTTTATCAAATCATGAGGGCATGTATAGGGTAAGGAGACAAGGTCTTTTCCCTGGGCTTGGGGAATCTAGAACTAGAGGATATAGTTTTAAGGTGAGAGAGGAAAGATTTAAAAGGGACCTAAGGGGCAACATGGTGTGTTTATGAAACGAGCTGCCAGATGAGGAAGTGACTAAGTTGTTAGATGAAGGAAGGACTGTTGATGTCATATACATGAACTTTAGTAAGGCCTTTGATAAGGTTTCCCATTGTAGACTAATGGAGAAAGTGAAGTCAAATGGTGTGCACGGTGTTCTAGCTAGGTGGATAAAGAACTGGCTGAGCAACAGGAGATAGAGAGTAGCAGTTGAAAGGAGTTTCTCGAAATGGAGAGAGGTGACCAGTGGTGTTCCACAGGGGTCAGTGCTGGGGCCACTGTTGTTTGTGATATACATAAATGATCTGAAAGAGGGCACTGTTGGTATGATCAGCAAGTTTGCAGATGACACAAAGATTGGTGGAGTAGCAGAAAGCACAAGGGACTGTCAGAGAATGCAGGAGGATATAGATAGGCTGGAGAGTTTGGCGGAAAAGTGGCAGATGGCTTTTTCTGAAGAGGGGCTGAAGAAGGAATTCCTGAAGAAGTGCTCATGCCGGAAACGTTGATTCTCCTGCTCCTTCAATGCTGCCTGATCAGATGGCTTTCAATCTAGACAAATGCGAGGTGATGCATTTAGGCAAGTCTAATTCTAGAGCGTATTATACAATGAATGGAAGAGCCTTGGGAACAGTTGATGAGCAGAGAGATCTGGGAGTGCAGGTCCATTGTACCCTGAAGGTTGCTGTGCAGGTGGATAGAGTGGTCAAGAAGACATATAGTATGCTTGCCTTCATTGGACAGGGTATTGAATATAAGAGCTGGCAAGTCATGTTAACATTGTACAAGACATTGGTTTGGCTGCATTTAGAATACTGTGTACAGTTCTGGTCGCCACATTACCAAAAGGATATGGATGCTTTGAAGAGGGTGCAGAAAAGGTTTATGATGTTGTTCCCTGGTATGGAAGATGCTAGCTATGAAGAGAGGTTGAATAGGTTAGGTTTATTTTCATGAGAGAAAAGGAGATTGAGGGGGGGAACCTGATTGAGGTTTACAAATTCATGAAGGGTATAAACAGGGTGGATAGAGACAAGCTTTTTCCCAGGGTGAAGGATTCAATAACCAGAGGTCATGCTTTCAAGATGAGAGGTGGAAAGTTTAAGGGGGATACACGCAGCAAGTACTTCACACACAGGGTGGTGGGCGTTTGGAACGCGTTGCCAGCAGACATGGTAGAGGCAGGCATGGTAGATTCATTTAAGATGCGTCTGGACAGATGCATGAGTGGGTGAGGAACAGAGTGATACAGATGCTTAGGAATTGATGGACAGGTTTAGATAGGGCTTGGAGGGCCGAAGGGCCTGTTCCCAGGCTGTAAATTTTCTTTGTTCTTTGATCTATGAAGTGGTGGAGGCTGGTCCAATTACAACACTTTTTTTTTAGATTAGATTCCCTACAGTGTAGAAACAGGCCCTTCGCCCCTATAAGTCGACATCGATCCTCCGAAGAGTAACCCACCAGACCCATTACCCTCTGACTAATGCATATGGGCAATTTAGCATGGCCAATTCATCTGACCTGCACATCTTTGGCCTGTGAAAGGAAACCGGAGCACCCGGAGGAAACCCACGCAGACACGGGGAGAACTTACGAACTCCACACAAACAGTCCCCCGAGGTTGGAATTGAACCTGAGTCCCTGGTGCTGTGTGGCAGCAGTGCTAACCACTGAGCCACCATACCACACCTCAAAGGCATCTGGATCGTATATGAATAGGAAGGGTTATAGGGGTATAGGCCATATACTGGCAAATGGGACTAGATTACTTTAGGATCTCTGGTTGGCAAGGACAAGTTGGACCGAAGGGTCTGTTTTCGTGCCATACATCTCTATGACTCTATCATTCACCCTCATTCTGTCACTGCATAAGTTCATGGGTTACAACATTCAACCAGTTAGACTCAAAACGTCAGCTCTTTTCTCTCCTTACAGATGCTGCCAGACCTGCTGAGATTTTCCAGCATTTTCTCTTTTGGTTTCAGATTCCAGCATCCGCAGTAATTTGCTTTTTTTCAACTAATTCATGTGTCATGCCCTCTCAATCGCTCTCACACACGTTATCCTCCTTAACTATAAAGCTAGCAGCGCTTCCTACTCGTCACTGAAGTCACCTCACCTCCTTTCCTGTTCCCGCATGAATATTAACTCCTCTTCCATTGAATTCCATCATACTCAATTCCACACTTTGTTTCCTTAAATGATCTGAGAGGGGCCAGCAGAGTAGATTACTAGATTGGTGGAAGGGAAAGTGGCAGATATCAGGCTCCTCAATCCCGACGAACAGAAAATTCTAGAATTATCTGAGAAGAGCATGACCACTTCTTTGGGGATGGGAGACCCCAATGGGCAAACAACTCAGTAAGTCTTGTTGTGCTGTCCACAAATTCCAGTGATCTTTAACTTACTCCTAATCTCTACAAGCTTCTCTGTCTCTTGATTTCCTCTCTTCTCTTATTCAGGCACGATTGACATCAAGCAAACCTCTCCAAAGAACAGTCTGGCACTATAGACCCTCATTTCTACCTCCATCTCTGAGAAAGAAGACCCAGATCCCTTATAGCACGCATCAATGATGCTTTTATCTGCACCTACCCTCCACCAGCTCAGACTTTCACCTTGATCAAGCTAGGTGAAAGTGAAGACTGTGAATTCACAAGTACAATCTGGTGAGCACATCACTGCCACATCCTCACATCAGTTGAGGAAGAAATGCCTCAAAGTACTACCAGGGACGAGGTAACTGCTGAGTTCCAGGCAGAAGATGATGGCCAGAAGATACACACATACACAGGAACAGTAGGCAGGTTTCTCAAAGATACTGAAAAGGTTTGAAGAAAGGACTATATCAGTACTGTGCTGTCGTTGTCATGCATGTGATGGCTGTCTTGTTTCTGAAGATCATCGTCAGCAAGCACAATGCCCAAGTCTGACTTCCTGTTTGGTCCCTCACATTCAAGAAGCCTCCATGGCTCCAGGGTCATTCCTGAACAATCACTCCCTCTTAGAGGTTACTTTACAGGGAGTCACTTCAAAGGAGATGTCAATGACTTGATGTTAAACTGTACTTATTTTCAACAGATGCCTTAATGGCAGCTTCCGCATTCACAGAATGGTTCACTTTCCACCTCTCTTGTATCGCTCCCCCCTTGCCCAACTAATGAAGTGGCATGGGCCACTTCAAATTCAAGTCTATTGACCACTTAAGTTAATGATCCATTAATTGCTCATATCTGAAAAACAGGCAGGTTGCTGGCTATGAACCTCACTTGTCATATTTGCAGTCAGGTATCATGACATCGGCTTGGCAATCTCATGCCAAGAGCCTAAAGAGTTTCAGAAGGGACAGCCATTCTGATCCATCTTCATCAAACATAGCCCCTGTCAGCAGACACTCCAGTCCAGGGCTGTACAATGCATACCACACATGGACCCATCGTCTTGTTCTTTCAGCTGAATGTCGTGGAGCCTTGGATTTCTCCCGTTACCCTGGATAAAATTTATCCCCAAACCAATATCTTGAAAGCCATTGAAGTGGTCATTTCAAATTGTGTGGCCCTCCTGTGTACGTATGAGCTCCCGTCTCGTGCCTACAAAACATCAGTGTCTACACATTAAATGTAATTCATTGGCAAGGAAGGCTTTGAAGCATCCTGATGTATGTAGTATAATCACACGTTTATTCCACATTTTGAAATGAGCTTTGTCATTCTACCCCCAATAGATGAATGATATTTTCAAGAAAACTTACCAGTGTTCTGCTGAAGAACACACATTCAAAGAACTATACCATTTCCCCGAACTTTCTGTTTTTGTTTTAGATTTAGTGCAGCCTTTTTCCTTCCACCAAAATCATTAATCGATTTTGTATCACTAATCAATTTTTTTTAATCATTACGATCAAATGGCTTAAAGACGTAATCCATTTCTTGAAGCGTCATTGGATTTACAGCTTTAGATTGACTGGCTACTTAAAGCTATTAATCACACCAACCGACCAAAGACAATGCTGCTTCTTTTCAATGGCACCTGTACATAGAATCATACAATCCCTATTGTGTGGAAGCAGGCGATTTGGCCCATTGAGTCCACACTGCCCCTTTGAAGAGCATCCTACCCAGACCCATGCCCCTGCCCTATCCCAACCTTGCATTTCCAATGGCTAATCCACCTAAGTCTGCACATTCCTGGACACAATGAGCAATTTCCCATGGCCAATCCAACTCAACTGCACATCTTTGGACTGTAGGAGGAATCTGTAGCCCCCAGAGGAAAGCCATTCCGACACGTGGAGAATGTGCAAAATCGACACAGACAGTTGCCTGATTTTGAAAATGAACCCAGATCCCTGGCACTGAGAGGGAGCGGTGTTAACCACTGGGCCACCAGCTTGCCCCACTTATGAATGTTTTATCATTGTAGTTCTGGTATGCTTTACATATCATTTGTGATGTCGGTGTAATTTAAAAGTTGAGTCAGATTTGTACTTTGTGTACAAATGATGTATCAATATCAGTAACAAACACGGTGATATACAACAGTCCTTTACTCTTTTAATAAGTATCATTAGTCTGCAGGCGCATAATTAACAATGTAGAGCATGAGCTATTGGGGGTTGTATTCTCTTCTCGGTGTTACTCTTAAATGAGCAGTCAAATTAGGCTGGAGACCAAAAGCTGAACGAATGAGCAATCTGAATCTCAAATTCTTAATCAGAAAAAAACATCTTCCAGCAAAGTAAATTATGCATTTATTAGGATCAACATTTATTAACAAGACCCTGGTCATGAGCTTGTGGTCAGGCAAACTTTGTTTTAGATCCTATCTGTTTGCTGTCAACAAACCATTCTTGAAGCAATTCATGTCTTCTGATGAAAAAGTAGTATTTTGCAAGGATAGAAATCCTATCTTGCCAGATGGGAATGTCTGATAACATGTGGCATGTTTAGAGCACGGTTTAAAGCATGTGGTCTGGAAAATTACAAAAAAATGTTGTGTTCTTTTTTTGTTCCTCCCTCTGATGACTTAGCTTTCCCCTTCATGTTTACGCCACAGGTCATTACAGGGGCAGTTCCCATATGGAGCCCAAAACAAAAATAAAATGATGATGGTTGAGGGGGAGGGATAGACAGGAAGCCAACCTCACACTTATATTCTTAGAAATAATGCATGCAATCCCATTAGCCTTGTAAATATATACTGCATTAGGAAGCCTGTTATTTTCATGGACACTTTTAACTGTGTGTGTTTCTGATCTGAGCGATCCATAGATCATAAGGAAACAAAGGAATGAAGAACAGCAAACTGTGAGACTTCGAGGTGTGGTGTGAAAGCTATCAGGCTGAAGTATCTGCCCTCTGTTTGGTAGCTGGAGTTGATTGGACTGAATCTGTTGATTTAGTGGGTGTTTGCCTTTTGACACAGCTGCACATCCTGAGCTGGGCTGACCAGGAAGTTCTCTTTGAACAAAGAATATCATCCCTTCCAGTGCGAGAGAGCCCCTTGCAAATATCAACACTAACTCCAAGGACTCACTGTCTTCAAGGCAGCAATGCGCCAAAGGAAAAGAGTGCAAAATAAACTTCTTTCTAAGAATTAATATCTGTTACATAGCTATTTTGGAAAGTTGGCAAAACACAGAAGTTGGCTGTGCCAAATTGTTGAGACAGTATGCTTGTGATCTCTCCATGCCCTAGTCCACTTCAATTCAAAAACCTCCAAACCATCTCAACAATCAAACTATTCAGTTAATTTTATTTTTAAATCAGCAGTTTGTATTCTATTTCCTACACAAAGCAGACCAAAGCAAAGTGATAACACACAGAGAAATGATGATGAAAGTAAAGTACACTGAAGTCTATGTTGGCATATATTTGCCTAGGTCAGCTGATGGTTCACAGTGTCAGATACCAAGTGGATATCTTAAATTCACTTTCATTTATTGGGCGGGAGAGAGAGTTTTCCTGAGAGGTTCCTAATGTCACACCAGCATAAGTCAGAGAGCAATCTTATTCACTCCACTATGACATTAGCATTCCTGTCATTACCTTCACCCACCCACTCCCACCCCCCCCCCCACACACACACACACACACACACACACACACACACACACACACACACACACACACACACACACACACACACACACACACACACACACACACACACCACCGCCCCACAAGTCTTCAGCAACTTTTCAGGTTAGTCTATGAAGAGATAGTGAGATTGATTGTAAGCTACGGAAATCAGTTGAAAACGATAATAACAATATCAAAATGGGGCCTCTGCATGGCACTAAATTATTGGCAATGGGTACGGTACAAAAAGGAGCCAAAAGGATAGTGTCACAGCAGAGAACTTTTGGAACAGATGGGGCACTTTTTAAAAATAAAAGTAAAGACTAAGTGTGACCTGATTGAACCCTTTTCTAGTATAACATCCTTTAGAGAAGGAAACTGCCGTCCTTACCTGGTCTGGCCTACATGTGACTCCAGACCCACAGCAATGTGGTTGACACTTAACTGCCCTCTGGGCAATTATGGAGGGCAATAAGTACTGTCCTAGTTAGTAACATCTTCATCCCATGAATGAATAAAGTATAAAGGCAAGAAGACTATTCACAGTGAAGCTGTTTCTACTTGTTGGGGACATTCAGTCCGGAGGTAGGTGGGGCAATTTAATCTCACAATGCCATATACTGATATGGTAATATTTACTTATTTTATAGTTCTGCCCTCCTGCAACAAAGACTGACATTCTATTTGCCTTCCTAACTTTTTGACATGCCGAAATGTTAATCTTTTATGTTTTATGCGTAAGGCCTCTGGACCATTGCATTCTGCAGTCTCCAGTGGTCCTTATTAGAGCACATCTGAACATCAAATTCAGAATTCGGGAGGCCCAGTTCTAGCCATGTTTAGAAAATAATGCTTAAAAGTGGCCTATATTCCTCTTTGGTCTCTTCTTCACAGAACCTAATTGCTTTCCTTCTTTTTGATTTAATGTGCCCTGTGAGTGTAAATCTGTGAGAAAATTATGTTTAAATAGTAACCACTTAATTTCTTTAAGACCATTAGACATAGGAGTGGAAGTAAGGCAATTCGGCCCATCGAGTCCACTCTGCCATTCAATCACGGCTGATGGGCATTTCAACTCCACTTACCCGCATTCTCCCCGTAGCCCTTAATTCCTTGTGACATCAAGAATTTATCAATCTCTGCCTTGAAGACATTTAGCGTCCCGGCCTCCACTGCACTCTGTGGCAATGAATTCCTCAGGCCCGCCATTCCCTGCCTGAAGAATTGTCTCCGCATTTCTGTTCTGAATTGACCCCCTCTAATTCTAAGGCTGTGTCCACGGGTCCTAGTCTCCTCACCTAACGGAAACAATTTCCTAGCATCCACCCTTTCCAAGCCATGTATTATCTTGTAAGTTTCTATTAGATCTCCCCTTAATCTTCTAAACTCCAATGAATACAATCCCAGGATCCTCAGCCGTTCCTCGTATGTTAGACCTACCATTCCAGGGATCATCCGTGTGAATCTCCCCTGGACATGCTCTAGTACCAGTATGTCCTTCCTGAGGTGTGGGGACCAAAACTGGACACAGTACTCCAAATGGGGCCTAACCAGAGCTTTATAAAGTCTCAGCAGCACAACGGTGCTTTTATATTCCAATATAGGTACCATGTCACCAAATCCATCAGCAATTATCGTCTTTGCCAACTTTCTAGCAAAGTATTTGTGAATTTTTACATTCAATCCACATTGGAGGATATTATTCAATGCTATTAACATAGTGCTACTGCTTCTTTCCATCTTCATTGGCATTGTGCTTAATATCATGAAAGCATGATATCTACTTACTCACATCTCCTTTCAACCTTTAAAAGAATTGTGTCCTTTCCTTAAGTAATCTGTAATGTAGGCTCTTATCAGCCGTGATTCAAGTTTCTTGTAATTCAATGAAAGTCCCATAGCTAAAGTGCATTTAAAAAGTAAACAATAAGTGTTTTTTATAAAAAATCCAGAAAAATATTCCAGTTCATCAGACTGTTCAGTTTTGTCATTGCTACCACACTATTCATCTCAGAGGAAGATATTCCTTAAAACCATTCACTTCTCCAACAATGTTGATCAGCTGATTGAATATCTCTTGATGTTCTTTGGTGTTGTAGTTTGTTTATCATGCTCCTGTGAAGTGTCATGGGTGACTGATTATGTTAGAGGCACTATCTAAAGATAAGTTGTTGTTGTATGTGAAATCACTTTCTGCTGATATTACTGGTTGGAAAGACTATGACAGCACTTTAGAATGTCACGACTGAAAATTGTGTCAAATTGATTTATTTCTTTCTCTGCATAAAATGTGCATCTTGTTAAGGAAGAATAGACCTATTTAGTATATGAGCCATATTAGGTGCTGCAGGACTGATTTATATCTGGGAATGAAAACTAGCTTTCTCTGTTCTTGTGGGTACCTATCTTGTGGTTTAGTGTCTCAACAGAGCAACCACAGAAAAACCACAGAGTTTTGAGATCTCTTCATGACATCATGGTTATATACTGCTAAGTCCCTAATGCTGACAAGCTCAATCACATCTTCAATATTGCTACGTTCTTTTTGAAAGCAAGATGAAGTCCTAAGATACATTGTAAACGTTGACAACAAGAGGAATGTAGGATTCAAAAAGTTTGAATTAACAGTTCATATTTTGTAGACTGGGCCTGTACTCTTCTGAGAGAAGTGTGATCAAATTATATCAATTCAGATTGTGATTAGATTTGTAAAAGTGGACAAAAAGAAATAACTTGATTGAGGAGTCCAAAACCCGGGGAAATAGCCTAAAAATTAGGACTAACATGATGAAGGTTGACGTCAGGAAGCATTTCTTCACAAAAAGATGAGTGCAAATCTGGACTGGTCTCCCTGAAAAAGAAAGTTCAGGGGCAATTGAAAATTTTGAGAATTGGTTGAAAATTTTTGTTAGTTAAGAGTAATAATGAACTGAGGCAGGTAACTGGAGCATATGAATGTTCAAACAAAAGTTGTTGCCCTGGGATCTAGAACATTTTGTTTTGCAGAATGAGGCAGTCACCAGCTCAGCCAACATTTATTGCCCATCCCTAATTGCCCAGATGGAGGCTAAGAGTCAACCACATTGTTGTGAGTCTAGCGTCACATGCAGGCCCGCAACTTCTTACCTAAAGGATATTGGTGAACCAGATGGGGTTTTTCCCCTGACAGTTGACAACAGCTACATTAGACTCTTAATTCCAGATTTTTATTGGCTTCAAGTCCCACTGTCTGCCTTGGCAGGATTCAAACCCAAACCATTACTTGGGTCTTCAGGTAAATAGCCCAGCAATAATACCACAAGGCCATTACCTCACTGAGTTTCATCAGAAATGTACCTTCAATGAAAAGAAGGTATCTTCAATGAACACCCAACATTTTATCCTCTGCATATTTCCAATTTACTGATAATGCATTTGTTACATTGAAATTGCCCTTGCAATTAATAATTTCTTTACACGTCTTAATGGGCTCCATTCTGTGCTCATTTTTACTTTTGGAAGGGAATAGTCAAATGAGCTCACTTTCCTTGGTGTTCTAGTTCGATCATAAGACCACAAGATAAAGGGAGGGGGGAGCAGAATTAGGCCATTCAGCCCCTAGCATCTGCTCCAACATTCAGTCATAGCTGATATATTTCTCAACCCCATTCTTCTGCCTTC
Source organism: Hemiscyllium ocellatum (assembly GCF_020745735.1). NCBI lineage: Eukaryota > Metazoa > Chordata > Chondrichthyes > Orectolobiformes > Hemiscylliidae > Hemiscyllium > Hemiscyllium ocellatum. Next base: position 108,229,992 of record NC_083405.1, read on the forward strand.
TCCCTGTAACTCTTAATCTCCTTACTAAACACAAATTTATCTATCTCCGTCTTAAATGTACTCAATTACTTGGCCTCCATAGTCCTCTGTGGTAATGGGTTCCACAGAGTCACCAGTCTCTGACTAAAGAAATTCCTCCTCATCTCAGTTCAAAAGAGTCGTGCCTTCACCCTGACCCTTGGATCCTAGTTTTTCCTAACCATGGAAACATCTTCTCCACTTCCACTCTATCAGGTCTCTCAGTATTCTGTAAGTTTCAATCTTATCCTCCTTCCTCCTTCTAAACTCCATCTAAGCAAGTTGAGAAATTAGTCAAGGGAATCTCTACTGTCTACCACAAGCCTACCTTTATTGCCAGTGAGTGCATTGGGATTCATACAGAGCCACACTCCACAAGCTTGATCTGATCATAAGTCGAAAAACAGCCTGAGCCACCCTCATTCATCGGTCATAGGTAATGCAGAAATAGGACAAATCAAAGTCATCCTACTCAATAATAATCACCCTGGGATAATAATTACCCTGATCAAATCACACAAATTAATAGAGGACTCTAAAGCAGTCATTCTTGTTCATGAAAAGGGTTTAATCTACCTCTGATTACTCTGGAAAGTGAAGATTTCTCCGAGCTTTAAGTAGGAGACAAGCTGTTTCACATTGGTATTCGCCACTAACAGAATGTTGATGCTGAATATGTCAAGCCAAAACTACGTTCTGCCCATTACAGGCTGCAGCTTAAAACAGCTTCTTCCTTTCCCACCATACCAACCAGTACCCTTCCATTGACACCCTCCTTCGACTGACTGAACTGGTCCTCACTCTCAGCATCTGCAGTCCTCACTTTCTCCTGCAGCTTAAAACAGGCCCTGTGGGAAGAGTGAATCAGACAGAGAGAGGCAAAGAGATCTCCTGTGGTTAGCTGCATTAATCTTTTCTTTCTACACTTTCTCTGTAAAGCTGCTAGCTCCAATTTTCTGTTGAAATTGCAGAAAGATACATTTTGAAGCATTGAGAGAAATACCGGTAACTTTAAAACCCAAAGCAACAAGAAACATCAAAGGCCCAACCAAGAAACCAGTGAACTAAAGAGTGACAATCTCTATGCAAGTAACATAAAGACACCACCAAAGAAACCAAAAAGGTGGTGAAACCAGCTCATCTAGTTTTGTGATTGAGGATTGGTGATGGAGAGTTGTGTTTTTATAACTCTTTTCCCTTCCCTCGAAATATTTACATTTCTCATTGTGTGCCTGACAGTTTGAAAAGGGGTAGAGGTTATGAAAGATAAGTGAGAAATCCTGTTCATTTATTAATCTTGCTAAAGCTAAGTGTTATAATAGAGGGAGTTTTAAAAAAAATATTACTGACATGGTTTGCTTTTACCCCGGGCAACAGTTAGTCAGAGGCAAATGAGATTTTAGGTAGATTCATGAAGTCTTTACATTTCACATGGCTTTGGAAATAGTAAAGCTTGACTTTCAGTACACAGTCTTAGAGGGTCGTGACACAAGATTCACATTTTTCAATGAAACTAGTACAACTGCAAGATTCAGCAAGATATGTTTTTCAGACAACCCAACGTGAATTTCTCTTAAATTATCTAGAATGAAATAAGTTATTTTCATTCATAAGGTAAGCCATATATCATGCAACATCTACAATCTTCATGTCAGGCTAAATTATAATCTGAACCAACTTAGCGCTAAGTATTGTTTGGGTGGAAGGAATGAGGAAGATTCTGTTACCTGTGTGTAATATGCCCCACCCAATTTTCCTCTCTACTCACCACCCAAGCAGCTTTGAACACCCAAGCTGGAAAGTCATTAGTGCATTTCTGTAATTGCCAGGTTTCTGGATCTGTGTTGAGAAATAAGATGGATTACTGCATTACCTATAGCCGACAAATAACTATTTGTTAAGTTACAGAATGAAGATGTTTGTTTGATGTTCCTCTGTTAACAGAAGGACTAACTTGGTCATGTTAAGTGAGGTAATGTCTCCATTGAAGTGGCATGCACAGTAATGTCATAGCAACATGTTAATTGTTTACATATCAACACTGAAAAAAAATCCTCGTTCGGTTCGTGTGGCTGAGATGTTTAAACAAAATGATGAAAAAAAAGAACAGTTAGAAATTTATGTTCGATTTTCAGTTACCGATCCCACCAAGTGCTAACCATTATGGAAAATGGGTTGTGGCAATTTTACGTAGAACTGCTTAGAATTTTCAACACAGAAACACATTATTCAGCCCAACTAATCTCTGCTTGTGCTTACAAGCCTCAAAAGCCTCCTCTCAACTTACAATGTCACCCTATCAGGAAATATCCTTCTGTTACTTTCTCACCCACGTACTTATTCAGCTTCCTTTTAAATTCATCTATGCAATTTGCCACAAATACTGTATTTGATGGTGAGTTAAACATTCAGACCATTCTCTGGATCCAGTGCTTTCTCCAGAATTCCTGACTGGATTCATTGGTGTAGACCTTCCAGTCTCTGGATATTTGGAGAATGGATGTTCTCTGGAAAATATGAGTCTAACCCATACGTATTGACTATGCAGTAATTGTCTGCTAAGTTAAAGCATTAAATAGACAATTACCTGGCATCTGGAGTGCTACAAAAGTATCTGCGTCACGGAATTAGAGTCTGAGTCTTCAGAGACATTTTTTCTTATTAATAGTTAGCAGAATGAAAACATATTGTAACTCCTGGCTAATTATGAAGATGACCTCCAATCCCTCACATTGATCTACACCCACATGACACCATACCACACCCACAAAAACTCTTGCCATCCCATTTAGTTTTGTGTCATCCTCAAATTTGGTGATAGTGCGTTTCGTTTCCTCATCTAAGCCATCTATATATTTATTAAGATTGCAGCAAAGTAACTGCACAAAGTGTGGGCTCCTCAGCCTGGGAGTCATAAATTGAACTGCGATGAGCTTTTACATTTTTCCCTCTTATTTATGACTTCTATCATTTACTTATGCACCATGGTTTGGCACGGAAACAGACCCTTTGGTCCAACTCGTCCATGCTGACTAGATATCCCAACCCAATTTGTCCCATCTGCCAGCACCTGGCCCATATTCCTCCAAACCCTTCCTAATGATATATCCATCCAGATGCTTTTTAAATGTTGCAATTGTACCAGCCTCCACCACTTCCTCTGGCAGCTCATTCTATACATGTACCACTCTCTGTGTGAAGAACTTGCCCCTTAGGTCTCTTTTATATCTTTTCCCTCTCACCCTAACCTTATGCCCTCTAGTTCTGGACTCTCCATCCCAGGGAAAAGACTTTGTCTATTTATCCTATCCATGCCCCTCATGATTTTGTAAACCTCTATAAGGTCACCCCTCAACCTCTGACGCTCCAGGGAAAACAGGCCTAGCCTATTCAACCTCTCCCTATAGCTCGCAACATCCTTGTAAATCTTTTCTGAACCCTTTCAAGTTTCACAACACCTTTCTGGAAGGAAGGTGACCAGAATTGCATGCAATATTGCAACAGTGGCCTAACCAATGTCCTGTACAGCTGCAACATGACCTCCCAACTCCTGTACTCAATACTCTGACCAATAAAGGAAAGCATACCAAATGCCTTCTTCACTATCCTATCTACCTATAACTTCACTTTCAAGGAGCTATAAACCTGCACTTCAAGGTCTCTTTGTTCAGCAACACTCCCAAGGACCTTACCATTAAGTTCTGATAAGATTTGCTTTCCCAAAATGCAGCACCTTACATTTATCTAAGTTAAACTCCATCTGCCACTTCACAGCCTATTTGGCCCATCTGATCAAGATCCCGTTGTAGTCTGAGATAATCTTCTTCGCTGTCCACTACACCTCCAATTTTGGTGTCATCTGCAAACTTACTAATTATGCTCATATCCAAAACATTTATGTAAATGATGAAAAGTAGTGGACCCAGCACTGATCCTTGTGGCACTCCACTGGTCACAGGCCTCCAATCTGAAAAACAACCCTCCACCACCACCCTCTGTCTTCTACCTTTGAGCCAGTTCTGTATCCAAATGGCTAGTTCTCCCTGTATTCCATGAGATCTAACTCTGCTAATCAATCTCCCATGGGGAACCTTGTCAAACGCCTTACTGAAGTCCATATAGATCACATCTACTGCTCTGCCCTCATCAATCTTCTTTGTTACTTCTTCAAAAAACTCAATCAAGTTTGTGAGACATGACTTCCCACGCACAAAGTCATGTTGACTATACTTAATCAGTCTTTGCCTTTCCAAATACATGCACATCCTGTCCCACAGGATTCCCTCCAACAACTTGCCCACCACTGACGTCACTGGTTTATAGTTCCCTGTTTTGTCTTTACCACCCTTCTTAAACAGAGGCACCACATTAGCCAACCTCCAGTCTTCCGGCACTTCACCTGTGACTATCGATGATACAAATATCTCAGTAAGAGGCCCAATAATCACTTCCCTGGCTTCCCACAGAGTTCTAGGGTACACCTGATCAGGTCCTGGGGATTTATCCACTTTTACGCATTTCAAGCCATCCAGCACTTCCTCCTCTATAATATGGACATTTTTTAAGATGTCACCATCTATTTCCCTACAGTCTATATCTTCCATGTCCTTTTCCACAGTAAATACTGATGCAAAATACTCATTTAGTATCTTCCCCATTTTCTGCAGCTCCACACAAAGGCCACCTTGCTGATCTTTGAGGGGCCTTGTTCTCTCCCTGCTTACCTTTTCGTCCTTAATGTATTTGCAAAAACCCTTTGGATTCTCCATAATTCTATTTGCCAAAGCTATCTCATGTCCACTTTTTGCCTTCCTGATTTCCCTCTTCAGTATACTCCTACTGCCTTCATGCTCTTCTAAGCATGTACTCGATCTATCCTGTCTATACCTGACATACATTTCCTTCTTTTTCTTAACCAAATTTCTTTAGTCATCCAGCATTCTCTACACCTACCAGCCTTTCCTTTCACCCTAACAGGAATATACTTTCCCTAGAATCTCATTATCTCAGTTCTGAAAGTTTCCTATTTTCCAGCCATCCCATTACCTGCAAACATCTGTGCCCAATCAGCTTTGGAATGTTCTTGCTTAATATCATCAAAATTGGCCTTCCTCCAATTTAGAACTACAATATTTAGATCTGGCCTATCGTTTTCCATCACTATTTTAAAACTAATAGAATTATGGTTGCTGGCCCCAAAGAGTTAGAAATGATTTCATGAGATCATATAGATTCTAAGTGAGTTTGACAGAATATCTGTGAGAAGATGTTTTTTCATATCAGAGATCTTTAACCAAGGGACACAGATTCACAATAAAACATTCTTCAGTTTCAGATGGAAAAAGAGTTATTTTCTCTCAGAGGGCTGTTAATTTTTGAAATTCTCTTCTGCAAAGAGAATTCTAGACTACAGCCTAGATGTTCAGTCCCAGGTTAGAAGCACTGAGATTGGGTAACTTGAGATTATCAAACCTGAAAGTTGAGATTCTGGGGCAATGTAGTTCCCTGATGGTCAATCAAGGCAGTCCCAGAATGAGTGTGGAGGTTGCAGGTTACAGAGGTTGGGGAGGAGCAGGGGAGCTGGAATTCATTGTCCCATTTCAAAAACTTCATAAGCGCTTGAAGCTGTTCATCAAAATGCAAAATGGCAGGGACCCTACCTATTACTGTGATAATGGAAAATTGTGAACATATGCAACATTAAACCAACAATGGTTGCCCTCAGGCGAGTATTAATTGATGATGCTAAGTAGCAAGTAATAATCATTTAACAGTCCAGACATCTTTACAAGTCTTTAAAATATTGGAGTTTTAAACACTTTGACAGTTTCACTGCACTCTTTGACAGTTCCTGTTGACAGTTCAAGTGAGCTTCCCAGTTCCAAAGATTTTATGTATTTCTTAATTTTAATAATATCAAAGGATGTCTATTGATGTCAGGGGCATCTGACCTCACTCAAAAGGCACCTTGGCTGTCCCCAAAGATGATCCAGGGCCACATAGGGTTCCTTACCTCTTCCAGGGTTTTTCCCGAACTGTCCAATGAATTCACAAAGAACAGACCAACTCTCAGGGAGTCAAATCTGTGCACATTCTATTTCAGACAATACAACACCAAAATAACACATCAGTGAAAGGAACCCTAGACTTAGATAGGCAGTTGCTTCCAGGAAATTTGGTTGCACCAAATACACTAGGTATTATTTCAGGGCAGAATGTTCTGGGTTTGGTCACCATTTCGTAACGATTACAAAGCCTTTTCTTTTCTGTAAAACCACAGGTGTGGGTCACTGATATATTAAAGGCAGAAGTAAACAGTGGTTTGAGATAAAAGGCAGTCAGACAATTGAGGAAACAGACAGGAAAATTATGTCTCGGCCACAATCATAAGACCATAAGGTATTAGAGTAGAGCTAGGCCCCTCGGCCCATTGAGTCTGCTCCACCATTCAATCATGACTGAGATGTTTCTCAATCCCATTCCCCTGCCTTGTCCTCATAATTAGTTTTCACTTGATGAAGGGGCAGCACTCCAAAAGCTCGTGATTTCAAATTAACCTGTTGCTCTATAATTGGTATCACGTGACTTCTGACCTTTTCTGCCCCAGTCCAACATCGGTACCTCCACATCATGACATCCTTCTTAAGGTGTGGTGCCCAGATTTGCTGAAAATGCCCCAAGTGGGGCCGAATCAGGGTTTTGTATAACTTCAGCAAAACTTCGACATGATTATGTTGCAGCCCTCAAAATATAAAGGCCAGCTATCAATTAGATTTCTTGATTGTTTTGTGCACCTTGTTGTGACATTTTCACAACCATACGCCTGAAGCCACAAGTCTCCTTGGGCATACACTGTGTTCAACATCACACCATCTGAGATTAGATTAGATTACTTACAGTGTGGAAACAGGCCCTTCGGCCCAACAAGTCCACACCGACCAGCCGAAGCGCTACCCACCCATACCCTTACATTTACCCCTTACCTAACACTAACAGATGTTGGCCAGGACAGGGCTCTATTCCTTGGAATGTAGGAGAATGAGGTGTGACCTTATTGAGGTGTATAAAATCATGAGGGGCATAGATAAGATGAATGTATATCATCTTTTTCCCAGAGATGGGGAGTTGAAAGCAAGAGGGCATAGGTTCAAGGTGAGAAGAGAAAGATTTAAAAAGAATGTGAGGGGCAACTCCTTCATGCAGAGAGCAGTGCATGTATGAAATGGGCTATCAGAGAAAGTGGCTGAAGCAGGTACAATAGCAACATTTTAAAAACATGCAGATAGGTGCATGGATAAGAAGGGTTTAGTGGGATATGGACTAAATGTGGGCAATTGGAACTAGCTGAGTGGGCACCGTGGTCAGCATTGACCAGTTTGGGGCAAACGGCCTGTTTCCATGCTGTAGTACTCTATTACGCTATGACTCTATCTGGAATATATACAAAGGATCTATCTTTTTTCAGTCCAAAATGGATAACCTCACACTTGCTTACATTGAACTCCATCTGTCGCAGTTTTGCCCATTCACTTAGTCTATTAATATCCCTTTGTAATTTTATACTGTCATCTACACTGTCAACAATGCTGTCTAACTTTGTGTCATCAGCAAATTTCGGCATATGACTTTCCATATTATTATCGAAGTCGCTAATTCATGTCCACTTTCCTCAAAGCACAAGCTCTGAGTTTGATGGACTGCAGCAGCTCAGGAAGGCAGTTCCCTAAACCTTATGAAAGTGAAACCATTGGGCATATGGAATCTTGTGCGAGCTCTCTGCTCAATATCTTTCCCACGTCTGAAATGAATTCTCACCCCTATGAATTGCCAATTCACTTAATGAGTGTTTGGTTCAAATTCAACAGATGTGAAGGAAAAGGAGTTGATGTGGATTTTGCACTAAAATGGTAACTCATTTGGATGACCAGAGATGGACAAACGATTGCTAAATAAAGTGTATCTCTTTTAAAAAGCCTATTCACAGAAACCTGTCTCAACTCGCAAATATGCAGTGTCAATGATAATTTCCCTATGCAAGTCATAACACTTCCAGTCATCAAATTTATCTGTCTAATTTGCGGTTGGGTGTGACCCATCCAGGCATCATTAAGAAAATGACAATCCAGAACAAAAACAGAAAGGACACAATTATCAAACAGGTTTGGGGCAGTTTGAGTTATTTGCTTCAGGCTTCTGGTGCCATGGAAACCCACCCTGGTTTGAGAGAGGGGTAGGAACTAGAGCAGCTGGGGAACAATTGTGCATGTATGTGCCTGTCCATTTGCAGGTTATTGTGAGATTCATTTTCTCTCTTTCGTTCCAGCCCCCATGCTTTTCCCCACAACTGGACATAAAATTGGTTTTCTTTCCTCAGTGGTCTGACCAACACAGTATGCCTGTTCCCAAGAACAGGCTCCTGTTATTCCCCTCCTCCCATCGTCAGCAAGATACTATTTCCACAGCCCTTTCATTCTGTGTGGCTTGGAGGATCTAGTGATGACAGCGCTTGGATGAAGCTGCATTTTTGGAAGCTGCCACTAGTGAAAGAATGATACTGAATGAAAAAGAATACACAAGAGCTGTGTGCAATCAGAAAATATTCCTGGTCTCGAATCTTCCATTCCCGCAAAACTGTGTTTGTTGAAGTAGTTCTGCAGTAAATATGCAACCTCTGTTGAGCTGGATCTTGCCCTGTTTACATTGAAGAATAGAATTTATTACAGCAAAATGTAAATTAATTAAAGTCACTGCAATTATCTCTCAGCAGTTAGTCATTTTGTCAGTATCTGTGGGAGATTCACACAAACCAGGAGGAGTGTAAACTCATGATCAGCTCGTGGGTTAATGCCAGTGACTCAATCATTCAGGTAAGACCAACCCTCCAGACATAGCAAATTGCCACCCTCTGTATCTGTGTGAGAAATGGTTCTAAAACTACCACTTATCTGTGGGCACTTGTGATCCATGTGTTAGTAACCCATCATTGACTTTAAGGTTGCCAATGGGCAGCATAATGTGGCAGACCATAAGTTAGGGGTAAAGCTGACATAGGTTATTATCACCATCCTGTCCATTCAATGGCTCTCACTCACCTGATCCTCTCAAATACCAACCCTTCCTGTCCTTTATGTTTCTCGCTCACTGCCTGGGGATACCTCACCACCTCTTCTGTTTGTGCATCACTTTGGACTTCTTGGCTAACCACTTCCATTGTTTTCAAGCACCCCACTTTGTCTCATTGCAGGAGAAAGTGGCACACTCTGACAGCACCCTGACTGACCTCCTTGTAATCGACTGCTGACATTTGACCTGCTGGACTGTTTGTTCCTGGATCTCTGGAATACAAGGACATGGATTACCAGACACTGGCAGGACCAAGCATCTGACTGATTGTGACTGATATTTTATGACCTATTGAGTGTAACAGTACCCCTGACCGACTGCAGTCCTCCTTGATCTCAACTAAGCGTCAATCTACTTTGAATTTCTACATACAGGCATTTTTTAAGGCATAAGCAATACATTTGCTGCATAAACTTCTGGCCCCTGCTTCAGATAAAATGTTGGCATGGTGTGATGCTGCACAATGACGTGTTCATCATGTTGATTATGCACTGCTACCCACCATGATAAGCTGTCTGTTGCTTGCTCTGCACTAAGGCAGCAACATAACTCTCAGAGGCTGGTTAGCTGGTAGCTAAACACTGAAAACTGTGTGGTAGGAAAACAGTGCAAAGTATACAGAGGCAGGCTGGCTCTAACTGAATATAAAATGAGTTAAGCACAGAGAAAGCAAGCTAAGACCAAAATGCATTTTTTGTGTTGATGCATGAAATACAGATGTGTCCCTCTGTATGGAGCTAACTAGCAGAATCCATTCAAGTCTAGGTTTGCCAAAGCTCCAAAGTTAAACATTGGAGGGCTGAGGAAGTGTGAGAGTTTGTTTGAGAGAACGCCTGATGACATGATGACCCTGGTAGCTTACTGATACTGACTTGTCAATTAAATGTTGAGGAGGCTGTGATTAAGGGACATGCAAGATTCTTTTGTGAAGAAGCACTTGGATAACAACTGCAGCTACCAGCTATCTGCTCTGAGTTGTGTCAGGAATTTGCACCACCTAGAATTAGAAATGGGACATAAATACAGTGTGCTGGAGCTTCAATGAGCTGGACGTGCGTGGAAATAAATTAATTGCAGCTCAATGACACGATTCTAAAATTGCATTTAAATCTTGATGGGACAATTGCAAGAAATATTCTTGAGGTTGAGAATCTGATTTTTTTTCCCATTTTCACAATATTTTCCCCACCACACCTTTTTCACTATTACTTATGACACACCATCAAGAGGACAATTCTGCCTTTAATATTTTTTCTCCAATTAATAACTGTTATAGCAATATTCCGAGTTCAGTAAATGGAGGAATATCAGTTTTGAGGAGTGGCAGGCTTCTTTCTTCTCAAATGGTGATATCAACAAGTGGTCAGGAATCACATACAGGTAGTCCTTGGTTTCATTCTTCAGCATACTTGCAATATTCCCCAAATGCTGGGTTCTTTGAGTGTATTTGCTAATTGATGGAACACTGTATTCTGTAGCTTGGGAGGAGAGAGGCAAAGCCAATGTAGCACAGGACAGAATCCAATCCTTCACACCATCTATTCTCTCACTGATGTTATTATTACACAAGCTGAAACATGCTACTGACATGCATTTAAATATAAATATGTTAGCCACACTTGGACCAAGTCCAAATAGAAATAGCATGCCAAGCCAACTACTTCAATATGGAGAGAAACTGGGTTCAATTTGAAATGAGTTTGTCAGTCTAGGTCCCTGGAATTAAAACCAGACAACAGAACACTACAAAATTTAAGTTAAAATGAATGATGTGACATGGATATATAAATCCCACATGTTTTCCTTACATCATAAAGGTTTCTGGCTCTAATGCTTTTATCTTGAGCCCAAATGAGAACTATTGGCAGACTCGTACTTTCCTGTTACTAGAAAGAACTGGAAATTGTTGCTGATTGTGTTAGCTTTGGTGAAGATGATCAAATTATTCCTTAATGCAGAATAAAGAACAGGAATCGCGGTGGGTTTGAGATATTGGTCAAAGAGTGAGGATACCTGTGAAATGGCTGCTGCGCTAATAAGGTGCACTTGTTTGAAAGCTCAGACTATTGTTGAGTTATTATTATTGAGTATTATTGAGTATTGATTATTATTTAAACATGCCAGTAGATGTTATGTGGAACCTAAATCTTTAATACTGAAGTGATGATGAGATGAAATTTGGTTGAGCAATATTCACGTTCCGAGCACAGAATTGGTATGAAAATATGAAGTGCTCTAATTGACCAACAGCAGCATGCTGTAGGTTGGCTCAGGGATTGGACAAAAGGATGTTTATGAGAGGTGAAACCCAACAGATCCTGGTGGTGGAGATTGAGAGCAAGAGATACACTGCACTAGCAGGTGGGGGTGGGGGGGAAGGGAGAGGGTAAACAAATGCCATCTTACCATCATAGGCCTCTCTCCTTCCGCGGTTGGTATTATTCTTTTTGGCATCATTAAAGTTAAAAATTATACAACACCAGGTTATATTCCAACAGATTTATTTTGAAGCACTAGCTTTCAGAGCATTACTTCTTCATCAGATGATTGCTAGTGCTTCCAATTAAACCTGTTGGACTATAACTTGGTGTTGTATGGTTTTTAACTTTGTATGCCGCAGTCCAACACCAGCACCTCCAGATTTTGGCATCATGTCCTTCTATTCCTGACCCATAGCAAAAAACCCATAACCAAGCATTCCCTATTCCTTTGGTAAATGTGATAAGCGTAATAGAATCCCTACTGTGTGTCAGCAGGCCATTCCACCCATTGGGTCCACACTGACTCTTTGCAGAATACCTCACCCAAACACAACCCCCTAGCCTATCCATGTAACTCAGCATTTCCCATGGCTAATCCACTGAGCCTGCACATCCCTGGATGCTATGCGCAATTCAGGATGGCCAATCTCATTAACCTGCACACCTCTGGACTGTGGGAGGAAACCAGAGGAAACCAGAGCACTCAGAGAAAACCTATACAGGTGGAGGGGCAAATCACTCAGCTTTTTCAGTAACATCCTCAAAGATGATTCAAAATAAAGTTTGTTTGTGGTTTAGTGAGCTCTTGTTCAGTCTTTTCGTATATTTCACGGATTCACCAGTAAAATTTGTCAATGATTCATGCCAACAGGTCTCTTGTATTTCAAAATGGATTTGCATTATACCCACTACGTTCATTTCCGAGTATTATTCTTCTTTTAAAAATCTGTGTTTTCCCTCAACAGCTTCGGCAACAATGATCATCAAATGCTGAGTAATCCTTGAAGTAGTGAGTGTACATTTAAGTATTGTTGAAAGAGACATCAATGACTTGCTTAATCCTAAATAGTTAGTCACTGCTGGCTGAGAGCATGAGTTGAAATGTTAGCCACCTCAAGGTCATGCAGCATCATCAGCAAAAACAAATAATCATTTTAAGTGCCAACTGGCTGTTTAACAAGCCTCCAGGCAGCCATTCATAGCACTGATTTCACTGACTAAAATCATCATTCCACCCAAGATTCCACCCTGAATGCCTTCAATTAGAGTCATAGAGTCATTGAGATATACAGCACAAAAACAGACTCTTCGGTCCAACTCGTCCATGCTGACCAGGTATCCTAACCTAATCTAGCCCCAGTTGCCAGAACTTGATCCATATCCCTCGAAACCCTTCCTATTTGTATACCCATCCAGATGCCTTTTAAATGTTGTAATTCTAACAGCCTCCACCACTTCCTCTGGCAGCTCATTTCACAGACGCACCATCCCTTAGGTCCCTTTTAAAATTTCCCTCTCTCACCCTAAACCTATGCCTTCTCGTTTTGGACTCCCTCATCTTAGGGAACAGATCTTGTCTATTTAACCTATCCATGCCCCTCATGATTTTACAAAACTCTGCAAGGTCACCCTTTAACCTCCAATGCTCAAGGAAAAGCAGCCCAGTCTATTCAATCTCTCCCTATAAGTCAAATCCTCCAACCCTGCAGCATCCTTGTAAACCTTTTCCGCACCCTTTCAAGTTTCACAACATCCTCCTGATAGAAGGGTGACCAGAATTGCACCCAGCATTCCAAAAATGGCCTAGCCAATACCCCATACACCCACAACAGAACCTCCCAACTCAATGCTCTGAACAATAAAGGAAAGCATACCAAATATCTTCATCACTATACTATCTATTCGTGACTCCTCTTTCAAGGAACATTTTTTGCCAGAGTGGCGAGGAGAGAAGAGGACGTGAAATGAGGGCTGCCAGGAAGGGTAAGTTTTCCCGCTTAAAAAGGGACTTACCTCAGGAGTCGGGCCACCATTTTGACAGAACAGCAAGGAGAGAAGGTGAGGTGAAGCCAGGGCTGGCAGGAAGGTAAGGGCTTAATTTATATTTGGGCAGTGGCTAAACCTGAGATACTACACGTGTAGTAACTCCCTCCCCCAGCACCTCCCCCCGCAACTCCTCCAACTGGAAGAAAAAGACTCTGTAAGGTAAGGCTTTTATTTCTTTCTTATCTTTCTTTTTCATATATTTAAGTGCATTATTTAGTTTTAGTTAGTTCACATAAAGCTAAGCGTACAATGGCAGGGGACCTCAGACCCGTGGCATGTGCCTCTTGCTTGATGTGGGAGCTTAGAAACGTGTCTGACATTCCTGACTCTTACACTTGCAAGAAGTGTGTCCAGTTGCAGCTGTTGTTTGACCACATGACGGCTCTGGAGCTGCGGATGGACTCACTGTGGAGCATCCGTGATGCTGAGGAGGTCATGGATAGCACGTTTAGTGAACTGATCACACTGCAGGCTGGAATTGCTGAGGAAGACAGTGAATAGGTGCCCAAAAGACAGAAAAAGAGTAGGAAGGCAGTGCAGATGTCCCTTGCAGTCATCTCTCTCTAAAACAAGTATACCATTTTGGATACTGTTGGGGGAGATGGCTCACCAGGGACGGCAGCAGTACCAGGATCATGGCACTGTGGCGGGCACCGCTGTTCAGAAAGGTGGAAAAAGACTTGTAGGGCCATAGTCATAGGGGATTCTATTGTGACGGGAGTTGATAGCATATAGGCAGCAATGAAATAAGTAGAAAATGAGATGAGGTCCTAAAAGAAGAATTCAGGGAGCTAGGAGAGAAGTTAAAGAGGAGGACTTCAAAGTTAGTGATCTCGGGATTATTACCAGTACCACATGCTAGCCAGCGTAGAAATGAAAGAAATAGGCAGGATGAACACGTGGCTTGAGAGATAGTGTTGGAGGGAGGAGTTCAGATTTGTTGGACATTGGGACCTGTTCTGTGGAAGGTGGGAATATTACAAAATGGGCGGTCTACATCTGAACCAAACTGGAACCAATGTCCTTGGGGGAGGTTTTGCTACTGCTGTTGGGGAGGTTTTAAATTAATGTGCCAGGGGGCTGGGAACCAGCAGAGAAAACAAGCAGGCAGCGAGGTGGAGACTGGAGACTGTAAGAATTATGAAGATAGCATTAATAAAGGGAAGAGTAGGTAGAGAGCAGAGGAGCGCAAAAGAATTGGTGGCCTGAAATGCATCTACTTTAATGCAAGGTGTATAGTGTGTAAGGCAGATGAACTTAGGGCTTGGATTGGTGCCTGGGAGTATGACGTTATTGCAATCACAGAGACTTGGTTGAAGGAAGGGCATGATGATTGGTAACTAAATTTTCCAGGATATAGATGCTTCAGACAGGACCGGGAGGGAAATAAAACTGGGTTGGAATTACATTGCTGATCTGGGACGATATCACGGCTGTGCAAAAGGAGGACACTATGGAGGTCTTTGGTAGTGAGGCATTATCAGTGGAGCTGAGAAATAAGAAGGGTACAGTTACGTTGTTGGGGCTGTATTACAGACCTCCAAACAGTGAGCGTGAGGTAGAAGAACAAATAGGTAAACAGATTATGGAAAGATGTAGAGGCAATAGGGGAGTGGTGATGGGAGATTTTAATTTTCCCAGCATTGACTGGGATACACTTAGCATCAGTGGTCTGGATGGGGTAGAATTTCTAAGAAGCGTCCGGGAGAGTTTTCTGGAGCAGTATGTCAATAATCCGATGGGGGAAGGGACCATATTGGACTGGTACGGGAACGAGCCAGGACAGGTAGTAGAAGTTGGGGTGGGGGATTTCTTTGGGAACAGTGACCACAATTCTATAAGTTTTAGAATACTCATAGATAAAGAAGAGAGAGGTCCCAAGGGAAGAGTACTAAACCGGGCCAAGGCCAATTATATCACAATTAGGCAGGAGCTCGGAAATGTGGATTGGGCACAGCTTTTTGAAGGGAAGTCCACATTTGAGATGGGGGAGGCTTTCAAAGATAGGTTAAAGATAGTACAGGATAGGCATGTCCCGTTGAAGGCAAAGGATAGGAAGGGCAAGATTCGTAAACCATGAATGACAGGAGAAATTGTACAACTAACCAAGAGGAAAAGGCAAGTGGACATAAGGTCTAGGCAGCTAAGAACAGAACGGGCCCTGGAGGAATATTGGAAAAGTAGGACAAGTCTTAAATGAGGAATCAAGCGGGCTAAAAGGGGCCATGAAATAGCTTTAGCAAGCAGAATTAAGGAGAATCCCAAACATTTTATTCTTATGTAAGAAGCAAGTGGATAATCAGAGAAAGGATTGGTTCACTAAAGGATAATGAAGGAACGCTGTGTGTCAAACCTGAGAGAATGGGTGAGATTCTGAATGATTACTTTGCATCAGTGTTCACTGAGGAGAGGAACATGATGAATCGTGAGATTAGAGATAAAAGTTTGATTTGTCTGGATCACATTGGCATAAGTCGGGAAGATGTGTTGGGCATGGTAGAGGTTATTAAGATGGACAAATCCCCAGGATCAGATGGGATCTATCCCAGGTTGCTGGGGGAGGCAAGAGAGGAAATAGCTTGGGCCCTGACAGATATCTTAGTGGTATCCTTAAATACAGGTGAGGTACCGTAGGACTGGAAGGTTACTCATGTTGTTCCGCTGTACAAGAAGGGTAATAGGGATATTCTGGGCAACTACAGACTAGTGAGCCTGACGTCAGTGGTGGGGAAGTTGCTGGAGAGGGTTCTAAGGGATAGGATCTATTTATATTTCGAAAAGAATGGGCTTATCAGTGATAGGCAACATGATTTGTGCGGGAAGATTGTGCTGTACCAACTTAATAGAGTTCTTTGAGGAAGTGACCAGGTTGAAAGATGAAGGAAGGGCTGTTGAAGTCATATACATGGACTTTAGTAAGGAGTTTGATAAGGTTCCCCATGGTAGACGAATGGAGAAAGTAAAGTCACATGGTGTACAGGGTGTTCTAGCCAGGTGGATAAAGAACTTGTTGAGCAACAGGAGACAGAGAGTAGTAATTCAAGGGAGTTTCTCGAAATGGAGAAAGGTGACCAGTGGTGTTCCACAGGGGTCAGTATTGGGGCCACTGTTGTTTGTAATTTATATAAATGATCTGAAAGAGGGCATTGTCGGTATGATCAGCAAGTTTGCAGATGACACGAAGATTGGTGGAGTAGCAGAAAGCATAAGGAACTGTCAGAGAATACAGGAGGATATAGATAGACTGGAGAGTTGGGTGGAAAAGTGGCAGATGGTTTTCAATCCAGAAAAATGTGAGGTGATGCATTGAGGCAAGTCTAATTCTACAGCGAATTATACAATGAAGGGAAGAGCCTTGGGAAAAGTTGATGAGCAGAGAAATTTGTGAATGCAGTTCCATTGTACCCTGAAGGTTGCTGCACAGGTGGATAGAGTGGTCAAGAAGGCATATAGTATGCTTGCCTTCACTGGACAGGGTATTGAGTAGAAGAGCTGACAAGTCATGTTAACATTGCACAAGACATTGGTTCGGCTGCATTTAAGATACTGTGTACAGTTCTTAGTTAAAAATCACACAACACCAGGTTATAGTCCAACTGGTTTAATTGGAAGCACACTAGCTTTCGGAGCAACACTCCTTCATCAGGTGATTGTCCTTCATCACCTGATGAAGGAGCGTCGCTCTGAAAGCTAGTGTGCTTCCAATTAAACCTGTTGGACTATAACCTGGTGTTTTGTGATTTTTAACTGTGTACACCCCAGTCCAACACCGGCCTCTCCAAATCATGTGTACAGTTCTAGTTGCCACATTACCAAAAGAATATGGACGCTTTGGAGAGGGTGCAGAGAAGGTTTATGAGGATATTGCTTGGTATGGAAGGTGCTATCTATGAAGAGAGGTTGAGTAGGTTAGGTTTATTTTCATTAGAAAAAAGGAGATTGAGGTTTACAAAATCATGAAGGGTATAGACAGGGTGGATAGGGACACACTTTTTCCCAGGGTGAAGGATTCCATAACGAGAGGTCACGCTTTCAAGGTGAGAGGTGAAATGTTTAAGGGAGATACATGCGGCAAGTGCTTCACACAGAGGGTGGTGGGTGTTTGGAACGCATTGCCAGCAGAGGTGGTAGAGGCAGACACAGTAGATTCATTTAAGATGCATCTGGACAGATGCATGAGTAGGTGGGGAGCAGAAGGATACAAATGCTTAGGAATTGACTGACAGGCTTAGACAGTACATTTGGATCGGCTCAGGCTTGGAGGGCTGAAGGGCCTGTTCCTGGTCTGTAAATTTTCTTTGTTCTTTGTTCTTTGAACTATGAACCTGCACTCCAAGGTCTCTTTGTTTTGGAGCTGGATTAAGATTGACCAGTACAACATCGATCAACAGAATCCTCACATCCTTACTGAATAACTAATCCTTGTAAGTTCAAATAGCAACACCCATTAATGCGCACTCCTACTATGAAGAATGTGGAATGATTAACAAAGAAATACTTCATGAATTTACACTAACAACATGGAAATTTATGCAGAGTTAATATTAGAGTTTTTAATGCAGTAATTTTAATCAGTGAACCTCAAGCTAACAGGTCACCGACAAAAATAGAGTTTCATTTACACCCTTAACTGTGTGTATTGTTGATAGACCTACACTTGCACTGATTTCTCATGATCTTGTCAGGAATGTGCTTTGTCCTATATATATTGGAAATAGAGGCTGTCATGCACTTTTAAAAGTGGAGACTGCTGGATTTTGAGAAGATGCTTTCATGTGACTTTTACATCAGATGTTGTTTTGCTGGGCTTTACTTTAAAATTCTAGCTGCTGGATTTTTAATTGTGAAAACTGCATTTTCCAATGAGGATTCCTCTTTTTTAAAAAAGTTCATTCACTGGATGTAGGCTTCATTGGCAGAGCCAGTATTTATTGCCCTTCTTTAGTTTTCTTTCTTGTTCTTGTGTTACTTCAGGTGGACATGAAGGGTAAAAGAACGAGCGAAAGATCAGATCTGAGACAATTTGTCGTCATCCATAAAGTTGGAGCTATATCAGAGGAGTACCAGCTTTAAATGTATTTACAGGCTAGAAGACAGTGATAACATTGTCTCCAAGAATTTGATTTGAAGAAAACTTCTCCTGTCAAGCCAGCCATTGCAAGTAACTCTCAAGGTCATCATGGTCCTGAAATGTAATCAAGGTGGCTTGGTCCAATCTACCACAAGAAGAATCAGTATCAATCAAACTGCAGTGTGCCAAAAATGCAAGCAGTAACTGATGCTCAGGAGTAAAGGATGGAATATGTATATCTGAGTCCAGTCACCCATTGACTTCACTTGCAATTCATGATGGACAGAAAAAGTGGTCGAGACTTAACATAAACAAGTCCAATCCCAACTTTCTTGTATCACCTCAATAATTGCAATTTTGTTTCTCTGGGTTTCTGATATTTCAGATTTTAGATTTTTTTAAATAGTGTTCAAGTGTGATGCAACTCTTAAACATCAAAACCGGTCATTTCTCCTCCCAGATGTGAGCTGGCCTGCTGTGTATTTTCAGCATGTTCTATTTATATATTCAATATCGGGAGGATTTTAGTTTGGGAGTTAGTTACATCTTGGTACGTTATTTATTTTACATTCCTGATATTCCATGCCAAACAACAAATGTGTGTGACAAGGTCACTGAGGTGGATGAGCTTTCTTTGTCTGAGATTACCTACCAATTGTGTAGTATCATAGGGCAAATAGTCCCATCATCCCTGCTTTATCATTCAATCAGATCATTGTCAATCTGCTTGCACTCTCAACTCCACTTTCCTGTCTGCCCAACTTAACCCCTGAATCTCTTACCTATCGACATTCCATCTAATTCAGTCTTAAAGACACACCTAGTGTTTTCTGAGGAAGAGAATTCCACACACTATCTTCCCTCTGATAGAAAAGGAATCTCCTGTTATAAAGCCATTGAGTCATACAGTGCAGAAAGGGCCCTTCAACTCATCAAGTCTGCACTGACAATAAGTACCATTAAAAGCGCACTAATCCCAATTCCCTGCACTTCTCACATATCCTTAAAATTCTCCATTTTAAAGTAAACCTCTGTGTTGAGCTCATTATTTTACTTCAAAAGGCCTTTTTAAATACCAAACAGAATGCACACTGATGCCAGCTGATATAAATTCTTTATTCTGAGTCATTCCATACCCATATGCAAACCACTGCAAGGATTTTGATATTCAGGCCTTGGAAGCATCTGCCCTCTGAAAAGGAACATTTTATCTGGCTGTAAAGTTTGACAGGAAACACAAAAAGTTCAGATTCCATTTATTTTTCTGACTCACTCACCCTCCCAAGCCCAGGAATGAGCTCCATGTGCGTGTCAAACTTGTGGTCAGTCAAAGCCTGGAGAACAGGTCAAGCCCTGCATTTCTATTTCTATCACATTCCTTGTCATTGGATCCAGCTCACAAGAAGCCTGGTTTGACAAATCAGAGGGTGATCAGGGATGACACCTGATTCAGAAGGCTGTTTACAGCCTATGAGAGCAGGCCAGCATAGAGTGTCTGCATGAGTCCTGGTCACTGGGGAGGGGGGCTCGATCAGAAGCAGCGAATGGCTATTGGAGGTAGCAGATACAATTCAGGTGGACGCTATGTGTTAGGCCCTCAGATGGTATCCCCATAGAAGTAAATTGGAATTGGGAGCAGCAATGTTGGCCGGAAGTTGGGGCAATGGTTAAGAGAAAGGGTCTAATGGTGGTTGGGGGAGCTGAAGAGCGCATCAGTGGAGGATGCAAAGAGTCTTGAAGGGGATTTAGATAGGGTGAGTGAGTGGGCAAGAGTATAGAAGATGGACTACAATATGAATGTGAAGTTACCCTCTTTGGTAGGAGGAACAGAGTGCATTTTCTTAAATGGTGAGAGCTTGTTGATGTCCAAAAGGACCAAGATGTCCTTAGCTATAAGTCACTAAATGCTAGCATGGAGGTATAGCAAGTAGTTTATAATGGAAATGGTATAAACTTTTATCACAAAGCTTTCCTTAAATTGTACAGATCACTGGTGAGACCATACCTGGAGTATTGTGTGCAATTCTAGTCCCCTTGTCTGAGAAATTATATGGATTTTGCCTGAAATGTTGATTTTCCTGCTCTTCGGATGCTGCCTGACCTGCTGTGTTTTTCCAGCACCACTCTAATCTAGATACTGACCATAGCAATGTTTTACCAGGTTGATTCCTGGGATGATGCGACTACTCTTGAAGGAATCTTAGAATCATGAGTCTTTTAAGAACAAGAATGTGAAAATACGAACCAGCCGAGGCCCTTTGAGCCTGTGTCTTTCAGTGTGAGCATCCAACTCAGTACCCTGTTCCCACTTTCACCCCATCCCTTTTGATCCCCCTTAACACTAAAGTATATTCATCTCCTCCTGAAAACATTCAGTGTTTTGGATGATATCTCATTACTAATGACATCAAGAAATATGAGTATAGCATGAAAGTATAGCATTGAGTCAGCAGATCAGTTATGATCCGAATTGGCAGAATGGGCTCTCGGGTGAAATGACCTATTCCTGTTCCAACCTGTTCCGAAGTTATGTCCTTAGGCACAATATGTTGAGACTAAGAGGGATGGGGTGTATAATTGACAGATAACACTCTCTTTTCATAGTTTCACATCCAATCCTTCTACCACAGGAAGAAGTGAAGATTCCTGGGAGGGCGGGAGGTGGGCGAGGTGGCTGGGGATGGGGGATGGGGTGGGGGGGGTTGCAATGGGATGGAGTGGCTAAAATACTAACCAGGTGGAACATTGTTCTCTCTGGTCTTCCCTGAGATGGCTGCAACAAACCACTGCTCGAGGAAAATGTCTCAGGCCCAAGGCAACCTCAACATTGGAGACTTGCTAACCCCAATATTATCACAAGGGGTTCAGCACTTTGTTTAAAAGGGAAAACCAATAAAACTTGCAAATGATATATACTGGTCTGTCTCAAAATGGAACTCCAAATACAACCTTTACGTTTTCTCCGATGTTGAGGTTGCCTTGCTTCCAAAGCATTTTCCTCAAACAGCGGTTTGCCATAACTATCTCAGGGAAGGCCAGAGAGAACAACGCTCCACCTGATTAGAATTTTAGCCACTCACCCTCCCCTCCCCACACACACCCCACCCCCACCTCACCTCCCCCACCCACTCCCCCAACAACAGGAATCCTCACTCCTCTCTGTGGTCAAAGGATTAGATGTGAATCATTAAGAGGAAGTATCTTCTGCTAATAATACTCCTGCCATCCCTCTCAGTCTCAACCTCTTGTGTTGAAAGACTTTGCTTGGGAACAGGTGAGAACAGGAGTAGGTCATTTCACCTGAGAGTCCATTCTGCCAATTTGGATCATGACTGATCCGCTAACTCAATGCTCTATTTCTGTGCTTTACCCATATTCCTTGATGTCATTAGTAATGAGATATCATCCAAAACATTGAATGTTTTCAAGAGGAGATAGCTATAGTTTAGTGTTATGGGGGATCAAAGGGAATAGGATGAAAGCGGGAATAGGGTACTGAGTTGGTTGCTCACATTGAATAACACAGCAGGCTCAAAGGGCCTAGCCCGGTTCCTATTTTCACATTTCTGTTCTTCAAACACTCATGATTCTATGACTCCTTAAAGAGCAGTTGCATCATCCCAGGAATCAACCTGGTAAAACACTGCTAGCTGCCTCTATGATCATTATATCCTTTCTCAGACAAGGGGATGAGAATTGCTTTTATTGCAAGTTTATTTTTCCCTCTGAGAGGGCATACTGCATTAATTCCAACTCTTAGCTCCCTTCCCAAGCTGCAGACAGTGCTGATTTGGAATGATATCACTGTTCCTTCACTGAAACTGTGTGAAAACCTTGGAGCACTGTCTAACAGAACTGTGGATGTTCTCCCCACCAGGACCTGCAGGAGTTCAACATCAGCTACTGAGATGCCATTAGGGACAAACAATAAAAGCCAGACTGGCCATTGACACCTATATTCCAGGAGAAAAAAAATGCAAAATTATCTTCTCCCCCAAACCTTAACAGCCTTAATTGAAATTCTAGTTGATCTTATTTTGAACATAGAACAGTACAGTTCAGGAACAAGCTCTGTGGCCCTCTATGTTTATGCTAACTGTGATGCCATTCTAAAATAATCCTATTTGCCATTACGTGGTCCGTATCACTGTATACCCTGGCCTGTTCATTTTTCTGTCCAAATTATTCTTCTTTCTGCTTCTACCTTTTTTTTCTGGCAGTGCATTCCTGGCAACTACCACCCTCTGTGTATAAATCCTGCCTCGCACATCTCCTTTAAATTTTCCCCCTCTAACCTAAACCTGTGCCCTCCTGGTATTTGACATTTCCATCATAGGAAAAAGACTCTGACTACCACCCTCTCCATGCCTCTCATAATGTTATGCATTTTCATCAGGTCACATCTCAGCTTCTGATACACTAGCAAAAACAATCCAATTTGTCCAATCTCTCCTTATAGCTAATACATGCAACATCCTATTAAATCTCTTTTACAACCTCTCCATAGACTTCCCATCCTTCTCATCGAGTAGCACTAGAACCGCAACAATATTCCAAATGTAGTGTAGTTGAAGTCTTATACAGCTTAAACATGACTTGCCAACTTTTAGACTGATGCCCCAATGATGGCAAATATGCCATATGCCCTGTTTACCACCTTATCCACTTGTGTTGCCACTTTCAAGAAGTTTTGGGCTTGCACCTCAAGATCCTTCTGTGTATCAATCCTCCTAAGGGTCCTGCCATTTATTGTCCCATTTATTCGAATTAATCTTCATCTGCCATTTTTCTGCCCAAATTTCCACCCCATCTATAACTTGTTCTATTCTTTGACAGTTCTCCTCACTTCTTGAAACTCCACTAATTTTCATATCATCTGCAAACTTACTAGACCACCTACATTTTCATCTAAATAATTTATTTATAGGACAAACAATAGAGTTCCCATCATGGATCCTTTCCCAACATTGGACCCAATAACATAGGAAGGGAAAAGGATGAAATTCTGAAGGTAAAATATAAAAAGTTAGGCAGGAATTTAAAAAGGAGATCCTTGAAGGATTACTCCCGGTGCTACAAGCTAGTGATGATAGGAATAAGAGGAAAGAGAAGATGCATGCTTGGCTGAGGAGCTGGTACATTGGAGAAGGATTCAGATTTTTGAATCATTGGCATCTCTCCTGGGGTAGAAGTGACCTGTACAAGAAGGATGGATTGCACCTGAATTGGAAGGGGACTAATATACCAGCAGGGAGATTTGCTAGAGTTGCTCGGGAAGATTTAAACTAGTAAGGCGGGAGGATAGGACCCAGGGAGATAGTGAGGAAAGAGATTGATCTGAGACTGGTACAGTCAGGAAAGGAGCGAATCACAGTCAGGGCAGGCAGGGACAAAGCAAACAACAAGATAGGGCTGATAAATTAAAATGCATTTACTTCAATGCAAGAGGCCTAATGGAAGGCAGATGAACTGAGGACATGGTTAGGAACATGAGACTGGGATATCATAGCAATTACAGAGATGTGGCTCAGGGATGGGCAGGACAAACAGCTTAATGTTCCAGGATACAAATGCTGCAGGAAGGATTGAAAGGGGTGGGCAAGAGAGAAAGGGGAGTGGAATTTTTGATAAGGGATAGCATTACAGCTGTGCTGAGGAAGGATATTCCCAGAAATACATCCAGGGAAGTTATTTGGGTAGAATAAGAATAAGAAAGGGATGATCACCTTATTGGGATTGTATTATAGTCAGTGGGAAATTGAGAAACAAATTTGGAAGGAGATCTCAGTTACCTGTAAGAATAATAGAGTGGTTATGGTAGGGGATTTTAATTTTACAAATACGGGCAGGAAATGCCATAATATTGAGGGTTTAGATGAAGAGGTATTTGTTCAGAGTGTACAAGAAAATTTTCTGATTCAGTATGTGGATGACCCTACTAGAGAAGGTGGAAAAACTTGACCTACTCTTGGGAAATAAGGCAGGACAGGTGACTGAGGTGTTAGTGGGGGAGCACTTTGGGGCCAGTGACTGTAATTCTATTAATTTTAAAATAGTGATGGAAAAGGATAGCCTGAATCTAAAAGTTGAAGTTTTAAATTGGAAGAAGGCTAATTTTGATGGCATGAGGCAAGAACTTTCAAAAGCTGATTGGGGGCAGATGTTTGTAGGCAAAGTGACGGCTGGAAAATGTGAAGCCTTCAGAAATGAGATACCGAGAGCCCAGAGACAGTATATTCCTGTTAGGGTGAAAGGAAAGGCTGGTAGTTGAATGGAATGCTGGATGACTAGAGAAATTGAAGTTTTGTTTAAGAAAAAGAAGGAAGCATATGTCAGGTACAGACAAGAGAGTTCGAGTGAATCCTGAGAAGAGTATAAAAGTAGATAGAGTATCCTTAAGAGAGAAATAGGAGGGCAAAAAGGAGACATAAGATAGCTTTGGCAAATATGTTGAAGGAGAACACAAAGGGTTTTTATAAATACATTAAGGACAAAAGGGTGACTAGGGAGACAGTAGGGTTCCTCAGAGATCAGCAAGGGGGTATTTGTGTGGAACTGCAAGAGATGGGAGAGATACAATACAAGCTTTACTGTGGAGAAGGACATGGAAGATGTAGAATGTGGGGAAATAGATGGTGACATTTTGAAAAGTATCCATATGACAGAAGAGGAAGTGTTGGATGTCCTGGGTATACCCCAGGATCTGATCAGGTGTAGGTAGAACTGGCCATTTGGATACAGAACTCACTCAAAGGTAAAACACAGAGGGTGACGGTGGAGAGTTGCTTTTCAGACTGGATGTCCGTGACCAGTGGAGAGCGAAAAGGATCAGTGCTGGGTCCACTATTCAATGTCATTTATATTAATGATTTGGATGTCATCATAGGAGGTATAGTTCGTACATTTGCAGATGACACCAAAATTGGAGGTGTCGTAGACAGCGAAGAAGGTTACCTCAGAGTGCAACGAGATCTTGATCAGATGGGCCAACGGACTGAGGAATAGCAACCAATGGATGCCTTAGTCATCTACTGGGGAATGTTGCTGAACAAAGAGACCTTGGAATGCAGGTTCCTAGTTCCTTGAAAGTGGAGTCATAGGTAGATAGGATAGTGAAGAAGGCGTTTGGTATCCTTTCCTTTATTGTTCAGAGCATTGTGTACAGGAGTTAGGAGGTCATGTTGTGGCTGTACAGGATATTGGTACGGCCACTTTTGGAATATTGCATGCAATTCTGGTCTCCTTCCTATCGAAATGATGTTTTGAAATTTGAAAGTATTCAGAAAAGATTAACAAGAATGTTGCCAATTTGGAGGATTTGAGTTATAGGGAGAGGCTGAATGGTTTGGAGCTATTACCTTGCAGCGTCGGAGGTTGAGGGCTGACCTTATAGAGGTTTATAAAATTATGAGGGGCATGGATAGGATAAAGAGACAGGGACTTTTCCTTCTAGCGGGGAAAGTCCAGAACTAGAGGGCATAAGTTTTAGGTGAGAGGGGAAAGATACAAAGGGGATCTAAGGGGCAACATTTTCATGCAGACAGTGGTGCGTGTGTGGAATGAGCTGCCAGAGGAAGTGGTAGAGGCTGGTACAATTACAACATTTAAAGGGCATCTGGATGGTATATGAATAGGAAGGGTTTAGTGGGATATGGCTAAGTGCTGACAAATGGGTCTAGATTAGATTGGGATATCTGGTCGGCATGGACAAGGTGGATTGAAGAGTCTTTTTCCATACTGTACATCTCTATGACTCTATGACTCTATGTCATCACTAATCACAGACCTCCAATCAGAAAAAAAACACTTCTACATAGTCATTCTCTGTCTCCTATGACCAGGCTAATTTTGTATCCAATTTATCAATTCACCATGGATCTCATGTGATTAATCTTTTGGACCAGACTAACAAAAGGGACATTGTCATTGTAATGCTTTTTAAAAATTCCATTTCAACTATATCCACCACCCTACCCTTATCAATCATTTTGTCCACTTTGTCAAATAATTCAGTCTAGTTTGTGAGGTTAAA
Organism: Hemiscyllium ocellatum; assembly: GCF_020745735.1. Taxonomy (NCBI): domain Eukaryota; kingdom Metazoa; phylum Chordata; class Chondrichthyes; order Orectolobiformes; family Hemiscylliidae; genus Hemiscyllium; species Hemiscyllium ocellatum. The sequence goes on from NC_083405.1 coordinate 108,256,543, forward strand.
CATCCCCTGCAAAAATAAACAAGCTGACTATCCCATGTAGGTCTGCTCTTTTCCAAATGTGATTCAATCCTGATTCTAAGTACTTCATCCAAAAATTTCCCTTGTGCAGATATAAGACTCACCAGTCTATAATTTCCTGGATTATCCTTCAAGGAATGAACAATATTGGCTGCTCTCCAGTCTTTTTTGACATCAGGTGTGGCTAAAGAGGGTATAAAGATCTCTGTTAAAGGCCCAGCAGTCTCATCCAGTGCCCCTTTTGATATCCTGGGGCAGATCCTCCCAGGCCCTGAAGACTTATCTATCTTAATGCTTTTCAGGACACCCAGTATCTCCTCTGCCTTAATATCAACATACTCTAGAATATCAACATACTCTTGCCTAATCTTACCACCATTCACTTCTTTCTCCTTGGTGAATACCAAAGCAAATGACTTATTAAGGGCTTCAACAACTGTGCCTGCCTCCGTGCATAAATTCTCTTCTCTGTCCTTGAGTGGATCTACCTTTTCCTCAATTACCTTATTGCTCCTAATATACATATAAAATGCCTAGGGATTCTTCTCAATCCTACTTACCAAAGTCTTTTCATGGCCCCTATTAGTCCTCCTAATTCCTTGGTTAAGTCCTTTCCCGCTTACTTTGCATTCCTCAATGACCTTGTCTGATTTCTGTTTCCTAAGCCTTATGTATGCTTCCTTTCTCCTTTTGGCTCAACGTTCAGTATCTCTTGCCATCCAAGGTTCTGAATCTCCATTTTCTTGTCTTTCATCCTCACAGGAACAGAGTCGAAGAGTGTGGTGCAAGAAAGGCACAGCCACATCAGGAATGAGGCTAATGCTTGAAACATTGATTCTCCTGCTCCTCGGATGCTACCTGACAAGCTGTGCTTTTCCAGCACCACACCCTTCAATTCTAATCGCCAGCATCTGCAGTCCTCACTTTCTTCTCACAGGAACACACTGGTTCTGCACTCTAATTAAGTGACCTATCAAAGACTCCCACATGTAAGGTGTCAATTTACATTCAAGCAGCCACCCCTAATCTAATTTCTTCAGTTTATACCTAATACAGCTGTAAATAGCCTTCGCCCGATTTAACACTCTCATCTGATAACCAGTCTTATCCTTATCTATAACAAATTATGATCACTGTTCCCAAATGCTCCCCAACTGAAACGTCAATCACCTGGCCAGACTCATTCGCCAATACAAGATTGAGTATGGCCATTTCCCTCGTTGGACTATCTTCATGTTGTTGCATGAAACCCCCCTGGGTGCACCCAACAAATTCTGCCCATTCTAAGCCCCAAGGGAGTCCCAGTTCATATTGGGGAAATTAAAATCACCCATGACAAAACCCCACTGTTTTTAAATCTTTTTCCATGATCTGCTTATATCTCTGTTCTTCAATCTCACACTAGTTTTTGGGAGGTGTATAGTATTGTGCCATCATAAAGATTGTAGCTTTCTTACTCCTGACTTCTACCCATGTGTCTTCTCTGAATGACAAGTCCTCTCTTAATGCAGCAGTGATATTCTCCTTAATCAGTAATGCAACTTCCCCATCCCTTTTAAAGCCTTCTCTATCTTGCCTGAAACATTGAAACCCTTGAATATTGCGATGCCAGTCCTGCCCTTCATTCAGCCACATTTCTGCAACGGCTACCACATCATAATTCCATATACCAATCCAGGCTTGAAGTTTATCTTCCTTACCTGGTATACGCTTTGTACTAAATTAAATTACTGGTCCTGCTTGTTCTTCCCATTAGACGTATTTGACTTAACCTCTACCTTCTCCTCAATCACTCCAATGCGGCATTACTCCTTACCCATGCCTACTCAGAGACACCCTTATCCTTGGTTCCAGGGAGTTTCTGGAGTCTCTCTTGTAGCTGCAGAAATGTCCATCTGTCCCCCTGACTGGAGAGTCTCCTATCACTATTGCCTAGTAAAAAGTGAGGTCTGCAGATGCTGGAGATCACAGCTACAAATGTGTTGCTGGTCAAAGCACAGCAGGCCAGGCAGCATCTCAGGAATAGAGAATTCGACGTTTCGAGCATAAGCCCTTCATCAGGAATGAGGAGAGTGTGCCAAGCAGGCTAAGATAAAAGGTAGGGAGGAGGGACTAGGGGGAGGGGCGATGGAGGTGGGATAGGTGGAAGGAGGTCAAGGTGAGGGTGATAGGCCGGAGTGGGGTGGGGGCGGAGAGGTCAGGAAGAGGATTGCAGGTTAGGAGGGCGGTGCTGAGTTGAGGGAACCGACTGAGACAAGGTGGGGGGAGGGGAAATTAGGAAACTGGAGAAATCTGAATTCATACCTTGTGGTTGGAGGGTTCCCAGGCGGAAGATGAGGCGCTCCTCCTCCAGCCGTCGCGTTGTTATGTTCTGCCGGTGGAGGAGTCCAAGGACCTGCATGTCCTCGGTGGAGTGGGAGGGAGAGTTAAAGTGTTGAGCCACGGGGTGATTGGGTTGGTCACTATTGCCTGTCTACACTTTGATTCTCCCTGCTTTACAACTACGCCTATCGTGATGCGATTGATTTAGCTGCTGCTGCCGGTTTCTCCTGAGAAGACATACCCCCTCCCTCCCCACCCAGCAGTATTGAAAACGGCATATCTTTTTGAGAGGGGAATAGCAACAAGGGACACCTGCATTGCCCACTCCTTTTGGCGGTCATCCATCTGTCTAACTGAATATTTATTTCTACACCATTTCCCAACAACTGTCCTCCTACCTCGATCCTTGATGTTTTGCAATTATGACAAAGAAGTACCCGGGGCCAGTATAAGTTTTGGACTGTCAATTTTGATTTGTGAATTATAGTCTTTTACAGCACAGATCTACAATAATCTAAACCAGCAGTGCATTCAATATTCACAAGGCAAAGCTGTCTTACAATTGAATTTATCTCTGTCCTTGTCACAGAGCCAGACACCAAGGAGCCAGGAGGGACACAAAACATTAACTTTAGCTCCTACTTATATAAAAAGGAATTTAAACGGATTCCGCAGGCATTAGAAGATGCATCACAGCAAAACAAATTCTCACAACCACTTCGTGAGCAATCGCACTCAAATATTCACCTCATTTAGAATAATGGGGATCAATTTTTAACGCAGCACAAGGTTATAATAGGTCAAAGTGAGGCTTGAGCCTTTTTAACTCCTATACCGTGTTTCAGCAAAGCAGATTTTCCCCACCCAGTACCGGAAGGACAGATTTGAGACAGGAAACTGAGCAAAACTGCAGAAAAGGAGTTAATGTTAGATTGGTCCAATGTCCCTGACTCAAAAGGCATCTCAATTAAAGGCAAGTTCTGACAGTTATTTTGTTCTTCTTTGGTTAAATGACCACCTCAAGGCCAATCCTCCTCTGATCTCTCGTTAAAATAGGATGACGGTGTCAATCAAGCAGGAACTTTCCATTATAAGGCAGACGGTCACGTCCTGGTTATTTGACTCTTACGTCAGTCAACATTGTTTTGGTGGCTTGTTGTGTTGTTGCATGAATGCATCGGAAAACCCCTGCAATTTCTTCAGATTTAAAATCTTGTACAGCTACAATGAAAACATCTCTATGTTCCATTCCCCTTACAATTGACACCAACATTTCAATTACTTGCATCTGATTCTGTTAAGATCCTAGTAGATACTGATACTAAACAAATCTGATCCTCGCATGAGACTTGTCATGATTATAACGAGTCTGGATTAGAGTGGTGCTGGAAAAGCATAGTAGGTCAGGCAGCATCCAAGGAGCAGGAAAATCCACGTTTCGGGCAAAAGCCCTTCATCAGGAATAGAGGCAGGGAGCCTGCAGGATGCAGAGATTATGATGAGGTCAGCCAAGTGGACCTCATAAAATATGAGTTCCCTGATTGGGGTTATTAATCAGTCAAATCAGGGAACCCAGGCAGACAGGAGTGACAGACATTCTGCTCACTCTGAGAGCTGGCTCTGAGGGAGCTGGATTCATATCAAGAACGCTCCATGTGTAAATAAACAATGACTTGGTGATGAGATACTGGCCTCTGCAATATCATTTCAGTGACAATGAGAGAAAAGCACACTCCTGAAGAGCTTCACTCACAACAGCTGGCTTTGAGTTGGGGTTAACATTTCTGGCCTCATGTTGTTATTTGGGAGCTTGACTCATTTGATCCTGCCATTGGAGACTGGGTCCAGTATGTACAAAGAACGTATTCTTTTTTCTGGGCAATTGACATTGGGGCTGATGACAAGCAACGAGTAATTCTTCTGACGGCTTATGGACCTGCAGTTTTTTCAAGTATTAGGACCCTAGCTTTCCCTGAGGCACCAAATACTAAAGCCTTTCAAGAGTTAATGATTTTACTTAAGGAATATTATAACTCTGAACCTTCTCTAATTCTGAGGTGCTATTGGGTTTACAAGAACTGAAGAATTTGTATCAGGAGTTTTGATTAGGTTAAAATGACTGGCAGAGGCATGCAATTTTGATTAACCCTTAATGAGATGCTGACAAACCATCTGGTATTTGGGATTAATGATGTAACCATGCAAAAGTGCCCACTAGCTGAAGCCTAACTGGACTTCAAACAGGCACTACAACTGGTTTTCTCATTGTAAAGTGTGACCAGTGGAGCAAAAGAGTTGCAGGGTATTCCAATAGAAGCGGACACCCTGGCCATTCCGACTAGGCTTGGGATACACCACTTGAGCAAAAGCAATTGGATAACCTCACTCGGGGCATATCCTGAACTGAGGGACTCTTTTTCACTCCACAGCAAAATCCTAAAACAAAGCCAAGCCTTGGCCAAACATTTAAAATTTTCTTCAGGATCTGGGCCGGCAAGACATTGTCGTTGCTGCCATTATGTGGACTTGAGATAGCGAAAAAGTCCCACTCAACATAAACTGGGTAAGTCCCCACTAGACATAAGCTATAGTATTAAGGAGTGTGTACACCCTGCAAAGTCCACCTACATCTGATTTGGAATTATTAAGTTGCTTAGCAACATCCAAATCAGAACCAACCAAAGTATACCATGAACTTTCATTTCAATGCTAACTTTTTTAGACTTCAATAAAGGTTGTATACAGTTGATGCCTTAATACAGATCCCTATAGCATGTCAATAGTTACAGTTTTCCAAGCCCCAAAAGATATATTTATTCTTTCTTTCTGCTTCCTGTTAGATAATGAATCCTTTACTCATGCCACTATGTTGCCTCTATATACGGTGCTCTTACCTTTTGTAGCAATCTTTAATGAGGCACTTCATTAAATATCTTTTGGAAATCCAAATGCACCACATTTATATAAAAGCAAAATGCTGCAGATGCTGAAAATCTGAAATGAAAACAGCAAGTGCTGGAGAAACTCAAAGATCTGGCAGTGTTTGTTGAGATAGAAATGGAGTTGATGTTTCAAGTCACATTACTGTTTTCCAGCAGTGAATGTTTTGTCTCCAAACTGATTCCTCTTCACAACTGTCTAAGAGCCATGTGATTAACTCTGCCCTTCTCTCTCTCAAGAGCTGCTGTCAGACCTGCTGAATTACTCAACCACCACTTTTATCCATCTTGATTATTTCCTGAAAATGTTTTAAGAAATTAGTCCACCACAATTGCCCTCCCACAAAGTTACTGACTCTCCAGGATCACTTATGGTTTTCTAAGTATCCTCCTATTCCTTCTTCAATAATGAATTCCGGTGATAGTTTCTCTGATTAATTCCATTACAATGTTGTGCTGTCCATCAATTTTATATGATGCCGACAGGCATTCTTTTTATTGTCTAATAATCATGAAGTAAAATTATTCCTCATTTCAGATGATTGATAAGCACTTCTATTTATCTATAATCGAGGCAGACTTTTTATCTTTGTTATCAATGTAAACAATATGACAGTCTATATTTTCTGCTGTCACAAATCTTGCAAGACATTCTGGCATCAGGCTCTGGTGTCCCACTGTGGTATCATTTATGCTTTGCTCAAATCTAATGAGGAGCGCCACACCAGTTGCTACAATTGTCAGTGCACTGCCATTAATGTTTTATCTGTTGTAATTATGAGCACTCAACAAAACCTGCAATAAAGAGAAACTAAGTGGATGGGATCACTCCAAAGCTTGACAAAATGCTTTCATCTGTCAAAAGGGCAATTTAAAAAAATCATTTCTAAAATAATGGCACTTCAAAAAGAACATGGTTCGCAATAATTTTAGATACATTTATATCTTCTACTTTTGGCTTTCTCTACAATTGTTTTTAATTGTGAATCTCTCTGTGGGTTTGATTTTCCATTCCATAAGCAAAATGGGCGTGGGTGTCTTTAAGGGTGAGAGATGAACCCTGCTGTCCTCCACAGTGGATCAAGTGTTGACTCGACGCTTAATTACAAACTTGTGGGCTTCTTGACGATTTAGCCAACGTGTCCTGCTGTGCCTGAAGCAGTTAAAGGCTGGGAGCCAATATGTGCAGCAGTTGCATGTCGAAGGTTTGGTATTATGGCTGAACTACAGGACCAACCTAAAGGTATGTGACATTTTGGGGGGAGTTGTAGGGTGTGGGCCAGAGGGAAGGGTTTAGTGTCAGGGGTTTCATAGATGAGGGCAGGGGATTGGCTTTCAACAGTCCTGCATGACCACTCCAGTCATGCCATCTCACATTGAGTCAAATGGAGGCCCTTCTCAACCTGGCAAGCTGACCACAGTCTGGTCATGGGAAAGCAACCATTGTTTTCACCTTATCAGATAGGCAGGTGATGGGCCAAAGTGGTGTGAAGCCCACAAATGGTCATTAATTTGACTTTTATGGGTCTTAATTGGGTGCTGGACTGAGAGGTTGACCATTGGCCTTCTCAGCCTAAATATAATTGCTGACATGGTGGGGAGAGGTATCACTCCACCTGAGTATTTGTCCTTCCAGCCTTCTTCATATCCAGCTGTGGAGAAAACCACACTCTCAAATCTGCGACTTGATCTTCCAAGCTGACTGCTCAAAACTTTCTCATTGATTTTCATTTTCCCTTCTTTGGTCATAAAACACTTTTGAGTAACCCAAAAATGTGGATGCATCTATACAAACTTAAGACTTTTATTTTCAAGGATCTCTTTTGTGACACTCTTTTCTATTCCTCATGTGGAATTAGAATGCTAAATTGAAATTTTAGCTTTCTCACATATTTATCTCCAATTTTTATCTCTTTCTCAAAGTCAGCTTATTTTTATGTAGTGTCTTCATTGTAATTAAACCTCCAAAGGTGTTTCTCAAGATCATTATTAAATAAAATATGACACAGAGCCATGATGAGGTCAGATGACCAACAGCTTGATCAAAGAAAGTCTCTTAAGAGCAAAATCAGAGATTGACAGGTGGGTCTGTGTAAGCAAGAAATTCCATAGTTTAAGGCCAATGTAACTGAAAGCATACCTACCCAATGGGGTATTCAAGTGTTCATAAAATTATTTCTTCAAATTTTCCTCAGTAACTCTGTCACTGAATCATGTTCAATTAAGCAATAAAATTATTCCATTTAAGTGTGATCTTCCAGGAGAACCAATCTGTTTTTTAACTGGTACATATTGTTTCCATCTTTAGATTTATGATGATTTTCACCTTAATTATTTCACGACTCAATCCCTCCAATCGATCATGTGCATTCTTTGACTTTCTGTTCATATGCAGCCTCCCCGATCCTTTGTAAAGCAACGACATTCCCACAGCCACTCCACCACCCACCAAATGTGCGTTCCATCTCACTACACTGGTTCAGTATAGCAGCTACCGGTCCTTGAACCTGCCCAATTCATCAAAATGCATCTCCAGTGACAATAAACATGGGGACATTAATGATTAAAACTTTCCATAGTGCATCCTGTTTCGTAACTTGTGTCCCATCATCATTTCCCAAGGCCCCAGATATTCCTTCTAGGTGAATCAGTGCTTTACTTGTACTTCTTCCAATCTCGTCTATTGTATTCACTGCTCACAATGTGGTCTCCTTTACAATGGCACGACCAAATGCAGACAGGGCGACAACTTACGGATAATCTTCACTCTGTCCATAGAAATGATCCTGTCCTCCAGTTGCTTGCTATTTCGGTAAACCACCATGCTCCCATGCCAAGATTTCCATCCTGGGCCGGTTACGATATTCCAATGAAGCTGAATACAAGCTGAAGGAATAGCACCTCATTTCCCGTTGAGCCATTTTACAGCCTGTAGGACTGTAAAATAATTTAACTAACTTTGGAGCATGACTTCTGTACTCCATTTTGATTGTTTACTTAACTTCCTAGTACATGTGTATCTTTTGTTGTCTGGATTAATACTAAGCTATTCAGTTACAAACAGTAACGCAATTCCATCAGTATTCTATACCTTAAATGTCTCCAGTTAGGATGGAATCTGAGATCTTTGTACCTTCAATCCACATGTAGTGATGATCTCACAAGTGGGCCTTTTACAGGGTGTGCTGCATACCAACATGAGGCATAAAACAACAGATATGGAGTGATTATAATATTCAACGAGGAGCTCAAAATTCACATTCAGGGTTTGGGATCAACATTGTGGAGACGGTAGAAAATTGAATTTTTTACCCCCTTCTGTTCTCCTGTGCTGGTGTAAGTTTTAGAAGTCAAGGAAATATACAGTTCCTTGACAAGGTCAGCACCACAATTGAGAGCCTGTTAAGGAGTTGCTAACATTCTGACAGATAAGTGCTGAATGTTTTGACTCTTTTCATTTTAGATGCTATGATACAATATAGTTGCATTTTAATGCAGTGATTGATTGCTTACAGGGCTCCTGTAAGCTGGGCATGAAATTGGCCAGAATTGTGTACACATTATAAAACTTGGAGGAATTGTCATAATGATTCCAAGATAAATGAACAATATGCCTGGAAACTCTCCTATTATGTTCTGGACTGTATTTTAAATATTCAATTATCTTTTAGCTTTGAAAAATATTGCCCTCCTGCTGAAAGTGAGTAAGCACTTTTTGAAATTGCAGTGGATGCCATCTGTCTTTCCATTTCAGGATGTGAAATAAAAGCTAATGTTTCATTTTTGCCTTTGTAATAAATGCTTGGCTGTGTACCAAAAGCTGTTAGAATATATATCTCTGTTGACATAGTTGTTCAATGCAGTGTTTAATAGTGTAAGAGGTTGTAAGAATATAATCTGCCTTTCTCATGGTTCCTGAAAACATGTTTTTTTGACTATGCAACTTAATAGCTAATTTAAGAATTAGACTTTACTTTTCCTGTGGGACTAGTTTTTCTTTGCAGTCACAATGAAAGAGGTTTAAATGAGAGTTTTATTAAATTGTTGCTGTTTTATTTCAACTGCATGCTCCTGAGGACTGTATACAAAATAGGGCGATACTGGATCTGGAATCACATGTAGGCCAGACTGGGTATGTACAGACGTTTTCCTTCCCTCAAGGGCATTAATGAACCAGATGGGTTTTTACAAAAATCGATGTAACTTTCATGGTCACCATTAATGAGACTTGCTTACAATTTCACATTTATTGAATGCATTCAAATTCTATCAATTGCCATGGTAGGATATGAACCCATGCCCCTAAGCATTAGCCTGTGTTTTTGGGTTGTTAGCCATAGGACATCACCACTAATCTGCCATCCCCCCTACTACTATGATGTGTTGTACCTCTGAAATGATACAATATGAAAGGATAACATTATCTATTTAGACAACACATCATAAAAATTGTCGTGGGTGGAATTAGCTGGGTGAGTTATTCGAAATTGCTAAAACGGCATTATCAGTAATCATCAAATATGAGGTGATGTAACCAGATACCTGTAATGTAATAACATTGTAATGACATGCGCCAACTTACTGACATTTATGTTGTGTATTTACTTCGGCTGCTGCACTAGTCTCCTTCAACGTTCCTTCAACCTTATTGATTTGAAAAGAAGCAAAAATCAGCCTTGGAGTAATGAAAGCAAACTGAAATTTCTCCCCTTTAATGTGCGCAAATGGGCTATCACTGTCCATCAAGGCCACAGTTCAATTTGAAAGACTCGATGTAATGGATAAAGTCAATCTAAAGTTGATATAAACCCCAATGAAAGGAGAAATTTGGTTTGTTAGCTCCACTGAAAACCATTAAGAATTTGCTGCTTTGTACTGCATGTCTTTTGTTTGCTTAATTGTCCCTATAGAATTCTTTAGTCACGGAATGCATGGTACAGAAGGCATTATTCCAGAAAACAGTTTCTTTTCAAGCAGAAGGACATCTGCAGAATTTCAGACTAATAGCCCCGATTTAGAATTCCTTATATTTGATTTATGCTGTTATTTCAGACTCAATATTTTCCTGGCACATTATGTGCCTCCTTGTAGCACTCACCAAATGTGTGTGACACTTCAACAAAAAAAAAGTCTCTTGTATTTAAAATAAGGGATGCATGAAACAGTTTATAGCAGTTGGAATTTTTAGATAATAATGAGAAATTCTCCCCATGACTGTTACAAGAAGATTTATATTTCAAAATGCAAACTGTTCGCATTGGCCAAATTTCTGACAGAGTAAAGTGCAGTAAATGATTAATTTTCAGATCATTCCATCCACTGACTAGAAGGTCCTGTATCTGGGGAGTATCCTGTGAATTGTAGTATCTTAGCATCTCCAATACCAAATTCCATGTGGACAGAGACTGTATATGGACACATTCATAGAATATCCCGACATGTGCAAGTAGTCACCATCAGCTTAGTTTTAGCTTATGGGGCCAGGCTGGAGTGAAACTCATGACATCACTCTGATTCACACTGCTGTCTTGCTAGTCTGTTTTAGGAGTAACATAAGAAGCTCATAGCTTAAGACTTGGGCCAAATCCACACTCAAAATTATTCAGACTCCAACACTATTTTAATCTTGGATTGTGTGAGCCATACACTGTTTGAACCATGCATGCAATATTTCCCTGGATTTGAGAGTGGTGCAAGAAGAGGATCCAGGTACATTTTTTGAAGGTTCTTTGCGCATTTGCATTGAAGCTGGAGTTTTCTTCACAGGCCACAAGAAATTTTTGGTGCTCGTTCACCTATCTTCTTCTGCCCTTTGATGACCTTGGATTTTCCCTTCTTATTGCTCTGAGGACTACTTCACCACCACATTCCCCCAAGTCCTTCCCAACAAGAATCTGTCACCAGGAGGCTTGGTGCCATGAGATTTCCTCATCCCATTCCTGGGCCACCAGCCAGTTTTTTAATTGAGCTGTTGTAGTTGCCAGGTTCTCAGAACGTTGCAGAGAGCTAACTTCACTCCGGCCAGAGGCACACTTACAAGCTGTGATAAAATTTGTGCTCAGCAGGGCCTGCAGTTTTGTGGAGTCATGGAGATTCTAGGTCCCATTAAAAATGGTGCTAGGAACCTGAACCACAAAGTTCCACCCCCATTTCTAATTGATCCTATTTTCATTGGGTTAAAGGAAAAAGGGCATAATGTGATTCATACAAACTCATCAAGACTACGTGAACTATTGGTGAGTTCAAGCTATTTTTCGACATGTGAGATCCATTTCCTACAATGTGCAATTTATGATCCTTTAGAGTAGGAATGCATATAATGTAGATCGGTGTATAGAATTATCAAGCTGTGAAATTATTTAACTTTCTCACTCCTTAAATGTGAAAACAAGACAGCCTGCTACCTCTTTGCATTGAAAGAAGGGTGCTTGCTAATTCAATAGGTGTTAGTTAGCATAAAATTGAGGGTTATCGTTACGATATCATCACTGATTAACTGCTTCTACAACCTATCATTATCATAGTTGGGGCCTGTAAACTCATGAAAAATTATGTGATTATTAAGCAATTGGTTGTCTTTGATATGGGGCTATGAAGACAGAAAAGTGGACAAGTGGAAATCCTGTATTTAGATGGTACTTGACTTATAGACATCGCAAATCACTTTTCAGATAATTAAGTATTTTTGAAGGAGCCAAAATGTTAACTCTTTTGTAAGTAACTTACAAAATCTGCAGTGAATTTATACACAGCAAGCTCAAAGAAAAGTATGATCATGGCCAGATAATCTTATATCCCTTGAAATTTTTTGAGAAAAAAAATTCACAATGATACCATGAATAAGTCTTCTGTTCTGAAAATAGTCTCATGGGATCTATTACATCCATCTAGGAGGGCAGAAGATGCTTCAGTTTAACATTTATTTTGATGGATGATACTATTGACAGAGCAGCACTTCCTCAATCCTGCATCAAAACTAAGGATTTTCTGAATTGATTTTAGGAGTCAAACTTGAATCTTTAGACTTAGAGGCAAAAATGCTGCCAACTAAACAAGATAATTATGTTCTTACTTTATGCTTGGATTACTAATGGTGTCAGTACCAGGGTGATATGTGGGGTAAGAAATCTCGGTTAGTAAGTGTAAATTATTCATTAATAACAAGGTGACAAAAATTGAATGGAAATATGATAATTACAGTATTCAAATGCTCATTTGAATTTATGGGGAAATCATGAAACAGGGTTTCCAATGACCATATTTTACAAGAACTCTCACATTCAGAAAAGGAAACGTCATGTCAGTAGTGGTTTTAGCCTTAATTTATTTCATTATTACAAATGGATTGAATAAAATGAGCTTGTTTAAGAAAAAGTAGATTCACAGCTTCTGATGCTACCTGCAAGCTTTATAGTTAAAGGTGAAACATCAGGTGATTACCGAGAAAATAATTTTGAGTTGCGGTTATGTCAAATACATATTTACATACCTATAACTAAAAACTATCCTTCTGAATGAAAATCAATATTAAAATAAATAATAAACCACCTGATGTATCGATATAAATTATCTATCAATTGTTCTATGGAAGACCATATTATTAATAAGTGACATAGTAGATGGAGGTGGTGCCCAGAGAGAGTGAAAGAGTTGCCACTTCAAACACCACTGTGTTCCCACGTAAATATTTCTGATGCAGGCTTGTTGCAATGTTCAAGTGAGCCTCAGCGCAAGCCTGAAGAACAACATCGCATTTTCTGCACACTCTGGGACTCAATTTTAGGTCAATAACCTTAGACCCTGATTTCACCCTTCTACGTTTCACCCACACCAACATTCAGTCCTGTTATGACATGAGTAGTTTTTTAGCACAGCCAACACATTCTCACCCACTCTCAGGCCCACTATCACATTATAGAGGAACCTCGATTATCTGAAGGACACAGGCAGGAGTATTTTGTTCAGTTAATCGAATTCCGGATAATCAAATGCCGGATAACATAGTTTAGCCAAGCATTTGGCCAAGCATTAGCCAGCACGGTGGCACAGTGGTTAGCACTGCTGTCTCACAGTGCCAGAGACCTGGGTTCAATTCCCGACTCAGGCGACTGACTGTGTGGAGTTTGCACACTCTCCCCGTGTTTGCGTGGGTTTCCTCCAGGTGCTCCGGTTTCCTCCCACAGTCACAATGATGTGCGGGTCAGGTGAATTGGCCATGCTAAATTGCCCGTAGTGTTAGGTGGGGGGTAAATGTAGGGGTATGGGTGGGTTGCGCTTCGACGGGTTGGTGTGGACTTGTTGGGCCGAAGGGCCTGTTTCGACACTGTAAGTAATCATTGGGACCTCGCGATCTTGCCAGATAATCTGGTATTCAGATAATTGAATGCCGGATTGTCAAGGTTCCTCTGTACATGGTTTGCTCACAGCACAGACTGCCCATTCTCTATTACCCCCAGCTCTTAGTATCACTTGATTAGCTTCTCTTCAATCCTGGCCAACAGACCATAATCCCGTTGTTTACCTACTGCTTTCATATCCCTCTCCCTCTGGGCTCCTTGCATCCCCACTCACCGTCGTGATGAAGGGCTTATGCCCAAAACGTCGACTCTCCTGCTCTTCGGATGCTGCCTGACCTGCTGTGTTTTTCCAGCACCACACTCGCAACTCACTGCACCCCCACCCACTCATAATCCTTCATCTTGTCTTTGGCATAAATACTGGTTTTCCTAAGCTGATGTTAGTTCTGATGAAGACTTACCAGACTCAAAATATTAACTCTGTTTTCTTCCCACAAATGCTGCCAGATTTGCTGAGTTTCTCCAGCATTATCTATTTTTGTTTCAGACCTCCACTATGCACAGTTACTTCCTTTATCAAAGACATAAGCAAAGTGTTTATTCATGCATGTGATGTCGGTTTTGCTGACTGGACCAGCATTTATTGTCTAACCCTATGAGAAGGTGGTGGTGAGTTGCCTTCTTGAAACACTGCAGTCCATTTGCACTGACCCTCAATGCTGTTGAGGAGGATTAATGTGGAGGTGTCAGTGTTGCACTGGGGTGAACAAAGTCAACTTGTGTCAAATAAACCTATTGGACTACAACCTGGTGTCGTGTGACTTCTGACTTTGTTAAGGAGGAAGTTCCATGGTTTTAATTCAGTGGCACTAACAGAACAGGTACATATTTTCATGTCAGGATGGCAAATGCCTTGGAAGGGGACTTAGAAGGTGGTGTTCCTATAACTCACCTGTCCTTTTCGGTCAAGATGGTAGTGGTGTTTACAAGGTGGTTTCTAAGGCTGACAGCAGAAAGTACTGGAGCAACTCAGCAGATCTCATATAGTTACTGTTTCGGGTCCAATATGAGTCTACTTCAAAATTGAAAGAGGCTATAATTTAGTGTTTCTTAATGCTGTTGACAGAGGAAAGAGAAACAAGTGGAATAAATGGTGAGGGTTCCCACAACAAATGGTAAAATCCACAGCGATCTGTAATGAGCACATGTATTGCTTGATGTGTCCTCTAGAGTGTTCAACAGTAGTTAGTCTGTTTCCTAAATGCACCTCATGTTCAGATTGTTAGAATGTCAGCCATATCTGTCTCTGTGGTCTAAATCCAATAATGTCTGCATGTTTGTTTACGTTTTGTTCATAACAAGCTCCCTGTTGTTTGTTGACTGGCCAGCTAACTTGTTTCAAATGTTAAACCATGTACAGTCTGTGACTTATACAACTGCCCACATCACAATTGCGGTTAAATTCAACATTTTTTTGTGACCAGTGGAGTTATGAGACTGTTCAAGCTCAATCGTAACAGCTGAGAAATAATGATAGGAGGATTGAATGTTCTGCTATTAAATTGAAATTGGATGGAGGTCAGAATTGTCCAGTTAAGTGTGTTTTATTTGGAACACACAGGAATTTGATGTTGTGCAGTGTGTGGTACCAATGCAACTAGTTTATCGGGGACAGAGTGTTATCATTATTTTTCACATGCTTTACCTTCCAACTGACAATTTTTTGAATTATATTTAAACAGTGATCACTAGCAACATCACCAGGGGAATTGGCTTGGCTGAACTCACAAAGTAAAATACAGACGAAGGAGGATTTTTGGCTTTGATAACTCATCTTTCTATCAAAGTTGACCCTATAAGTGAATTCCATAGTTTCTGCTTACTCCATCCTCTGCAAAAAATCTATTCCAGATAGTAATTCTCCATTTTTGCTTCCAGATATCTGTCTGAGAGCTTGTCCTTTCGGATTTTACCACATTCACAGATTATCCATGTCCTTTCCTCATAAAATGTCTGCACTCCTCGAAAATAGCTCTCATTTGTTTATTTTCAGAACATTATCCCCTTTCAACTGATCTGACCAATCCCAGGAAATGGCACTTCCAAGGTTTTAACAAATATTTCACCAACGTTGCGATGATCAGAAAAACCATTAGTGGAGACTTATGTAATGGTCACTGAGTTACAGGATTGGATAGTATCAAAACTGAGACCAGATATTAGGAGTTTAGATTGGGTTGACAGTGAGAATCTTTTTCCGCTAATGGAGTCAGCTGTTACTAGGGGACACAGCTTTAAATTAAGGGGTGGTAGGTATAGGACAGATGTTAGGGGTAGATTCTTTACTCAGCGGGTTGTGAGTTCATGGAATGCCCTGCCAGTAGCAGTGGTGGACTCTCCCTCTTTATGGTCATTTAAGCGGGCATTGGATAAGCATATGGAGGTTATTGGGCTAGTGTAGGTTAGGTAGGCTTTGGTCGGTGCAACATCAAGGGCCGAAGGGCCTGTACTGCGCTGTATTTTTCTATGTTCTATGTTCTATATGTTAAAACATATCAGATGTACTATTGAAGAAATCAGGACAAGATGTCTGTGTTAAACAGCGATGTTGTCGTATGTAGCTCAGCCCTAGAATCTAGTCTGCCCCACATGACTCGAGACATACAGCAATGTGGTTGGCTTTGAACTGCGTTCTGATATGGCCTAGTGAACTGCACAGTCCCATGAGGGCAACACGGTGGACCAGTGGTTAGTACAGATGCCTCACAGCGCCAGTGAGCTGTGTTTGATTCCAATCTCTGTGTGGACTTTGCATGTTCTCACCGTGTTTGCATGGGCTTCCTTGCGGGTGTTCCAGTTTCCTCCCACAGTCCAAAGATGTTCAGGTTTGGCAGGTTGGCCATGCTAAATTATGCATAATGTTCAGTGATGTATTGATAAGGTGGATTAGCCTTGGGAAATGTAGGATTACAGAGATAAGGTAGGGGGGTGGGGTCTGGGTGGGATGCTCTTCGGTGGGTTGGCATGGATTTGCTAGGCCAAATAGCCCACTTCACACAGTAGGTTTTCTGTCAAATCACTAAAAAGCCTAAAAAAAAGGAATGGCACAGTGGTGTACACTCATGACAGAGCTGTCCTGGGAGTCCTCAGCATTGACTCCAGACCCCATGAAGTCTCCTTGTACCAGATTAAACATGGGATAAAAAACAACCTCCTGCTGGATACCATGTAGCTTCCCTCTTCGTCTGATGTACTCCTCCATATTGAGCTCTTTGATAAAACACTAAAGGTGGAAAGAGCACAGATGAACTCTGAATAGCGGACTTCAATGTCCATCACCAAGAGTGGCTCGACAGCAGCTTTATTGACTGAGCTGGTCAGGTCTGAGAGGACATTGCTGCTAAACTGGGTCTACAGTGGGTGGTGAGGGAACCAAGAAGAGGGAAAATATGTACTTGACCCCATCCTCACCAATTTACCTGCTGCAGATGCATCTGCCCATGGCTGTATCGGTAAAAAAGACAACTGCACAATAGTTAGGGAGACAGAGTGTTATCTTTCAGCTGAGGGTATCTGCCATGGAGTCATCACTGTGCTAACTGGAACAGAGGTACAGGTGCACAATTCTTTATCCAAACTGCTCTGGACCAGCTGGGTTTTGGAATTCAAAATTTTTTGAATTTTAGAGTTTAGAATACTGGGGTATGTCAGTTTGATGGTGAAATTTTAAAAAATCTTACTTGGGGAGCACACTCACTGTGTAAAACGGGGCATTGAAACAGAATCGAGGCCTGCCAGTGTTGGATTACACCCCCCCATGTCACATCTGCGTGATATGCATTGAGTGGGTGTCGACTTGGGTTAACTGTTTGCATGCCAAAAAATCTTGTTAACGAGAGGAAAACTTCACAAAAATGCCTTAGTACTTTGGAGCTTTTCGATAAAGACTGTAGTAAACTCAGTACTGGGTATCCATGGGGTGCTATGGACCATCAATAGCAGCAGAATCATATTCAAATATAATTGGCAATCTTATGGCTTGGCATATCCTTATTCATTACCCTCAAGCCCTAGTTTGATGGAAAGTGAAACGAGACATGCCAGAAGCCATAGCAGGGATACATGAAAAAACATTGTCAACCTGGAAAAACTACAACTCAGAACTATACCGTGCCAATCAGCATAAGCAGCAAGTGATAGATGTGGTAAAATATCCCAAAAACAACAGATTGGATCTAAACTCTGCAATATTGCCAAAAGTATTCATGGACAATAGTGGATAATGAAGCAACTCACTGGAGGAGGAGGTATCAACAATTATCCAGATCCTCAAATCTTCACCAGGAATGCTGAGTCCTGTAGAGAATCTTAGCATTCCAGGTGTCAGTCTTCATCCAATTGGATTCACTCAACACAATATCAAGGAATGGCAGAAGGCCCTGGAAACTGCAAAGTTTAATGGCCCTGACAATATTCTGGCAATAGCACTGAAGAGGTGTGTTGTTACATTTGTTGTGCCCCGAGCTAAGCTGTTCCAATATAACTATAAAACTGGCATCTATCCAACAATGTGGAAAATAGCAAAAGTACATCTTATATATAAAGTGGATTACTGCTCCATCAGTCAATTCTTGATCATCAGTAAAATCATGGAGGGTGTCATCAATAATACTATTCAGTAGCACTTGCTTAGGAAGAACCTGCTCGCTGACGCTTAGCTTGGGTTCTGCCAGGGTCACTTAGCTCCTGACCTTATTACAACCTTGGTTCAAATATGGACAAAAGAGCTGAATTGCAGAGATGAGGTGGGAATGACAGCCCTTGATGTCAAGGCCTCAATTGACCAAGTGTGTTAAGAAGAGCCCGAGAAAAACCGAAGTCTAAAGGGATTATGTGGAAAGCACTTTGACAGTTGGAGTCTTACCCAGCACAAAACAAGATGGTTGTGGTTGATGGTGGTCAGTCATCTATGCTCCGGGATATCTTTGCAGGAATTCCTCAGGATAGTGCCCTAGGCCCAACCATCTTCAACTGCTTCAGCAATGGTCTTACCTGCATCATAAAGTCAGAAATGAGGATGTTTGCTGATGTTCTTTGCTTTTCCTTTATGTGATCATCAGATTGTTTGGAGTTTAATGCATTCTTCAGTATTAACTCTACCCGAACCATTTCTTCCACACTATCTCCCCCTAAGCTTTTCTCCTTATCATTAACAAGGATACATTTGAGTAATTAGACCATAAGACCATAAGACATAGGAGTGGAAGTAAGGCCATTCAGCCCATCGAGTCCCCTCTGCCATTCAATCATGGCTGATGGGCATTTCAACTCCACTTACCAGCATTCTCCTCGTAGCCCTTAATTTCTTGTGACATCAAGAATTTATCAATCTCTGCCTTGAAGACATTTAGTGTCCAGGCCTCCGCTACACTCTGCGGCAATGAATTCCACAGGCCCACCACACTCTGGCTGAAGAAATGTCTCCGCATTTCTGTTTTGAATTGACCTCCTCTAATTCTCAGGCTGTATCCACGGGTCCTAGTCTCCTCGCCTAACGGAAACAATTTCCTAGCGTCCACCCTTTCTAAGCCATTATATTTCCTGTGACTAATGTAACCTCACTCTTTAAAAAAGGAGGAAAAGAGAAAATGAAGAATTATAGGCCAGTTAGCCTGCCACTGGTGGTGTGGAAAATGCTGGAATCAATTATTAAGGATGGAAGAACTGAGCATTTGGAAAGCAGAGACGGAATCAGTTCTGGAAATCATGCTTGACAAATCTTCTGGAATTTTTTGAGCACGTGACCAATAGAGTGGACAAGGGTGAACCACTTGGGAGTTGCCAACCAGATTGACAGAGTTTTTAAGAAGTAAACATGTATGGTGTATTAGCTTTTATTGGTAGAGGGACTGAGTTTCACAGCCAAGAGGTTATGTTGCAGCTGTACAAAACTCTGGTGTGGCCAGAGGAAGAATGTGGAAGCACAGGAGATTTACCAGGATGTTGTCTGCTATGGAGGGAATGTATTATGAGCAAAGGCTGAGGGACTTGAGGCTGTTTTGTTAGAGACAAGAAGGTTAAGGGGTGACTTAATAGAGGCATGCAAGATGATGAGAGGATTAGATAGAGAGGACAGTGAGAGCCTTTTTCCTCAGATAGTGATGGCTAGCACGAGGAGACATAGCTTTAAATTGAAGGGTGGTAGATATAGGACAGATTTCACAGGTAGGTTCTTTACTCAGAGTAGTAAGGACATGGAATACCTTGCTTGCAATCGTAGTAGACTCGCCAACATTAAGGGCATTCAAATGGTCATTGGATGAACATATGGACTACAAAGGAATAATGTAGGTTAGAGGGGCTTTAGATTAGTTTTGCAGGTCGGCACAACATTGAGGGTTAAATGGCCTGCACTGGGCTGTAATATTCTATGTTCAGTGAATGTTATATACCTGGACTTTCAAAAGGCTTTTGATAAGGTTCCACACAAGAAATTAGAATAGAAAATTAAAGCTCATGGTATTGGAGGTAACATATTGATGTGGATAAAGAACTGGTTGGCAGACAGGAAGCAGAGAGTTTTAATAAGTGGTCCTTTTTAGAGTCGCAAGCTGTGATGAGTAGGGTGCTGCAGGGTTCAATCCTGGGACCCCAGCCTTTCACAATATACATTACCAATTTGGACAATGGATTTGAAAGCATTATCGCCAAATTTGCTGATGACACTAAGCTGGGTGGCAGTGTGTAGTGTGAGGAGGAGGCTAAGAGTCTGCCGGGGGACTTGGACAGATTGGCTGAGTGCGCAAAAATTTGCAAATGCAATATAATGTGGATAAATATGAGGTTATTCACTTAGATCACAAAAGCAGGAAGGCAGATTATTATCTGAATGGCAATAGTTTAGGAAAAGGGGCAACGAGACCTGGGTGTCATTGTTCACATGCAAATGCAGCAGGCAGTGAGGAAAGCTAATGACATGCTCTCTTTCATAGTGAGAGGATTTGAATATCAGTGTAAGGATGCCTTGCTGCAGTTACAAAGGGCCTTGGTGAGGCCAGACCTTGAGTATTGTGTGCAGTTGTAGTCTCCAAGTCTGAGGAAGGGACGTTCTTGCTTTTGAGGGAGTCCAGCAAAGGTTCACCAGACTGATTCCCGGGATGGCAGGACTGACAGATGAGGAAAGACTGGATCAACTGAGCTTGTACATCCTGGAATTTAGAAGAATGAGGAGGCATCTCATAGAAACATATAAAATTCTAATGGGACTTGACAGGCTAGATGCAGGAAGGATGTTCCTAATGTTAGGTAAGTCCAGAACTAGGGGTCACAGTCTAAGAATAAGGGGTAAGCCATTCAGGACTGAGATGAGGAAGAATGTCTTCACTCAGACAGTTGTGAACTTGTGGAATTATCTCCCACAGGAAACTGTTGGAGCCAGTTTGCTAGATATATTCAAGAGGGAGCAGGGCATGCACCTTGCTGCTAAAGGGATCTACGAGTGTGGAGAGAAAGTGGGAATGGCATACTGAGATTGCACATTCAGCCATAATCATATTGAATGGTGCTATAGGCATCATACTATGTTTCTGTATGACACTAGCTGCTCAAAGTCTCTAACTTCATAAATTCAAATGAACTGGCGATTTCAGTATTGTTCCAGATCTGAAAGGTTGCTTCTGGATCTGAAAGGTTGGTGGACCTTTGGTTTGAACATAAGAATGTAACAACTAGAAGCAGGAGAAGACAATTCAACCCTCAAACCTGTTCCATTATTTACTATGATCATGGCTGATCCCATTTAGGCTTCACACCTTTTTTCTGCCTGCTCTCCATAACCCTTCAACCTGTTACTAATAGCTTCTCTAGTTTCTCCTGAAACCAATGTCCCGGCATCCTGGGACACTGTGGGGTAGTGAATTCCACAAATCCACGATTCTTTGAGAGATGTAATTTCTTCTCATCTCTTTTTTAAATCTGCTCCGCCTTATTTTAAAACTACAATTCTTGCTCTAGATTAACCCACAAGGGAAAAATCCTCCTCACATTTGCTGATAATCCCTTTTAGCATCTTATATACCTCAATTGGACATCCTCCCATTTTTTCTAAATTGTGGAGAGTTTGGATCTAAACTGCTCAATGTCTCTTCACAGTCCAAACCTCTCACTCTAGAATTAATCCAGTGAACTGTTTCTTAACTGTCTCCAATACAACAACACTCTTCCTCAAGTAAGGGGACCAAAATTGTTTGCTCTATTCCTTTAGCAATAAATGCTACAGTTCTATTTGCCTTCCTTATTGCCTGTTGCATCTTCATCCCAGTTTTCTATGATATCCAGATCCCTTTGCAACAAAACACTCTAAAATTTCTCTCCATTTAGATAATAAATTGCCTCTCTATTCTTCTGAACAAAATGGGTAATCTCACACTTATCCTTGTGAAACTCCATCAGTAAAATTTGGATCCATTCATCTAACCTACCTATATCCATATGTAAATGTCTTATTTCTTGATTTCAACTTACTTTCTCATTTATTTTAATGTCATCTTCAAACTTATACCTTCATCAAAGTCATTAAACTAGATTGTAAATAATTGGAACCTGAGCACAAAACCCTCTGGCACCCCATTAATTATATCTTGCCAACCAGAAAAAGACCTATTTAACATGACTCTCTGTTTTCTGTTAGTTAACCAATCCTCAATCCAAGCTGATAATTAAACTTTTGTGCAGCAATTTATCAAATATCTTCTGGAAGTCCAGATGTGCTCTATCAACAGGATATACATTATCTGCCTGGCTTATTACATCTTGGAAGTACTCCAACAAATCAGTCAAATATAATTTGCATTTCATACTACCATATTGACTCTAATGGATTATATTTTGACTTTCCTAGTGTTCTGTTATTTCTTGCTTAATGGAGTCTAACAATTTCCATATGACAGATAGAGTTAACTGGTCCATAGTTTCCTAATTTCCGCCTCCCTTCTGTTTTGAATAAGGGGAGGGTATTAGGATTTTTCTACTCCACTGGAATCTTGCCAGTACCCGAGAAATTTGGAACATTATAACCAATGGATCCATTATATTTGTAATGACTTCTTTTAAGAGTCTAGGATGCAGGCCATCTGGCTGTGGGAACTTATCTGCCTACAATCGCAGTCATTTGCTCAGTACATTTTCTTTATTTTGATTGTTCCAATTTCTTCTGTTGTATAAGAATGATTAGATTAGATTCATTATAGTGTGGAAACAGACCCTTTGGCCCAACAAATCCACAGTGACCCTCTGAAGGGTAACCCACCCAAACTCATTTTCCTACATTTACACCTGACTCATCCACCTAACACTATGGGCAATTTAGCATGGCCAATTCACCTGACCAGCACATTTTGGACTGTGGGAGGAAACCCACACAGACACGGGGAGATTGTGCAAACTCCACACAGATAGTCACCTGAGGTTGGAATCGAACCTAGGTCCCTGGTGTTGTGAGGCAGCAGTGCTAACCGCTGAGCCACCATGCCACTGGGATGAAAATGTTAGTAGTCTGATTAGTAAGTTTGCAGATGACACAAAAATTGGTGGAGTTGTGGATAGTGAAGAAGGTTATCAAAGGTTACAGCTGAATATAGATCAGTTGGAAAGTTGGGTGTAGAAATGGCAAATGGAATTTAAGCTGGACAACTGTGAGGTGATGCATTTTGGGAGATCGAATATAGGAGGAATACATACAGTAAATGGCAGAATCCTTAAGAGCATTGGTATTAAGAGGGATCTTGGGTGGAAGTCCATAGCTCCCCGTAAGTGGCAACACAAGTGGATAAGGTGATACAGAAGGTGTGTGGCATGTTTGCCTACATTGGTCAGGCCATTGAGTATAAAAGTTGGCAAGTTGTAGCTATGTAAGACTTTGGCTAGATCACATTTGGAATATTGTGCGCAGTTCTGGTCACCAAAGTGGAGGCTTTGGGGAAGCTGCAAGGTTAATTTACCAGCATGTTGCCTGGATTAGAATGTTTTAGCTATAGGGCAATATTGGGCATGTTTGGATTGTTTTTGCTAGACTGTCACATACTGAGGGGCAATCGGAAAGAAGTGCACAAAACTGAGGGGTATGAATAGTTGAAGTCTTCTTCCCAGGGTAGAAATGTCAAATACAAGGGAGAAGAGGCTAAATGCGAGACGGGAAAGTTTAAAAATGTGTCAGGCAAGTTTTTTGCACAGAGGATAATAGATACCTGGAATCTGCTGCCAGGGGAGGTGGTAGGAGCAAATATGACAGCAATGTTTGAGAGGCACTTAGAAGACGCATGAACAGACAAAGATTAGGCTGAAGGGCCTGTTCCTGTGCTATACTGTTCTATAACCTCTACATTACTTGTTACTATTAGGATGATACTAATGTCATCCACAATGAAAACTGAAGAAAAAATAATGATTTAGTATCTCCATCATTTCTATATTCCCCACATTTGACTGCCCAATTTCATCTTCCAAGGGACCAGTATCAATTAGGCTACTCCTTTTAAGGACTAGAACTGTGGATAGAATTTTAAACCAAATAGTGATGGGTTGAGTTCAGCTGCATGGAAAAGTATGGAAAAAGCTAAAAGCAGGGAGAGCTCAGCAAAGGTTATCAAAGTTTCCAAAACAATTAATAGGACAGGGAATATGGAAGGGGTCAGGAATCTAACCTCAGGCAGAACAGATGAAGGGACGATTATGAGAAGGGAGGCTATCAATATAGGACTGAGGTTGTTGTACTTAAATGCATGCCGTATACCAAACAATGTAAAGGAGCTCATAGCATAGATTGAAATAAACAGGTACAAAATTATGTGCATCACAGAGATATGGCTGCAGGGGCTGGAAATGAAATATCCGAGATATGCATCCAATTGAAAGGACAGATAAATGGTCAGAGGGGACATTGTTGCCTTGTAAGTAAGAAACTAAATTAAATTGATAACAAGAAGTAAATGTAGAATTGGAAGGAATAGAATCTGTGCGGGTAGAGTTGAGGAATGGCATAGGAAAAAAGACCCTGATGGTGTTACGTACAGAGCTGAAAATGTGTTGCTGGAAAAGCACAGCAGGTCAGGCAGCATCCAAGGAGCAGGAGAATTGACGTTTCGGGCATAAGTCCTGAAGAAGGGCTCATGCCCGAAACGTCAATTCTCCTGCTCCTTGGATGCTGCCTGACCTGCTGCGCTTTTCCAGCAACATATTTTCAGCTCTGATCTCCAGCATCTGCAGTCCTCACTTTCTCTTAGAAGGTGTTATGTACAGGCCTCTGAGAAATAGTTAGGGTGTGGGGAAGAAAATAAATCAGGAAATAGAAAAGGCATGTAAGATAGGCATGATTATAACAATCATGGGGTACTTTGATGTGCAGGTAGACTGACAAATAGGGTTGATCACAGATCCCAAGAGAAAAGGTTCATGGAATGTCTTGGACATGGTTTTTCTTGTAGCATGTTGTAGAGGCCATGAGGAAACAGGCAACTGTTTTGGGCGGCATAGTGGCACAGTGGTGAGCACTGCTGCCTCACAACGCCAGAGACATGGGTTCAATTCCCGCCTCATGTAACTGTCTATGTGGAATTTGCACATTATCCCCATGTCTGCGTGGGTTTCCTCCAGGTACTCCAGTTTCCTCCCACAGTCCAAAACTGTGCAGCTTAGGTGAATTGGCCATGCTAAATTGCCTGCAGTGTTAGGTGAAAGGGTAAATGTAGGGGAATGGGCCTGGGTGGGTTGTGCTTCAGCGGTTCAGTGTGGACTTGTTGGGCCGAAGGGCCTGTTTCCACACTAAATAATCTAATCTAACTCTGGATTTGGTGATGTGCAATAAGGCAGACATGATTAGGGAGCTGAAGGTTAAGGAGCCTCAAGGGGGCAGTGACCATATTATGATAGAATTCACCCTGCAGTTTGAGAGGGAGAAGCTGGAATCATATGTAATGGTATTACAATTCAGTAAAGGTATCTGCAAAGACCCAAGGGAGGATCTGGCTAGATTTGATTGGAAGAGGAGCCTAGCAGGGAAGACAGTGGAGTAGCAATGGCAGGAGATTCTGGGGTTAATTCAGGACACATGACAGAAATCATTCCAGGGAAGAAAAAACATACTCAGGAGAAGCTGAGGCAACCAAAGGTATCTTTTTCAGAATGGCAGCCAGAGACTAGTAAAACTCTGCAGCTGTCTATGTTGGAACGACAACTATTCACATTATACGTTAGTTGTCCGACTGAAGGAACTGAGGGTGTTGATGCTAATTTTGCAGATGATGCAAGGAAAGGTAGAGAGACAGGAACGGGGACAGGCCAGGAGAGTGGCCAAAGAAGTGGCAGACAGAATGCTGTGTGGGAACATGTTAAGTTATTAACGATGGCAGGAAGAATAGAGGTGTAAGATATTTTCTACATGGGGAAAGGTTTTGGAAATCTGGTGAACAAAGGGATTTAGGAATGATAGTTCAAGATTCTCTTAAGATTAACATGCAGGTTCTGTTGGCACTCAGGAAGGCAAATGCAATGTTGGCATTCATTTCAAGAGGGCTAAAATACAAGAGTAGAAATGTACTGCTGTGGCTGTAAAAGGCTCTGGTCAGAACTTATATGGAATATTGTAAGTAGTTGCAGGCCGTCCTAAGGAAGGGTGTGCTGACATTGAATTTCTAGGCAATGGTAACCCCGAGGATGTTAATAAAAGGGGATTCAGTGATGGTAACACCATTGAATGTTCAGGGCCAGTGATTATTTTGTCTTTTATTGGAGACGGCCATTGACTGGCATTTGTATGACAATTGTCAGCCCAAACCTGTATATTATCCAGGTCTTGTGCATTTGAACATGAAAATAATGGAGCATTCAAATCAGTCAAGGGTAGCACAGTGGCTCAGTGGCAAGGATCTGGGCTCAATTCCACTCATGGGCAACCTGTGTCTGAGTTGGTTTCCATTGGGTGGGCAGTTTCCTCCCACAGTGCAAAGATGTGCAAGTTAGTTAGATTGGCCATGCTAAATTGCCCATAGTGTCTAGGGATATGGAGGTGCGTTAGCAAGATGAGCGGGGGTCTGGGTGCGATGCTCTTCTGAGGCTTGCTGTGGATTTGTAGGACCAAGTGGCCTGTTTCCACACTGTGGGGAATTCTATGATAGTAAAGTGTATAAGGCGAACGCAGAAATTATGTGCCTTTTCCAGCCCAATAGTTTTCTCAGACACGACAAAAACCTACAAATAATTGAACTCAGTAAACATCCCTGTCACTTTATTTGTCCTTAACGTTGTATGTGTGCCAAAAGTAGAGAGGAACTGACCCTGACCCTGCATCTCTGGACCATTGTGTGATAAATAGGAGTTGTTGTTTAAATGAGTTAAAACTTCTTCAAGCAATTGCAGCACAAGCCTTTTATAAATTATGACTTTGGTCATAGAATGTTGTTAACTTGTGGACTGATACAATGACCCACAGGAACTGTGTTCTTAACCTGGCTCGATGCCATTGTGCATTCCTGTGGTAAAAATAAAATATACCAGCATGTTTTAGAGACAGTTGATGAAAGTAAAAGTAGCAGATGAGGAACTTAATTAATTTTTCAGCTCTTTTCTTTCAGTGCAATATGTGATGGATTATTCATTTTTACTATTTGTGGCTGGGTTTGATTCTGTCATCCTCATCAAGAAAAGTTCTTGATTTTGAAACATCTTCATTTTCCCCACCGCACAGTCCTCACCATTAATAGAATTAGGCTCCCTGCCTCCTTCGATCTTATTCCTGTGTTTCAGCAATATATCTATTAAGAGATTCTATAACTAGGTTCCCTAATAAGATAATGATTTCACTTGGCATGTAATACCCTAATAAATTGAATGGAATTTGTTTCCTGTAGAACGTCAGGCTTCACTTTTGATAGCTAGTGTCTTGATGCTGCCCTTTGGAATGGAACGAAGAATTTTGAGGTGTAGCGTTCAATTATCTCGCTGAACGACTGCAAGGTTTCCACATTGTACTTTCAGGCAGCACCAAAGCAAAGGCAATTCAAGAGAGGCTACTGTTTCCGATGATCGATGTTGAGAGAACTAAAACTTGATGTAAAAATAAAAACAGGAAACAGATGCTGACTGATTATGTAAGTGTCATAAGAGGACTGCACCAGTGCATGTATCATTAGAGAACAGATGTTTCCCAATTAAAGCTAAGGCCGCACCAATTATTCTGATGCGATAATCAACTAAATGCTATTTTCTTTTACAGGATGGTTGAGTCTTTTTCAGGAGTTAATAGCCCAAGAGCATTTGTATAAAGCTCAACACAGAAGGGAGATGCTAACTCCCAGCTTGCTTTGATAATGCCAGTTCCTCTTCTGTGGTCTCTTCCAAGTACTATTAATAACCTTTGTATTTTATTCTCCACCTAGTTTAGTCCACGAGCACTTTTGTTGAATTCTCCCTCACGTGCCATTTTCTGCCTCATCAGACATCACCTGGAATGTAACATTAGGTCCCTACACAAAAGCAAACTGCAGTGAAGGCTAAAGTCTGGAATAAAAGAAAAATTGAATACAATGGGAATATTCATCAGACCAGGAGTGATGGAGAGGGAAAAACAGAGTTGAGGTTACCTGAAACAGAAGACTAGAAATTCACTTCAGGCAGTTGATGGAGCTGTATATCAGATAATGCATGGCAGGTCTGATAATATCTGCTTGAACAACACTGCCAAAGATAAATTTCTCCCCTCCTATAGAAATCTGTGTCTCTCTACCTCAGGATTTTGTTTTGTTTTCATAGCAGGTACTTTGTCTGCTTCAAAACGTGTGATCACTTGTAATCATTTCTTGTTACAGGACATATAACTTATGAGGCAGGCAAAATGCCTTTCTTTGAAGAAAATAAATATAACCACACTTCCACTCCCTACCTCCCCAACACCATATTGACAGAGAAAGTGCTCCATTTGTTCTATAAATCCTACCATTTTATTGTACTTATGCTTTGTAGTCTGTTCAGCTTACAATTTTGTTGAGGCCTACAGGCCAGTCACGATCAGCCGATTTACAGTTAAGCTCGTTAGACATAAATGGAACATATAAACTGAAGCACTCTGCAGTCGTCCCGAAGGAATAAAATAAATATTTCCTGTCTGTTGCAGGGCCAGTGTCAGGATCTGTACAATATCTTTACCATTTAATATTTGATCAAATCACATGTAAGGGAATAAGAGGCCTCTGAAGTAATTTCTACCCATTGATTTCAAGTCAAGTTAGAAAAGTTACCGTTTAATTGTGGTCCAGTTGCCTATTGGTCTCAATGTGAAACTCACAAGCAGACACAGTGTTAGGCTTGATTCTCTGAAATATTATGCTGTTTGCAACAGTGTTGGAAGATTTATGTATTCTGATATCTTTCTTTTAACGTGGATCCTTGGATTGAGGACACCTTGCTTCCTTTTGCCCAATGGGATTTGATGTGTTTGAAATTTCAATGAGATTTCAGAGACGCGCAGACTCTGCAAGGAAAGCATTGTATGTAATGGGGAGTAGATGGGGTGTTTGGAGGGTTTTGCAGTCTCTCTGATGCTTTAACTCTCTGCAAATTTCTGATGAATTCTCTCAAGGTGTTTGGTTATGTCCCAGTGAGAAAATGGTGTACTTACTAGCTTGTTCCTTCATGCAAGTGCTTCAATTCCCAGGCTATGAGGTGCTCAGCTTTGTCACTACTGAGGTTGTCCATCAGAGACCTGTCATTCCAGGTTCCAAACTTAATTTTGGTGAGTTGAATGTGCTACACATTATTTATAATATGGCATGGACAAAGCATGCTGATTATCACATGGACTTGACAGAGTGGTATCTTTGTGCAATTCCGAAACCATTGTAAGATGATCAGAGGCTGAAGGTGAGACTTGAGCACAATCTATGCAATACCAGATGCAATTGGAAATGTTGATTGACTATGATGAACATATAGAAGTAATGACAAAGGAAAATGCTCAGTCTCCATCAAAGTCATTGTGGACAGTCAGTGTCTAATCCATACTAGCAATCAAGCATTCCCTAAAATAGGAGTAAACCATTCCTGTTCAAGTGATGTAGCTATCTGGACTAACTGATCTGGAGGAAAGAGTTCAGAGAGCAGTTGTGAATTTAAGTTCAATAGATTAAATAAAGATGGGCTTTAATCTCAGTATATTACAAACTGAATGCAGAACTGTTGGATTGTCTTCATCTTGCTCACTCATGCCCTTTAGGATATTCATCCTTCCCCAGTCTAACCAAATGAGATATTAGACCCACAGCAATACAGATGACCATTAGGTACCATGAAGTATTCCAGTAAACCACTCAGATTTATGAAAGAAAACAGCTCACCACCACATTCTCAGGTGCAAGTAAAGATGGGCCATAAAAGCTGGCCTTTCTGGTGATGTGCATCTCCTGTGAATGACTAAAAACAAGCAAGAAGCAAGGATGCATCTCTGTTGAACTCAGGGAAAACTAAGGGATATCCCTTTCTGACTTTCTTTCATAACAAAGAAAGTGTCAGGATACTGCAATTGGCAATGGTTCAGGACCGGCGGATAGCTAATAGCTTGTCCTCTATAATTGGAAATGTCTTCTTCTCACAGGAACTTACATTGTCTTTTAATGGATTGCAGTGACTCCATATCCATTTAGATTTTTTTATTAAGTAGAAAAATGTTGCTGTAAAAAGTCTGCCATCTCACCACTTAGCCAACAGGTTTTCTCTGCACATCCATTAATCCGATTATTTGTACCTGCTCAAATAATCTAACAACATTGTATTAATATCCTTCATCATTTAAGCTCACTCATACATATTCTGTCTAAGTCTATGTTAAAACCTTGAAGCCTATCATCTTAACTAATCATTTTTGGATCTGCTTCCACTCTGGATATTTTGTTCTACATTCTCTCCTGAACCGAGATATCCAAAGAAACCTTAAGATTGATCTGCTGCACTAGAAGAGAGCAAATGCTTCTTTTGCAAGACTCTTTGACACATGACCAATCTGTCTTCAAATTGATTATAGGCTGCCGTGGCAATGCACTCAATGGTGGAGCCAACTTCTGTTGTTGTGAAAAGGGTATTGAGAAAAGAAAAAGGAAAAGGAAAGGAATGGCACAGTGACAGAGTTGGGGTGGAAGGTATGGCACAGTGACTCAGTGGTTAGCACTGCTGCCTTCACATTGCCAGTGACCCAGTTCAATTCCAGCTGCAGGTGACTGGAGTTTGCACATGTTCTGCTTGGGTTTTCTCCAGGTGCTCAGGTTTCCGCCCATAATCCAAAGATGTGCAGGTTAAGTGGATTGGCCATGCTAAATTGCCCATAGTGTCCAGGAATGTGCAGGCTTGGTGTGTTAGCCATGGGAAATGAGTCTAGGTAGGATGTTGTTTAGAGGGTCATTGAAGACTTGATGGGACAAAATGGCCTCTTTCCACACTGTAGAATTCCATGATTCTATTTGAAATCATTGGTGCTTTGTGTACTTAAGATGAAGGGCATCTTAAAGATTCAATTTGAGACCTACACCGTGATTCCCAAATTCATAATAATTTTCAACAAAAAGTCATTTTCAGAGAAATCTTTTTCCGTTAATTCACTTGTGGGATGTTGCTAAAGAGCATTTATTGCCCAGCCCTAGTTGCCTTTGAGAAGTTCGTGGTGAGCTTCCTTCTTGGCTGTTGCAGTTCCTGTGCTGTAGATAGACCCACAATATCATTAGAGAAAGAATTCCAGGATTTCATCCCAACGATACTGAAGGAATGATGATATATTTCCACGTTAGGATGGTGAGTGACTTGGAGGGGAACCTACAGGTTCGTGGTATCCCTATGCATCTGCTGCCCTTGTCTTTTCAGATGAAAATTGCTGTTGAAGAATCTATCTGTCATGAATCTTGTTGATAGTGCATATTGGTTCTGAGTATTGGTGGTGGAGGGGGTGAATGCTTGTAGATGTGGTGCCAATCAAGTAGACTGCTTTGTCCTGAATGGTGTCAAGTTTCTTGAGTGTTGTTGGAGCTGCATTCATCCAATCAAATGGGGAGTATTCCATCACATCCCTGCCTTGTCCATAGTGGACTGGCATTGGGGCTATTTATAAATTTAAGCATCTCCTTACCTTGCTGTGGTAGAACCCTTTCTTTTGATGCCCTGTTTGTACAAAAACCTATGGCTGTAGTTTAAGTTCAACCATCAATTGCAACAGCTTTATTCTGAAAGCACATGAACTCAGCTGAGGATTTTCTTTGGAATTAAATCACATTATTCAGCTCATAGATATATATCAATTTGTTTGGAGCTAACTTAGCCTCTCGAATCAACAGTCATTTCTTTCTGTAATTTCTGTAGGGATGCAACATGTCCTTTCTCCTCTCTCTCAGCGGGGTTTATAAATTTTTCTTCTTTATCTAATTTCAATTTGCTTTTTGAGACATTTAAGATCATGGGTTTTGAACCTGTTTGTTAACTCTGTGGAATGCATTTATCCTACCACTTTGCATTACACTCTTAAATCTTTACATTATACCTTTAAAATTGGAGCAATCATCCTTCTACTGAAGTTTCACTAGTCAATTTTCTCCAATTCAATTGTGTTAGTTGTTTTAACAGAGACAATGCTGGAGAAACTCAGCATATCTGGCAGCATCTGTGGAGAGAGAGAAGTTGAGTTGAGGTTTGAGTCTGAAATGCTTTGGTATTGAAACCTGAAGTCAGTTTCTTTCTCAACAGAAGCTACTGGATCTCCAGAGTTTCTCCAGCATTCTATTTGTCAATTTCAGGTTTCCAGCATCCAGTGTTTTACACTTAATTGAATGCTTTAGTTGATCTTTCCCTTCACTTTTAAAGTCCTATTAGATATATGTGCCTTTGTTCCAGTCTCAGCCATTTCTAACATCTTACTTAAGTTTGCCTTCACTTTTGGGGAGCTTTCTTGCAAACCCACAATCATTTTGTCACCTCTTGCCACTGTCTTCAGAAGTAATCTGAAGATTTTAGACTGCAATTTCCCATTTCCATTAAAGCATTTTGTGGTGTGAGATTCATTGAGCCTGGTCTGTCATGGCTCACAGCATCTTTCCTCATGTAATCCGCCACCTTATTAATTATGTCTTCGGGTTCTTCATTGCATTTCTTGTGCTATCAAGCGGCAAACTATGGTGTAGTGGCAGAATCCCTACCTCAAGCCAGAAAGCTTGGGTTCAAATCCCACCTCATCCAGAGGTGCATAATAGCATCTCTGAATAAGTTGATTAGAAAGTATATATCATGCGCCAAAAGAGACAGATGTGTTCAGCACTGCAGGGACTTCCCCATGTTAATGCCTCTGCCATCATTTTTAAAGTTTATCTGAACATCACTTCAGGCACTGCACATCACATTGCGATAGTCATTAGAGGATATGACCCAGGAAGGGAAACTGGCACAGACGGTTTGTCAATAGACACTTGGAGGTGCTGGAGAATAGGGCGTGCAAGGAGAAGGTAGGGCCTTCATCCTACAGAATGGCGAAGGAGGTCATACTGCCAGATTCAGCTAACCTGATTTGAGATAGAGGTCTGAGTCAGTACTGGGTCCAGGATAAAAAAGAATGCCCAACAGAGCAGAAGAAAAATCAATGATCTTCTTTACTTTGCAACACCATTTCCATCTCAGAGGTGGAAACCACTGATCTCCCAGAAGTTTTCACATGGATTCTCCAGCCTAGAGACTTGCACATGGGTTGGGCACCTTTTCTAGATGAGATTCAGGAGTACAATCTATTGAGAACATCATTAACACATCTCTGATGCTGGTAGTGGAAGAAATACCTCAAGTCTCTGTCACTCAGACAACTACCTGAGACCACTCACCTGCTGAGCCCTGGGCAGAAATTAATGAAAATGCTCAGACTGGAAGGGCACAACAGGCAGCTTTGGCCAAGGTGGTCAGTAAACTGGATGAAAGAATGGAGGTTCACTAATGTGCCAGCATATCTTCAGTATGCGTGTATCTGACTGTCTCTATGGACAATCATGGAGGACCCAGCCCAATATGACAAGTATCTGACAGATTTAGACATGGAGTGCTCCATTGTCCTAGGCATGGACACTCAGCATGAATGGCAAGATGGGATGTGAATGCAGGACTCAAACTCATTTCAGGTGCATCAACCTCTCAGGAAGGAAAAGTCATACAAGTGACCCCCAGGAGCTCCATCTCAGGACACACCAGAGGTAACCAGCTCTTCCATCTCCTCCCTGCTTGTGATAGCAATGTCTACAGAAGTTGCAGTTGAGGAGGGTGAGCCTGTACCTGGCAGGACACCTGGACTGAGCTTTCAAAGCCCAAATGTCTCTGACAGTGACTGGCGGGGTCTTCCAGCCCAAGAGAGTCAACTCCCTCCACATTATCTGTGATATCATGACTGATTCAGCATGCTGGTTGGTAAAGAAAGAGATAAAAATGCCTTACTGAACATTCATAAGGAGCATGGATGATATATCATTGTAAAGTATCTTGCACGTTTATAAATATATCTGCATTTTATATGACATACCAAGGACTGTAAAAATAACCAAGTTCATACATTCGTTGTACTAAGTAAGGGATACTTGCTACATTTAAATCAACTAGAGTTACATAACTACAGGAAGTCCAAACCCAGCTCTTTCATCCTGTGTGTGGGTTTCAATTAGGTTCCCTCAGGGTTCTCGTGCTCAATGATGCATGATGCATTGCTCTATCATGCTGGCTTTGACAGCCCTCCCAGTTGATATCCAGATCTTTATTCTTACATTTAGACTTTTCTTCATCCTCAGAAGTTTGTTGTTGATCCCCTTTTTCCTCTATGTCCAGTACATCCCCCCACTCTTAAGTGTCTGCTCTCGTGACTGTGTCATTGTTGGACCTGGTTAAATCACAACCATGTCGGAGATGAGCATCATCTTCAGGCATCCCAAGGATGAAAGAAATTGCAATGGTCAAGCATTGCTCATCTCTCATAAGCAATGCAGAGAGCCTCAGATATTAGGAATCTTTGAACTGTGTAGTTGATGACTATAGACAAGATATTGCACTTTGTGGACATGTTAACAATACTGAGGCTAAACTGGTCCCAATGCTGGTGGGGCATCATGGTGGCTCAGTGGTCAACACTGCTGCCTCACAGTGCCAAGGCCTTGGGCTTGATTCCCACCTTGGGTGTAGTTTGCACATTCTCCCTGTGTCTGTATGGGTTTCCTCCGGGTGCTCCGGTTTCCTTCCGCAATCCAAAGATGTTCAGGCCAGGTAAATTGGCCATGCTAAATTGCCCATAGTGTCAGGTGCATTAGTCAGGGGTAAATGTAGGGTAGGGTAGGGGAATGTGTCTGGGTGAGTTACTGAGTGGTGGGTTGGTGTGGATTTGTTGGGCCAAAGAGCCTGTTTCCATACTGTAGGGAATCTAATCTAAACACAGTGTGCCATAATCATTCCACGGCCTAATCTGCACATGTTTGACATTTATACCTACTTTGTGGTGATTGCATAACCTTCTGCATGTTCATTCTATGTATCAGCATTTCAAGAGAACACACTGTCACTCAAGATTGGGAAGTCACATTGGGCAGCTCAGGTTTCTGTTGTGTCTCACATACAAATCAAATCAAAAAATTCTTTACTCAGAGAGTAGTAAGGGTATGGAATGTTTTGCTTGCAATGGTAGTAGATTTGCCAACTTTAAGTACGTTTAAGTCGTCATTGGACAAGCATATGGGCGTACATGGAATACTGTAGGTTAGATGGTCTTCAGATTGGTATGACTGGTCGGCGCAACATCGAGGGCCGAAGGGACTGTACTGCGCTGTAATGTTCTATGTTCTATGTAGTTTACAGCAGGATATAGATAAGGTGCAGAGCTGGGCAGAAAGGTGGCAAATGGAGTTCAATGTAGGTAAGTGTGAAGCGATTCACTTTGGTAAGAGTAACAAGAAGATGGTGTACTGGGCTAATGGTCGGATACTTGGTAGTGTGGATGAGCAGAGGGAGCTTGGTGTCCATGTACACAGATCTCTGAAAGTTGCCACCCAGGTAAATAGTGCTGTGAAGAAGGCATATGGCGTACTGGCTTTTATTGGTAGAGGAATTGGTTCCGGAGTCCTGAGGTCATGTTGCAGTTGTATAAGACTCTGGTGCGGCCGCATCTGGAGTATTGTGTGCAGTTTTGGTCGCCATACTATAGGAAGGATGTGGAGGCACTGGAACGGATGCAGAGGAGGTTTACCAGGATGTTGCCTGGTATGGTAGGAAGATCGTATGAGGAAAGGTTGAGGCAATTGGGGCTGTTCTCATTGGAGAAAAGAAGGTTTAGGGGTGACTTGATAGAGGTGTACAAGATGATTAGGGATTTAGATAGGGTTGACAATGAGAACCTTTTTCCACGTATGGAGTCAACTATTATGAGGGACATAGCTTTAAATTAAGGGGAGGTAGGTATAGGACAGATGTTAGGGGTAGATTCTTTACTCAGCGAGTCGTGAGTTCATGGAATGCTCTGCCAGAATCAGTGGTGGATTCTCCCTCTTTATGGGCATTTAAACGGGCATTGGATAGGCATATGGAGGAAAATGGGCTAGTGTAGGTTAGGTGAGCTTGGGTCGGCGCAACATCGAGGGCCAAAGGGCCTGTACTGTGCTGTATTTACCTATGTTCTATGTTCTATGTTCTAGTATAGTGGTCTTCCAAGAAAATCTGCCTCTCTTGGATTCAATGCTTCCTGAGAAGAAGATGTTCAAGCGTTTCAAGGCAATTTAGCAGTGCATGTGAATTCTGACATGTGGAAGGCTAACCAGTAATGGAAGGTCAATCGGAGATGTCTCAGGAATCTTGCCTATCACAAGAGATTTTGCAGTGGTCCTGAGGAGATCCTGAATATTAGTGCTATGCGATAATTGTGCATTTTTCCACTGGCACTTGCTTTCCGTTTGAGGGTCAATAGGACGTTTGATGTGTAAATACTTCACGAATCGGTACAGCGCAAAAAGAAGCCAAGCAGCTAATTGTGCTCACACAAGTTCTATTACCAAATACCAATCTCCTACTTTTTCCCCATATTCCTCATTTCCCCTCCCCCCACTTTATCCCAGTCCCAAGCCTCCAACTCAGCACCTCGCTCTTGATGCGTCCATCTTTTTTCCCATCTATCCACTCTACCCATCTCTCTGACCGATCACCATCCCCCCCCACTTTCATCTACTTATTGCATTCCCAACTACCTTGCCCCCCAGCTCACCAACCTCCCATTTATCTCTCAGCTCCCCCAGCCCCATTCCTGATGAAGGGCTTAAACTGAAATGTCGATTCTCCTACTTCTCGGGTGCTGCCTGACCTGCTGTGTTTTTTTCCAGCGCCACACTCTCAACTGCACCATTTCTATCAAAACAGTCCTCCAATACTCTTTTGAGTGCCTTAATTGAACCTGCCTCCAACACTTTTCCAGGCAGTGAACTCTCTACTTTAAGCACTTGCCACGTAAAAAAAGAGTTTTTTTCACATCATACTTGAAAGTGGGATCAGCTAAATATATCAAACAGCAATCAGTAGCACTGTGGCTCAGTGGTTAGCATGCATACCTCACAGCATCAGGGACCTGGGTTCGATTCCAGCCTCAGGCAACTGTCTGTGTGGAGTTTGCACATTCTCTCTGTGCCTGCGTGAGTTTCCACTGGGTGCTCCCACAATCCAAAGATATGCAGGTCAGGTGAGTTGGCCATGCTAAATTGCCCACAGTGTTCAGGGGTGTGTAGGTTAGCTGGATTTGTCAGGAGGAAATGTAGAGGAATGGACTTGGATAAGATTCTCTTTGGAGGGTCAGTGTGGACTTGTTGGGCTGAAGGGCCAACCTCACGTAGGGAATCTAAAATCGGGATATAACAAAGTCTTTATTCAATAACAAAAAACGTCAAGGACCGCAAAGATATCTAGATTCACATATTCCTTGTACTACTTGCTTTACATATCCAAGAGAGTTACATAATTCCAGGAAGCCTAAACCATCTCTGGCATCATGAGAATAGGTTTCAATTAGTTGCCTTCTGACTTCTCATGCCGAATGATGCATTTTTCTATCATGCTTTCTTGGGTAGCCCTTCTAGCTCTCTTCATCCTTATCTTTATACTTTTCTTCATCCTCAGAATTTGTTATTGAATCCCCTATTTCTCTGCCTCCAGTACATCCCATCCAATCTTTGTTAGCTGCAGTTGTGGAGGGTACACCATGCCACATTGATGCACCTCCCCCTTTTTGAGCTGTAGCACAAGGCTCTGCTGGAGCTGCCAGGAATCAAACTCTTAGGGTGGCATATGGCCTGTTTTATGCGAGCAGCATGGTATCTTCATTCTATGATAGTCTAAGGATTTTGGAATGGTGGCATAAGCCATGTTTGGAAGGGCCATTTTCCTATACATCCTGATATGGCCAGAGGACTCTTGGAAGGAGGCAGGAATGCATGGATTCTCTCAGATGCATGCATCACAATAGTTCCCAAGATATCTGGCACAGACCTCCAAAATGTGGCATCGATGATCACATCGAATTTGACCATTCATGGAGAGGAAGCCTTTTCTGTTGAGAACCTCTATGGTAATTAGACACCTTCAAAACAATATGGGCACAGCCGATAGCTTTCCTCACATAGGGGAGGCTAACGATGGGGAAGAATTTCATTGCTGGAGCTACTTGACTCTCATCATCACTGAGGAAGAGTAAGTGGGGCTGTCATCTGCAGAAAATCCTTTTGTTAACGCATAAAGCTAAATCCTTTAAAAACTGGGTGAAAAATTGGGAGATGCCACATAGGCACCCTATTGTTCCTACTAGAACTGAACTTCTGTCAAAGGATTACTATGACCATGATGTACACCAGGATGGGATTTCCACCCAGTCATAGAGATGTACAGCACAGAAACAGACCTTTTGGTTCAACTTGTCCATGCCGACCAGATATCCCAACCCAATCTAGTCCCACCTGCCAGCATCCGGCCCATATCCCTCCAATCCTTTCCTATTCATACAATCATCCAGATGCCTTTTACCTTGCAAGCAGAAGTCCTTCTCTGGCAGCTCAGTGGTGATGGTCAGGGACATCTTTCATCAATAATTGCAATGTGGTTCTGAGAGTTGTAGAAATTGGCAGGAAGGCCTATTGATGCAGGGTAGCTTTTTCCTCCTCCATCAACTTGCGTGCATCCTTATCTGCTGCTTATCCCTCTGGAGGTCACGGTGCCCCCATTGGAGGTTA
This sequence comes from Hemiscyllium ocellatum, assembly GCF_020745735.1. Taxonomy (NCBI): domain Eukaryota; kingdom Metazoa; phylum Chordata; class Chondrichthyes; order Orectolobiformes; family Hemiscylliidae; genus Hemiscyllium; species Hemiscyllium ocellatum. Next base: position 108,295,414 of record NC_083405.1, read on the forward strand.
CTGTTCCAACTGGGCTAGCTGTCAACAGAGAAATTCTTCTTTCTTTTAACGTTGTTTCCAAATTTGAAAAAAGTCCACAAGCACTCCAGTTATCATGATGTATCAAAGTTTGAGCATATAGTTTGTGGGAAACATCATGGACAGAACAATATTTCACTATTTATCAGGAATCAGGACTTTTGCCAGAAACGTCAATTTTCCTGCTCCTCAGATGCTGCCTGACCTGCTGTGCTTTTCCAGCAGCACTCTAATCTTGAGTCTAATTTCCAGCATCTGCAGTCCCCACCTCTGCTGAGTTCTGACTGTTAACAATCTCTTGGTTGCTAAAAGAAAACCATAGAGGTGAAAGAGAATTTAAAAACAAGTTTGAAAAGAAATAACTGTCACCATGACTTAACATAAAATAAAAATAAGGGCTGTAGTTATCCATTCGTTCTGAGAATATTGTGAAGATGCTGGAGGGGGTTTGCTTTCTGCCTGCAAAAAAAAATAATTCGATAAAGTTATGTGAAAAAGACATGTGTTTTCAACACACAAAGAGGTAATTAAGAAAATCTTCAAAGAGTTCTTTTCATAAGTTGGTATCGAAGAAACTATTCAAACAAAATAGGACACTAAAAGTTCAATTGAAATTGATTCCTGAGAAACTTGCACCATTAAAAACAAAACAACTAACTCTGTCATATTTGTTGAAAGCTTCTGTGAGATAAAATCAATTTGCTGAATTAAATTTTAGGCTTTTCAAGTGATCTACCAGCGCAGTTCCTGACTTAATTCGTCTGTTACACACTCATCTATCCTCTGTTAATTCCAGCCTTGACTATTCCAAAGTTTCCTGATGAAGGGCTTTTGCCGGAAACATTGATTTTCCTGCTCCTCGGATACTGCCTGAGCTGCTGTGCTTTCTCAACATCACTCTAATCTTGACTCTGATCTCCAGCATCTGCAGTCCTCACTTTTGCCTATTTCAAAGCTGCCCTGCTGGCATCCCATAATCCAGCAATGAACAGTTTGAAAGAGATCTATTAGTATATTATTTTTATCTAACTTTACTTGAGTACTTGCATAGAGATTAGATTAATTGGAGAACAGAAAATCAAATTATGCATCCCTCTTCTTTGGAATTTTTGAATGATATTGGTGTACAATTATGTCTGTAATATACTTACATTAATGAAGTACAAATTCTGTTTTAGTTTGACAATGTACTTTAAACATCCTTGGTTTGAACATGCCTTTCATGCTTCCAGAGTTATACATTAATCTGTTCAATCTCTTTAGATCAGTAATCTGAACTGGGAAGTTCTTCTGGTGTCCTGACCATATTTATCCTAAAGTCAAAATGTTACCTGGTCATTATCACATGTATTGTGATGCATTAGGTATAACTTAGCCATCGCATTTCTCCTATTTTAAAAATGTCTTCAATTTAAAAATACACGCTTAGCTGTGAACCACTTTAGAACAATGTATGGTCACAAAAGGTGACAGCACCTATCATCTACTAGGACAAATGCAGCAGAAGCATAGAAACTTCATTATCTCCATGCTACCACCCAAGTTACAGTCATCTTGACTTGGAGAGATACATCACCATTTCTTCAATATCTTCATTAAGTCAATAATGTGAAACCCCTGACATGACAGCACTGTGCTTGTACCTTCACCACATGGACTACAACAATGCTAGGGAAGCCTCACTGCCACCTTCTCAAGGGCAAGTGAGGGTGCCAATTGGTTTTGGTCTACATCATTTGAGTGAATCAATATTTTAATAGTAATTTCTATCGGTTCAGAGACATATTTAGCCATAGAGTCATAGAGCTGTGCAACACAGAAACAGACCATTCCGTCTGACTCGTCCATGATGACCAGATATCCTAAATTAATCTAGTATCATTTGCCAGCATTTGGACCATATCCCTCTAAATCCTTCCTATCCATACACCTGTCCAGATGCCTTTTAAATGCTGTAATTGTACCAGCCTCCACCTTTTCCTCTGGCAGCTCATTTCATACACGCATCTCCCTCTGCATGAATAAATTGTCCCTAATGTCCCTTTTATATTTTTCCACTCACACTTTAAACCTATGCCCTCTGGTTTTGGATTCCTCTACCATGTGGGAAAGACCTTGACTATTCACCCTATCCATTACACAGTACTCCAAAAGTGGCTTAACCAATGTCCTGTACAGCCGCAACATGACCTCCGACTCCTATACGCAATGCACTGACCAATAAAGGCAAGCATACCATATGCCTTATTTACTACTCTGTGTACCTGTGACTCCACCTTCAAGGAACTATGAACCTGCTGCTCAATGTCGATTGTCATGAAAACTTATCTGATTTACTCATGTGCATTTGGGAAGGAAAATCTTCCATTTTCTCTGATCTGCCCTACATATGACTCCAGATCCAAAACAATTTAGTTGATTTTTAATCGCCCTCATCCAGCAAGCCAGTCAGCTGAATTTAATCATTATAAGGACTGGTAAGCTAGAATGAAGCTAGATAGACTACCCATCAAGTATGGAGCCAGACTAACAATGGTACATACAGCTCTGTTTATTCCTACTTTGGGGGTTGGGGCTACTGCTGAAATTTGGAGAGCTATCTCACAAACTAATCAGGCAACAGACCGATGTAATTGGTTTAATCAAATTATAGCTGACAGATCATGTTCCAGACATCAGAATCAACATCATGTCCTAGAGGCAGTGGCACAGTATTATACAGCCAACTGAGAGTTGCTCTGGAAATTCTCAATATTGACTTTGGACCTTCTCATTTTTTAAGTGATCAAGCTCAGTAATAGCTATGGAAACCTACTGCCAATTACCACCTATCGCCACCACTCTACCCTGTTTCCCACCTCCCCCCAGTTTCTTGGCTGATGAACCAGAACTCGCCCTTATTGAATGCCACTTGCAGGAAGCACTGAGATTGGAAAGGGAATAGAATACATCCTGGATGAGGGACTTCAACGTTCTTCTCCAAGAATGGCATGCAAGCACCATTACTGACTGACTGGCCAAATTCTAACAGCTGCTAGGCTGAGTCTGTGGTAGATGATGAAGAAATTAACAACAGGGAAAAGAATCTATTGAATACCAAAAAAATCCGTTTGTGACAGTATAGGTAGAAGTGACCAGTGACAAAGTCCTAATGGAGACAAAGTACCACCTTCATCATTATGAACTGGACCACATGCTAAAGTTATTTTATAATCTGGTTAACTTTCCTTTCCTCTCTATGTTCCCCTGGAATCCAAAGCTACACTCCACTCTTCAATCACCATTATAATTCCAGCTCTTCACTGATTGCCAACCTCACTATGCGATTCCTAAAGTCACAGAGACTCGTGGAGCTTTTGTAGCACAAACAAAGGCCCTTCAGTCCATCCTGTCCACGCCAGTCATCAAGCATCAAAGCATTTTAATCCCATTTTCCAACACTTGGCCTTTAGGCTTGGAAGATATGGCATTTCAAGTGTCCATCTAAATGCTTCTTAAATGTCTTGAGAATTTCTGCTTCTATATTCCTTTTTAGGCAGTGAGTTTCTGATCCAATATTTTCTCCCCGAGCAATAACCATGCTCAATTACATTAAGAAAAGACTGCTTGTGAGTTTTCAACCTCTGCTCTCACAGCAGCACTAAAATATTAATGCTAATAGCCTTTATCCATACATCTCAGAACATTCGCCCAACATTTTCCCTTTTTCTCAGTTCTCCAGGATATCTTTTAAGTACTGACTCTAATACTTAATGTGTTTTAACTATGTAATTATCGTATTCACTTCCTCATGTTACCTTTTATTTATTTTATTAACTTGACCACCAAATTATATACTATGCTAACATTTAAGATTAGTAAAAAACTTAACCACTTAATAGCAGTTCGCTCCTTTCTCTGTAGTACAATAAGAATTAATTCCAGTCAGCGCCAATGAATGAAGTTCTGTACCTGACAGGCTGCCTCACCTTCCCTGTTATTCTCAGTGATGCTGACTGGTTGCCTCAGAATCCTTAATTCAGCTACTGTAGAGAGAGAGAGAGATTGACAGGGAACACAGCTGATTCTGGAGAGCATGCTTTCTGCACTATTGTCAGGATATTGTCAGGATCCATAATCTTTGTAGTGTCCAGTACCGACAAGATGCTCTGCTACAACTCACTAAGCCCATTAACTTGCATGTTTTAGAAAAAGGACTGCAGTGACTCACCAGCACATCTTCAAGGGCAAACCTAGGGATGGGTAATAAATGCTGCCCAAGTCAGTGGCACCCACATTGCATGAATGTTTTTTTTTAAATTCCAGTGAAAGTCTATAATCAAATACAATTAAAAAGGAAGTGGAAAAATATGCAGTTTTATTACATATTGCTAGTAAGATAATTTAATTTAAAGGAAACAGATGTCATATTTGTCAGAATGACAATAATCCACTCCTTCATTACATATTTAAATAAAAATTTACTTTTGAGATTTACATATATAATCAGTTATATAAAAATTCATGTAGCAGGACATTCAATCTGAATCCATGCGAAGCTTAGAGCTGGACAAGATCATCAAAAAGAAAGTCTGAATCAGCAGATGCATTTATTTTAAAAAACAGCTTGATGCTTAAATGTGAAGGTTGTAGTGTTTGACTGGAGTGGAATAGGCTAATGGATTGCATATTTTCAAGTTATCTTTTGAAAATGACCATTACTTTTATGTTGCCTTATGCATGACTATTTATTCCTCATTGCCCTACCCAACTCTTTAATTATAATGCATTAAGTTGCAAATGCACCAAAGTCCATAAAAGTTTAATTTTAATAACTCAAGTCGAAAGGCAAAGTGCTCCTGCATTCCTACTGATACAATATCAGAATTCAATGCCAACAAAGTGCCAAAAATAACTCATGGAGAGAATAGGGCTAATTGTAGGTGGTGTTGCAGGGTAATGTCACTCAACTAGTAATCCAAGAACCCCAAATTCAAGTTCTGAGATCAAGCTTTAATCCGACAATGGAAATAGTAAAACGTGAGTTTAGTAAAAATCAAGAGGCAAAAGTTGCTATTTTAATACCAAGCATGTAACTATTGTCAATTGTCATGATAAAGCTATCTGATCAATTAATATAAAAAAAAGAACCGCAGATGCTGGAAATCAGAAGTTGCCGGAAAAGCTCAGCACATCTGGCAGCATCTATCGAGAGAAAGCAGAGTTAATATATTGCCCCAGTGACACTTCTTCTGTTCCAATCTGAAATGTCGATGCCCCTGCTCCTCGGATACTGCCTGACCTGCTGTGCTTTTCCAGTGTCACACTTTTCGACTCTGATGTCCAGCACCTGCAGTCCTCACTTCCTCCATATCTGTCTTAACTCTCCCTATCCATGTACCCATCCAGATACCTTTTAAATGTTGCAATTGTACCAACCTCCACCATTTCGTCTGGCAGATCACTCCATTTACGCACTACCCTCTGTGTGAAAGAGTTGCCCATTAGGTCCCTTTTAAATCTTTCCTTTCTCACTTTAAAACTATGCCCTCTAGTTTTGAACTCCCCCATTCAGGGGGAAAGACTTTGTCTGTTTACCCTATCCATGCCCCTCATGATTTCATAAACCTCTATACGGTGACTCCTCAGCTTTGGATTTCCAAGGAACATACTCCCAACCTATTCAGCCTGTCCCTACAGGTCAAACCTTTCAACCCTGGAAACATTGTTGCAAATCTTTTCTGTACCCTTTCAAGTTTCATTTTATTCAGCCCATTGGAAGTTTCACTGCTAATATGGAACTAACATGTTTCACCAGATGTCTTCACCAGTAGGCTTATGCTAGGATGAGATGTGAGGGCGCTTGAGAGTTACACATTAACCCAGAAAGACCTAAAGAGAGAGCCAGGATGGGACACGAGAAGTCGTTGGTGGATAGGATCGAGAAAACCTGAAGGCTTTCCATAGGCATATCAGAAATAGAAGAATTACTAGATTAAGATTAGGCTGAGGAGAAAGTGAGGACTAAGAATGTGTGGTGCTGGAAAAGCACAGCAGGTCATGTAGTATCCGAGGAGCGGGAGAATCGACGTTTCGGAGCCTTTCATCAAGGCCAATCAAGATAATAGTGGGACATTGTGCATGGAAAGATTCAAAGGAGACAGAGGAAGTGCTAAATGAATACTTTTCATCAATATTCACACTAGAAAAAGGCAATGTGGTCAAGGAGAATACTGAGATACAGGCTACTAGACTAGATGGGATTGTGGTTGACAAGGAGGAGATATTAGCAATTCTGGAAAGTGTACAAGTAGATAAGTCCCCTGGGCCAGATGGGATTGATCCTAGGATTCTCTGGGAAGCCAGGAAGGAGATTGCCTAGCCTTTGGCTTTGATCTTTATGTCATCATTGTCTACAGAAATCATGTTAGATGACTAGAAGATCGCAAATGTTGTACCCTTGTTCGAGAAGGGAAGTAGAGGCAACCCTCAAAATTATAGGAATGTGAGTCTTATTTCAGTTGTGGGAAAAGTGTTGGAAAGGGTTATAAGAGAATTTATAATCATCTAGGAATGAATAAGTTGATTAGGATAGTTAACACGGTTTTGTGAAGAGTAGGTCATGCCTCACAAAGCTTATTCAGTTCTTTGGGATGGTGACCAAATAGGTGAATGAGGGTAACACAGTTGATGTGGTGTATAGGGATTTCAGTAAGGCATTTGATAAGGTTCCCAGGTAGGCTATTGCACAAAATATGGAGGCATGGGATTGAGGGTGATTTAGCAGTTTGGATCAGATATTGGCTAGCTGAAAGAAGACAGAGGCTGGTGATTGATGGGAAATATTCTTGGAGTTCTTGGAGTTCAGTTACTAGTGGGGTATCACGAGGGTTTGTTTTAGGTCCACTGATGGTTGTCATTTTTATAAATGGCCTGGATGAGGGCATAGAAGAATGGGTTAGTAAATTTGTGGATGACACTAAGGTCAGTGGAGGTGTGGATAGTGACACGGGATGTTGCAGGTTACAAAGGGACATAGATAAGCTACAGAGCTGGGCTGAGAGTTGGCAAATGGAGTTTAATGCAGAAGGTGTGAGGTGTAACAAGAATGCAGAGGATTGGGCTAATGATAAGATTCTTGGTAGTGTAGATGAACAGAGAGATCTCGGTGTCCAGGTACACAAATCCTTCAAAGTTGCCATCCAGGTTGATAGGGTTGTTAAGAAGGTGTATGATGTGTTAGCTTCTATTGGTAGAAGGATTGAGTTTCGGAACCATGAGGTCATGCTGCAGCTGTACAAAACTCTGGTGCGGCCACACTTGGAATATTGCGTACAGTTCTGGTCATCGCATTATAAGAAGGATGTGGAAGCTTTGGAAAGGGTTCAGAGGAGATTTACTAGAATGTTGCCTGGTATGGAGGGGAGGTCTTATGAGGAAAGGCTGAGGGACTTGAGGCTGTTTTCGTTAGATAGAAGAAGTGACTGAATTGAGACATATAAGGTAACCAGAGGGTTACATAGGTTGAAAAGTCAGAACCATTTTCCTTGGAAAGTGATAGCTAGCAGGAGGAGACATAGCTTTAAATTGAGCGATGATAGATACAGAATAGATGTCAGGGGTAGTTTCTTTACTCAGAGAGTAGTAGGGGCAGGGAATGCACTGCCTGCAACAGCTTTAAGGGCAGTTAAATGGTCATTGGATAGGCATAGGGACAAGAATGGAATAGTATAGGTTAGACGAGCTTCAGATTGATCTCACAAGTCGGTGCAATATTGGGGGCTGAGGGTCTGTACTGCGTTGTAATGTTTTACATTCTATGTTCCTAGTGGTGTCAAGTGGTACTGGTCAAAAGTCTGATCAAGAAGCTCACATCCAGTTTGATTTTTAAAGTATTCTGTAGTGTTAACCATACTCATTACAGGTGAGGATACAGCTCACAGCACAGGTTAATGCTCATAAGTGAAATATTTGACATTGTACAAATATTTAATGAGTTTAATCAAAATGATTAACCTCTCTGCTAATAGAAGAACATAGAGATTTGTTGATAATAAATTACATTTCCAATGCCTCGGAAATATCTCTCAAGTTTATTGCCAGTTGTTTCATAACTCTTTCTTAATTTGGATGGTAAAATTTGTCTTACTGTCTTACTTAGCAATTATGACTGTGAATTCATCACTAGCTGTGTCAATCTAAATAACATACCAAGTAATGTCAGCTAAATTAGTTGAAAAGTTCATATGTAGTTATTCTTGTGAGTGAAGAACTGAAGGCCCCAAATGGATTCTTCAATGATCAGGGAGTCTTTCCCTTTGATTCAGAAACATGACTTCAGACGATGACTTCAGTGTTGAATAAATTAGCCAGTAAAGAAGCATTTGATGTCTTGGCTCATAACACTGACACATCTCCCAATTTACATTTTATAACAGATTATCTTGTTCTCATATTGATTCTGCAGATTCTTAGGTAATGTGTTTTTTATAACATAAAGTAATCAAAATTTCAACACTTTGTGAAAATGATAGCAACTGAAATTCTTGGCTTTCTTCTGCTGGAATGCCCTATTTATTTTTAACACTTAGCAGTAATTGGAAATCACATCCTGAGCTTCACAATATAAATACCACATCCAGTACAGTTATGAGTAAAACGCCTCTAAGCATCAGAGACACCAGAAACTTCTGTTTAATGATGCCACTTGGAAGCCACTTTATGCTGCCATGATGCTGAAGAAATAGTCTGCTAGATTTAAGGTTCTATTTTTGTCAAATTCATCAGTCCCTTCACTGTACATTGAGCTAAATATTGAATTTTGTTTTACATTGCTGGACCAAAGAATAAAATTTCCCCCTTCTATGCTGTAAATTTATAAAGTTCCATCAGAGTGGAAACACATCAGACCAGCATATTGTAACTGAGGAAGGATACATTCCAGCTCACAGCGCCAGCGACCCAGTTTCAGCTCAGGTGACTGCCTGTGTGGAGTTTGCACATTCTCCCCATGTCTGTGTGTTTCTGCTGGGAGTTTGAGTTTCCTCCCATAGTCCAAAGATGTGCATGTTAAGTAGATTGGCTGGACTAAATTGAGGAAGGTAGGTGGGTTCCCTATGGGAATTATAGGGGGTCAGTCTGGGTGGAACGTTCTTTTGAGAGTCAGTTTGCACTCAATGGGCTAAATGATCCTGTTTTTACACTGTAGGGATTCTATGAACGTCCTCTATTCAGGGCTAGAAGGCTTTGAATAGAAGCTTCTTTGTCACTGCTAACTTATCATTATTTATATTTAATTGCATACTTTGTTTTTTGAATGATGTGAGATTTTACCTTTCCTGTACCAGTACTCCCAAATATTAACAGCCCTATATTGAAAACAATTTTGATTTATTACATCTTTGCAAATTCCACTGGTTTTTTTCTTTCTTATCTTGGAAGTAATAGAAGTGTGGGATTATTTTAAGCAAAAGAACAGAACGTGCTCACTCGTTGAACAATTTTCAACCTGAGATTGATGGATCTTTGCTGGCTAAGGGTGTTAAAGGGATACATGGTGAAGAATTATGATACAGATCAGTCATACTCTAGTGGGCTGGATGACCTCCTCCTGACCCTATGTTCTTATTTCCCTGTTATATGTTCAGCTGAAGATCAGAGGAACCATTGGAGAAATGTTGCGCACTCTTTTACTGAGAAAGATGCATCTGACCTTCCAAATCTTGTCTTGGAGCACACTTGCCAATTTTGGTCATGATCCCTCTTTATTGTTTTCTTTTCAAGTGGTACAGGCTGCATGCTGTCATTTCAAACCATAAACCTGAGGCCAAACATTGAACCAAAATTAGAATCAATACATACGAGTACAATACAATCTCAAACTAGCCCATTGCATCAGATTTATGGATTGGTTAACTCTGCATTCGTGTACCTGATTCCTTTACTGACTTACTTTCGTGTTAAGTTATATGAGGTTACAAGATTGGTTTGCCAACTAGTTGACGACAGGTATAGTCCACAGAGATGTCTCCCTCACTCTTTCTTGTTTGGTCTGCAATCCTTCTGAAGAAATTCGCCGGGTGTCTGAAACTAGCTGGAGATTATATAGAACATAGAACATGGAACAGTACAGGTTAGGGAGGGGCCCTTCGGCCTACAATGCTATGCCAAACATGACTCCAAATTAAATTAATCACTTCCGCCTGTCCTTGGTCTTTTCCCTCCATCCCTTGCATAATCATGTGCTTATGTAAAAGCCCTTTAAATGCCCATGCCGTGTCTGCCTCCACCACTACCTCTGGTAGTACGTTCCAGTCATTTACCGCTCTCTGAGTGAAATGCTTGGTCTGTCACATTTCTTTTGAACTTGCCTCCTCTCACCTTAAATGCATGCCTCCTAGTATGAGACATTTCAACTCTGGGGAAAGGATACTGACTGCCAATCCTATGTATGTATCTCATAAGTTTCTAGACTTCTATCAAGTCTCTCCTTAGCCTCTGCCACTCCAGAGAAAACAACCCTAATTATTCTAGCACTTCCTTATAGCTGATACCTTCTAATCTAGGCAGCAGCCTGGTAAACTTCTTCTGCAGTATCTCCAAAGCCTCCACATCCTTCCTGTAATGTGGAGACCAGAATTGAATGCAATTTCTTAAATGTGGTTGAACCAAAGTTTTATAAAGCTGCAACATTGCATTCTGGCTCTTGTACCCAATATCCTGACCACTAAAGGCAAGCATGCTGTGGGGCAGTATGATGGCTGAGTGGTGTGCACTGCTGCTTCACTACACCAGGGACCTGGGTTCAATTTCACCCTCAGATGACTGTGTGCGTGGAGTTTGCACACTCTCCCTGAGTCTGAGTGAGTTCCCTCTGGGTGTTCTGGATTGCTCTTGCAATCCAAAGATCTGCAGGTTAGGTAGATTGGCTATGTTACGTTGCCCATAGTGTGCAGGCTAGGTGAGTTAGCCATGGGAAACTGTAAGATTACAGGGATGGGGAAGGAAGGATGGGGCTGGATGGAATGCTCTCTGGAAGTTAGTATGGACTTGATGAGCTAAATGGCCTGCTTCTACATTGCAGGCATTCTATGGCACACTTCTTTACCACCCTATCTAATTCTGGCCACCTTCAGGCAGCTATGGACTTGAACGCCAAGATCCCTCTGTATACCAATGATGTTCATGTTTCCCCATTAACTGTATACTCTTCCTTTAATTTATCTCCCAAAGTGCAGCACCTCACACTTGCTATCTGTATAATATTTGCTACCATTAATAACAGAGCCAACAGTCCTTATTCTGCAGAATTTTGCAGACCCAAATCCGGTTTTGGGTGTGCATACTTTTGCTTCTGAAGTTATGATCAGTTGCAGTGTAAATTGAGTGCTAGGAACTGTCTGTGACAAAACCACTTTCAGATTTTCAAGCAGCTAAGTTAGCAGTTAACAGGAACGTTGACTTGAATGGAAATGAAAGAGATGCCAGACTGATAGTTTCTCTTTTCTATGCAATTATTATGATGATGAGGGTTTGCTGGCCTTCTACTGAAGTTCGAATAATATGGAATCGCTGTAGAAATGCAGGGCCAAGTTGATTTATTATGTCTGAAGATTTCCTCCAGAATATGCTCTTGAGCAGCCATAAAATTGCTATTTTATAAGAATAAAGGTGCTTGTGTCACAGGGACTTAACATCAGGGCCAGTAATTCATGGTGACGGAAAAAATAAAACGTCTGCTTTATTATCAAATATTCTGGATTTCCTGTCAGCCAGCCAGGATACAGACGCAGTCTACAGAATAGGGTCCTCATACTTTAAGAGCTGGAAAACAAGAAGACTCCTTCTGTCTGTCAGCAATGACAGTACAAAAGAGGAGGAAGCCCTTGTATTGATTAGATTTTTGGTAGAAATCTGAAGTATTGATTTTGCATTTTGTGATTGAATTCTAAATGTTCTTTCTCGGTCTGTCTCTCTGGGAAGAAAATCATTCACTTTGCATCTGTTTGGAGCAGCACCACACAGACTGTGCTGCCTTCCTTGAGGCAAACAATGCCATATACCACTACTTGTGTCCTGTGTCTTCCGATCTTACACTCCAGTGCACTGAAAGCTAGTGCTTCCAAATAAACCTGTTGGACTATAACCTGGTGTTGTGTGATTTTTAACTATATACCCACTGCCCGTATGACCCACATGGCCTTTTTCAACAATATCAATGGTGAATGCCCTGGGGGTAACACAGATAATGATGGGCGTAAGCTATGCAATTTTTCTGGACTGTTAGCACCCTTCCCTCAGCACGTCTTACTTCAAGAGAATGGTGCTCAGTATGATGAAGACTAGAGTTTCATACCCCATTAAGTATGGGCAGCACGGTGGCTCAGTGGTTAGGACTGCTGCCTCACAGGACCAGGCAACTCGGACGACTATCTGTGTGAAGTTTGCACATTCTTCCCGTGTTTGCGTGGGTTTCCTCCAGGTGCTCTAGTTTCCTCCATCAATCCAAAGATGTGCAGATTACGTGAATTGGCCATGCTAAATTGCCCTTAGTGTTCAGGAATGTGGAGGTTAGGTGCATTAGTTAGGAGTAAATATAGGGTAGGGGAATGGGTCTGGGTAAATTACTCTTCAGAGGGTCGGTATGGACTTGTTGGGCCAAAAAGCCTTTTCCACACTGTAGGGATTCTGTGATAACTCACACACCAGGATATGGGGAGTGTTCCTTAAAGGTGTACCTGACATCGCTCCAAGACATTAATCAACACTGCCTGCCCCAGGAGTATTAACATAGGCTGTGAAAAGCTATTTGAAATGGCATTGTGAAAACAATATTTCCACTATTATCTTTCTCTGTCTATCTGCCCCTTGGTCAAGACAAAGAACTTTATCAGGTTGGAAGCAGCAGGCTGGAAATCAGGGTGACTGGAAAAATAAGTACGAAGCCCTGTATGACCTTGTTAAGCAATGTTGCCCCCATGCATTTTTCCATACCGCACTATAATGCAGAAACACCTACTCCATTGAAGCAGACAACTGATTTCTGTACTTAAAAAGCCCCAGTAGAGGCCACATGACAGATTCTTCAGCATTTACACCACACCAGGAACCAGCCAGCTGAACAGATGCGGCCTTCCTGAGCAGTCTGGGATCCCCAGCAATTCCCAGAGACACAAAGGGGAGGCCACTCACTGGGAAAGCAGCTCCTACGGCCACAAAAATCTCCCAGGAGGGGGTATCCCTGCTCGCTGTCGGCCACATGACCTTTTTTCACATTGTCTTTAATTTGACAGTCCGAGCTCTGAAGGTGTCCTGTGTTCCTCAGCAGCAATCACCTGAAACTGTGGAGCTTCACGTCCTCTGATTAGGCTAGCATCATTGGGAACCTGTCTGCTGTCTGTAATTATTTTGGCAGGCCTGCAGACAGTCAATTATCTGGATTCTGACCCTGTGTCAGGGTCTCAGAGCCTGGGGTAAGAAAACAACCACATTGGAAATTAGCCTTCTAAATGATTGAGAAATCCGCAATTTAAAAAAGAAATCAAATAAAATTAGAGAAGACACATCTCTGTTTCTTTATCACTGTCCATGTTCATTCTGACTGAATATGTTTATCTTTGTCTCAAACCTTGATATGACTCTGATGCTTATAGAGTAATTATAATGTAGACACAAACACAACAGAGAACAGGTATTCAATCAATTCAGCCTGTCACTTTTATAATGGATCTTTATACATTTGCTGATGTTTCTCTTTCTCTTTCTCTCTCTCACACACACTCACAAAGTTGCCTGTGAACAAAAATGAAAATAAATTTATCTAAATATATTTTTTGGAACTTTGCTCCTAATCATATTTTTAAAAGCAACTGAATCAATCTGTTATAATACAGATATGCATTATTTTGGCCAAGAGCTATTTGCAGCATTGAGAAAAACATAAATATATAGCAAGTTCATCATGCAGAAGAGATCACTTATCCTGTCATTATTCAAATTGTAGGGATATTCCCATAGTTACCCTGGCCTACAATTTTTGACAAATATATTGATTTCTCACGGAGGCTTTTAAGGGAGATTGCGGACTTCAAGTGAAAACTATGATGACATTACTGAAAGACACAAAAATGAAAATATTCAATGATTTGCCTCAGCCTTACATTGAACCAATCAACAAAGGGTGACAGTCACTTGACAAGAAAATAAGATGAAACGAATTGCATATTAGATGAAAGAGTTTAATATACATGTTCAGATTGGCAGCTTCTATTATAAATATGGACATGTAATGGGAAATGTTGGTAGCAAGTGCATGTAAGTGTATGTTTTGTAATATAGTATAGACAGTAGGTTATAGCATGGAAGAAACATTTTGAGTGTGACAAAATATGGAAAAAGAATCTCTCATCTAGCTTCCTCCTTGTCTTGCAGTTCTGATAACTCACATGATGTTCGTTAAGTTTCTGCCAGACATTGAAATGATGGGTTGGCTTTTGAGATCCTCCGCTCCACACTCGCAGAAATGCGCCAGCACCTAACCTCTCTACAGTCAGCTCTGCCTCAGCTGAGAGCTACACTCTCTCAGAATTGCAAAGGACCACTTCTGTACTACATCCTCAGGGGAATTCATACTCTCAACAAACAGTATTTCAACTCCATCTCAAACATCAAAAACTGTAAGTACAACAAACTTTTATCTACCCACCTCCATAACCAGCGCTCCTCAAACATTCCAGAAGATTCCCCTGGCCTCTGGAACTGCTCGGACACCATTAGCCATGCGCCGTGTGCAGCCACCATCCCCATGCTGATTGATGATATCACTTCCGCCCCCAGCATGGCCGCATCCACAGCTACTTCCGCCCCTCACAATTCCTCATGCACAACACTTTCACCGCTCACATCATTGCTGATGTCACATGCTCATTGACTTCCACTCCCCCCCACTGCCGTGTCTGCCATCACTTCAGCCCCCACCAACGCCACTCACCTGCATTCTGCAGGCACGCCGCCCCACAGATCCCACTGTCACCATCCCCGCCCCCCAGAACCCTGAGGGGAACACCACCTCTGCTCATGACTCCACCCCCATTCCCCCCACCACCACACCCACTCCAGTTACCGATTCTGCCCCCACTCCCAGCTCCACACCCTAACCAGATCCCAGCTCCCAAACCTGCTGAATTTTCACCATTCCCCTGACCTCCCCCTCACTGAGGACGAACGATCAGTCCTCAGCAAAGGACTCACCTTCATCCCCCTCCGTCCACACATCAATGAATTTAATACACACCGTGACGTTGAACACTTCTTCCGCCACCTCCGCCTCCGGGCTTACTTTCAGAATCAGGACTCCTGCCCACCTTCCGAGGACCCCTTTGCCCAGCTCCAACACACTGCATCCACCTGGACACCCTGTGCTGGCCTATTAGCCTCCCTCGACCTCTTTGTTTCCAACTGCCGCCGGGACATTAACCGCCTCAACCTGTCTACTCCCCTCCCCCACTCCAACCTCTCACCCTCAACAACACGCAGCCGTCCAATCCCTCTGCTCCAATCCCAACCTCACCATCAAACTAGCGGATAAAGGGGGCGCAGGGGAATCTGGTGCACTGATCTTTACACCGCTGAAGCCAAATGCCAACCCGAGGACACCTCTTCCTACTGCCCCCTCGACCATGACCCCACTCCCCATCACCAAACCATCATCTCCCAGACCATACAGAACATCATCACCTCAGGAGATCTCCCACCCACAGCTTCTAACCTTATAGTCCAGGAAACCCCCACTGCCCGGTTCTACCTCCTTCCCAAGAACCACAAGCCTGACCACCCTGACCGACCCATTGTCTCAGCATGCTCCTGCCCCACAGAACTCATTTCTACTAACCTCGACACTGTCCTATCCCCCCTAGTCCAGGAACTCCCCACATATGTTCGAGTCACCACCCACATCCTCCAGCTCCTCCAAGACTTCAATTTCCCTGGCCCCCAATGCCTCATCTTCACCATGGAAATACAATCCCTCTACACCTCTAACCACTATGACCAGGGCCTCCAAGTCCTCTGTTTCTTCCTCTCCTGATGTCCCCAAAAGTACACTTCCACCGACACTCTCAATTGTCTGGCCGAACTGGTCCTCACCCTTAACAATTTCTCCTTCGAATCCTCCCACTTCCTCCAGACAAAAGGGGTAGCCTTGGGCACCCATATGGGCCCCAGCTATGCCTGTTTCTTTGTTGGCTATGTAGAACAGTCGATCTTCCGTAATTACACCGGCACCATTCCCCACCTCTTCCTCCGCTACATTGATGACTGCACTGGCTCCACCTCGTGCTCCCGCGAGGCGGTTGAGCAATTCTTCAACTTCAGCAACACAGTCCACCCTAACCTTAAATTTACCTGGACCATCTCTGACACCTCTCTCCCCTTCCTGGACCTCTCCATCTCCATCTCCGACTCAACACTGACATTTTTTACAAACCCACCGACTCCCACAGCTACCTGGATTACACCTCTCCCCACCCTACCTCCTGCAAAAATGTCATCCCCATATTCCCAATTCCTCCGCTTCCACCGTATCTGCTCCCAGGAGAACCAGTTCCACCATGGAACACACCAGATGGCCTCCTCCTTTAGAGACTGCAATTTCCATTCCCACGTGGTTAAAGATGCCCTCCAACACATCTCGTCCACATCCTGCACCTCTGCCCTCAGACCTCACCCCTTCAACTGCAACACTGACAGAACGCACGTGGTGCTCACCTTCCACCCTACCAACCTTCGCATAAACCAAATCATCCGCCGACATTTCTGCCACCTCCAATCGGGCCCCACCACTAGGGATATATTTCCCTCCCCACACCTTTCCACCTTCCGCAAAGACCGTTCCCTCTGTGACTACCTGGTTAGGTCCACGCCCCCCTACAACCCACCCTCCCATCCTGGCACCTTCACTGCCACCTCAGGAATTTCAAAACCTGCGCCCACACCTCCTCCCTCACCTCCATCCAAGGCCTAATGAAACCTTCCACATCCATCAAAGTTTTACCTGCACATCCACTAATATCATTTATCGTATCCGTTGCTCCCGATGCGGTTTCCTCTACATTGGGGAGACTGGGCGCCTCCTCGCAGAGCGCTTTAGGGAACACCTCTGGGACACCCGCACCAATCAACCACACTGCCCTGTGGCACAACATTTCAATTCCCCCTCTCACTCTGCCGAGGACATGGAGGTCCTGGGCCTCCTTCACCGCCGCTCCCTCACCACCAGACGCCTGGAGGAAGAATGCCTCATCTCCCACCTTGGAACACTTCAACCCCAGGGCATCAATATGGACTTCAACAGTTTCCTCATTTCCCCTTCCCCCACTCACCCTAGTTCCAAACTTCCAGCTCAGCACTGTCCCCATGACTTGTCCTATCTGCCTATCTGCTTTTCCACCTATCCACTCCACCCTCCTCCCTGACCTATCACCTTCACCCCCTCCTCCACTCCCCTATTGTACTCTATGCTACTTTCTCCCCACCCCACCCTCCTCTCACTTATCTCTCTACCCTTCAGGCTCTCTGCCTGTATTCCTGATGAAGGGCTTTTGTCTGAAACATCTATTTTACTGCTCCTCAGATGCTGCCTGAACTGCTGTGCTTTTCCAGCACCACTCCAATCTAGACTTTTGCTAACCTTCACCTGGCAGAAATCAGCCAATAGGCCCTCCAGAAAAATCAAGGCAAAAGACATATAATGCCCACCTTCCACCAGTTCAAGTGTCATTATCTGGGGCTTTTCAGTGTAGAGTCATAGAATCATAACGATGTACAGCACGGAAACAGATCCTTCGCTATAACTCATGCATGCTGACCAAATATCCCAACCCAATCTATAAATGGGAGGTTGGCCTTTGTGATTTTCCAGGCTAAATTCGCCACTCTCTGTAATCGGAGATGGTTACAGAGATTGCTGAACCCGACCCGGACAATCACAAAGGCCAACCTCCCATCTATGGATTCCATTAACCAGGCCCACTGTCAAGGAAAGGCCAGCAGCATTCTTAAAGATCCATCCCATCCTGGCAATGTTTTTGTACAACCTCTACCATTGGCAAGAAGGTACAGAAGCCTGAACACACTCACTAGCCGGTTTCACAACAGTTTCTACCTTGTTGTGAGAATACTGAATGGACTCACAAACTCTTAACATTTGCCTGTACCTGTTTTTGTTTTTGCTGATATTTACCTATTATTTACTATCTATGCTACTTAACTACGTGATCTGCCTGCATTGCTCGCAAGACAAACCTTTTTCACTGTGCCTCAGTACACGTGACAATAAATTCAATTTAATTCAATTCAATTCAATCTAGTCTAATTTTCCAGCACCTGGTCCATATCTCTCTAAACCTTTCCTTTTCATATACCCATCCAGATGACTTTTAAATGTTGTGATTGTACTAGCCTCTACTTCATCTGGCAGCTCATTCCATACCACCCTCTGAGTGAAAAGGTTGCCCCTTAGGTCTCTTTTATATCTTTCCCCTCTCAGCCTAAATCTAGACCTTCTAGTTCTGGACTCCCCACCCCAGGGAAGAGACTTTGGCTATTTATCCTATCCATGCCCCTCATGATTTTTTAAATCTCTATAAGGTCACCCCTCAGCCTTCGAAGCTCTAGGGAAAACAG
The DNA here is from genome assembly GCF_020745735.1 of Hemiscyllium ocellatum. NCBI lineage: Eukaryota > Metazoa > Chordata > Chondrichthyes > Orectolobiformes > Hemiscylliidae > Hemiscyllium > Hemiscyllium ocellatum. The sequence goes on from NC_083405.1 coordinate 108,314,092, forward strand.
CCCCAGCCTGTGCAACCTCTCCCTATAGCTCAAATCCTCCAACATTGGCAATATTCTTGTGAATCTTTTTTGAACCCTTTCAAGCTTCACAACATCCTTCTGATAAGAAGGAGATCAGATTTGCATGCAATATTCAAAAAATGGCCAAACCAATATCTTGTACAGCCGCAACATGACCTCCCAACTCCTGTACTCAATACTCTGACCAATAAAGAAATGCATACCAAATGCTTTCTTCACTATCCTATCTACTTGTGACTCTACCTTCAAGAAGCTATGAACCTGCACTCCAAGGTTTCTTTGTTCAGAAACACTCCCCAGTAAATGGCAAAGGCATCCATTGGATTAATGAAGTTATCAACTGAGGATGCAATTGTGTCATGAGGATCTGATTGCTATACTTAACTCTTCAAAAACAAAGTAACCCCTAGACATCGCACTCAACAATCATTGATAGTACAGGCTGGAAATGCAAATGTGTGTGGTTTAAGAAGAAAATCATGCAGAGGCAAAAGTAACTGCTAAAATTCTTAGTTGAGTGGCGGGGAAAGATTTGAAAGATGTACGTAGCAATGGTTTCTTGCAAGATAATGGGGTGAGGAGGAGAAGAGTGATTGCAATCAGAATTACAAATATTTGGTTTCACTAACCTAACTATCTCCAGTATATCTGGTAGTTCATTGCCCAAAGAGACATTCACAAGGCATTGGATGATTATTTGAATAGAAAAGATGAGCAAAGCTATTGGGATAAAGCATAAAGTTGGCATGAGGTAACAAAGCTTGGTTGAAGAACCCGTATGGGTAAATGAGTTGAATGGCATCCTTCTAAATTGTAACACTTGTGATTCTGGGAGTTAGGTTGCTTCCTACTGGAACAAAAGGAGGCCTGGATGGAGGTCAGTCCTCCTTTATGCTCTTTCCAAGTCAGTCTTTTTGCTTCTTCCATCTACAATCTTCTATTTCGGGCAGAAGTTGCAGAACGTTAGTACTCTTTGACGAAAACCTCTGTTCATGCATATGTGCATCTTCTTCATTTGGAAGATATCTAGAATGTGAGAAGTCTGGAGATGGATAAGAATCGCTCAAGAAGTGGTTGCACTGAGGCAATGTGGAAGCACTTCGCATAAGAGTAAAAGGTCCTTCCAGCTATGACCAGAGAAACTCATGCTGCTGATTAATAAACACAAAGAACTGCAGATGTCAGAAATCTGAAACAAAAGCAGAAATTGCTGGGGATGTTTAGCAGGTCTGGCAGCATCTGTAGAGACAAAACAGTGTCTAGTGACCATTTTTCAGCAATGGTGTGCAGAGATATGGGGAAATTGGCTCTGGATAACAGAATCAGTCTAGATGATAGAGCTGGTGCAGGTACGATGAGTTAAATGGCCTTCTTCCACCCTATAATAATTCTGTGATTCTGTGAGTACTGAACCTGGTACCCCAACATTTGGCATTCACCAAATGCTGTCAGGAGCTGGAGAAACATCAAAACCCCAACTCTCAAGGAGCACTGATAACAATCATTCAGATGCCATATAAATTTAAGCAGGACACTTTGTGGAGTGATTCGATAACCTCCTCTTCGGAATGTTCAGCTAAATCTCAGCTAAGATATGGCATATTTTTAAGAAATAGCCTAATGCTATCATTACTGTAATATGGCATGTGACCTGAATGTATAAATGTCTCAGTCTCCATCTGAATTTGGTCACTTGAGGCATGACATACTGATGGATATGCACTACTGTTCATAATCAATTAGCTTAGTATTAGCCTAGACCCTGAAGTGCCTATGTAGTTAATGTATGTATATGCAGTAAAGTTGGAATAAATGTCTGTTAAATCTTACAGTACTAGCCACACTTAAATCTTATATTATGTAAGTTGACATGTTGAGGGAAGCTACGCCTCCTCAGCTATTTCTGTTATGGAAACTAACATAAGTCATTGCCTCATCCACTTCAAATACCTTGCTAAAGCCCAGAACATAGTAATAGATCAAAGAGCTAGGGACATTTGTCCTTTTAATACTGCGGGAAATCATGCCTCCTGCCAACAGCAATTCTAAAGTATGGGTGAACCAAACAATGTAATACAAATAAAGGCCAGTCAAAATGAGATGGAACTTTTCCCCTTTGTAATCAAGCCCATCCATTGAGAGGAAGGTGCACTGAGGGGTAAAAGGCAGTGATTTGGAAGGGGTTACCATCACTGAGCAGATGTGGGAAAATGAATTGTGTGAAGGGCTCATTCCTTAAAAGAGTGTGCAGATCACCTGTAACACTTATATCACAAAAAGACTTCACATTTTTTATTCTTCCTACACCAGTTTCCCTGTTTTTCCAAGGTTTGCACTCTTATCCCAGTGGTTTTCCAAGATGCACAGTTAGTTCCAAGGATTGCTGGGTCCAAATCTCTCTTTTTAAAGTAGATATTCTTCTTGTATGAGCAAAGATGGAGTGGAGTTCTGCTTCTTGGCGGCCAACTTGCAGCACATACAATGTGACTGCTCATGCTTGTAGAATATTACCATCTTCCCCTTTTCCAGTGATCTTTAACCAATGAGCAGGGGCCACCTCAATAGATTGGCATCGGAACATCCGACCAGTGTGCTTGCCAGCAGGTGACATTGTGGAGGCGGTGAGGTGTGGACCTCTCAATCACAGAGCCTGGGACATCCAAGATTACCACTATGTTGGATGATTTCTGTGGGCTCCTACAGGGCCTTGCATTAATAGTCAACACTCACCTTTGACTATTTCAGATCCAGCACCCTTTAAACCAATTGCATGGTGAATTGCACAGGCTTCAATCAATTCCATCCAAAATGACAACTGCGCAACTATTCAAATCATTGGACACTGATTTCTACATTAGAAGCAAAATAAAACAGGCATGCTCTTGGGTCAGCTAAGATTTGGCTTCTTTCCAAAGGGACCGCATTGTGGGTTCTACACTTTCTTTCAGAAAGGTGACTCATCCATTTTAGAGACAATAATGACAGGCAAAGGCAGTGAATTTTGATACTGATAAGTACAGGTTATCAGGTATTCAACTGTTGAGGAGAACAATGACAAGTATCAATCAATTGTTGCCCATTGTCAGCAAGCATACACTTTCCAGAGAGACCATTGGATTATTATCAAGATTGAGAGCTCCCATTTAGTTTTCTTTTCCAAAATCTGTGGAGCATGTGGCTAGTTTTATTACTTTGCAATGAGCTAGACTGACATCAACTAAATCAGCATAAACCTGCTGGGTAGAGAAAGGTTCGCTCACCACAATATGATGATACGCTCATCTACTGAGTGATTAAGGAAGCTTACTTTATGCTTTCTAAGTAACAAACAATGGGAGCAAAGCACGGAATTGTGTTAATAATTAAGATAGAATTAAAAACAAGTGATATCCAAAGGGAATTCTTTTGAGGATTAGAAAATTATTACGTCTGATGATAGATGCATTTCCTATATTTTATGGGTGTAATTACAATGTTTTTTGGTGATTGAGCAAATATTGAACTGCCTTGTCTGTTACACCTGCTCACAGATATATTGAAAATGCATAACCCTTAATTCTATTAGAGGTCATTCAGAATAGATTCATCCCTTCCCATGGATACAGATTCAAATTATAAAATGTCTTTATGTGCACTTGTACTTTACTGATAAATTTGAATTTTAAACACTAAGAAAGAGCCTAATTGATCATTGGTGGTATTGTAATGCAGAGAATTGCAGTTTATTTCAATGGGATATGCATTAATCCTAACCTGATTCAACTGAATGAAGGAGAGTCCATTGTGACAGCTGTGATGCCGTTGGATGTGAGGAAAATCAGGTAATGGTATCACACAATATTTTCAAAATTCTAAGCATTAAAGTTAATTAAAGCATTAAAAGTTAAATTGAAAAATGTTATTTGGCTGAACTCCTTGTTGAAATAATGCACACAAATTTGCGTGAATGTGATAACTCATACTCGAAAAACAGCACAGAGAACCCTCAAAAATTCTACCATTTGTATAAAACAAAAAGTTTCTGGATTTGAATCGCAAACTGTTTCTCCAGTAATTTGTGTTTCTGCTCCTAATATTTGAGCTGTAGAGAATATCACAAATATACAAATGACTTAACAGATACCAGATTGTCTGATGGCTGCAATGAACTTTGACAAAAGCAGTTGAGTTTAAATTTTAATTAAACCTTTAACTCGGCTGGTTGACAAAATTTAGCTGACTTGCTGAGTGGCAAACAGTGGGGGTCAGAGAGTCATTGGTAAACATCCAGCCATGTACCTTTGTCAATTTCAGGGATGTTTTAAATTAGATTAGATTCTTTACGTATGAAAACAGGCCCTTCGGCCCAACTGACCCGCCGAAGAGTAACCCACCTAGACCCATTCCCCTGGACTATATCTGTACATTCACTTTAACTTTCTTCTCCTGGTGATCATGTAGCCCTGCTATACAGGAAACTGTCCAAATTTCTCACAGTAGTGCCTGGCAGATTAGTCTTTTTCTGGAGACCCCAGGAACAATTGAGGGGTAGGATCAGCATTCATATCGCCCTGTAGTCTGCTGCCTCTCCAGCAGATGCTTAGAATGCCCACAGAGTCATTATCATAGAGTCATAGAGATGTACAGCACGGAAACAGACCCTTCAGTCCACTCATCCATGCTGACCAGATATCTTAGCCTAACCTAGTCTCACTTGCCAGTACCTGGCCAGATCCCTCAAAACCCTCCTGTTTATATACCCAGCCAGGTGTCTTTTAAATGTTGCAATTGTACTAGCCTCTACCACTTCCCCTGGTAGTTCATATACATGTAATACCCTCTGTGTGAAAACATTGCCCCTTAGGTCTCTTTTATGTCTTTCCCCTCTCACCCTGACCTATGCCCTCGAGTTCTGGACTCCCCAACCCCAGGGAAAAGACCTTGACTATTTATCCTGTCCATGCCCCTCATGATTTTATAAACCACTATAAGATCACCCCTCAGCCTCCGAAAATACTGGGAAAACAGCCCTAGCCTATTCAACCTCTCCTTATAACTCAATCCTCCAACCCTGGCAACATCCTTGCAGATCTTTTCAAGTTTCAGAACATCCTTCCGATAAGAAGGAGACCAGAATTGCACGCAGTATTCCAAAAGTGGCCTAATCAATGTCCTGTACAGCCTCAACAGGGCCTCCCAACTCCTGTACTCAATACTCTGACCAATAAAGGAAAGTGTACCAAACACATTCTTCACTATCCTCTCTACCTGCGACTCTACTTTCAAGGAGCTACGAACCTGCGCTCCAGAGTCTCTTTGTTCACCAATACTCTCTGGGACCTGACCATTAAGTATATAAGTCCTGCTAAGATCTGCTTTTCCAAAATGCAGCACCTCGCATTTATCTAAATGAAACTCTTAATGGGATCCTCAGGCTCTTTCTCACCTAGAACCTCCTCCAACTAAATTACTGCATGTAACTGGTAGCAGCATTACAGAATTCACCTCCAAAGTTTGTTCAAATATCCAACACAAAACATTTACACAACAGTGAAGTTAAATTTAGGTGTTCTCTCCAACAGACTCCATTTATTTTATTCCAAGTTACCAGGCGTTGGCAGGAATACCATTAGGAGTTTGGCACTGGCTGTGGAATCTTATACAAAACTCAGCAATGTGGTCAATGGTGAATGTGGCAGGATCAGATGAGAACCTATCTCAACTTTGGGAGCACCTCACCCCATCTATTATACTTTTCACTCATATTGCTGCAAGATTCTGGCTGGGCAGCAGCAAATTGCCAGTTAAGCATATTGTTGACACCACTACTCAGCTCATTAATATTCAGCTTTCTACCTTAAAAGATTCACCAAAACAGACATCAAGAAAACTCAGCATGGAGATCAGAATTCAAGTTCACTGCTTGTTCTGAGGGGCTTCCAAGTTGCGCACAAAGTGCAGCTCTTAGTATATTACATGGACACCAGCTATGTGCACTCCTCATCCACATGTATTGACATCTGCCAACCCATTGCCCCTTCATGGAACCTCAGACTCCTCCCTCCCCTTCCTAGACCTTTCCATTTCTATCTCGGGCGACCGACTCAACACAGACATCTATTATAAACCGACTGACTCCCACAGCTACCTGGACTACACCTCCTCCCACCCTGCCCCCTGTAAAAACGCCATCCCATATTCCCAATTCCTTCGTCTCCGCCGCATCTGCTCCCAGGAGGACCAATTCCAACACCGCACAACCCAGATGGCCTCCTTCTTCAAGGACCGCAGATTCCCCCCAGACGTGATCGACGATGCCCTCCACCGCATCTCCTCCACTTCCCGCTCCTCCGCCCTTGAGCCCCGCTCCTCCAACCGCCACCAAGACAGAACCCCACTGGTTCTCACCTACCACCCCACCAACCTGCGCATACAACGTATTATCCGCCGCCATTTCCGCCACCTCCAAACGGACCCCACCACCAAGGATATATTTCCCTCCCCTCCCCTATCAGCGTTCCGCAAGGACCACTCCCTTCGTGACTCCCTTGTCAGATCCACACCCCCCACCAACCCAACCTCCACCCCCGGCACCTTCCCCTGCAACCGCAGGAAATGTAAAACTTGCGCCCACACCTCCTCCCTCACTTCCCTCCAAGGCCCCAAGGGATCCTTCCATATCCGCCACAAGTTCACCTGTACCTCCACACACATCATCTATTGCATCCGCTGCACCCGATGTGGCCTCCTCTATATTGGTGAGACAGGCCGCTTACTTGCGGAACGCTTCAGAGAACACCTCTGGGCCGCCCGAACCAACCAACCCAATCACCCCGTGGCTCAACACTTTAACTCCCCCTCCCACTCCACCGAGGACATGCAGGTCCTTGGACTCCTCCACCGGCAGAACACAACTACACGACGGCTGGAGGAGGAGCGCCTCATCTTCCGCCTGGGAACCCTCCAACCACAAGGTATGAATTCAGATTTCTCCAGCTTCCTCATTTCCCCTCCCCCCACCTTGTCTCAGTCGGTTCCCTCAACTCAGCACCGCCCTCCTAACCTGCAATCCTCTTCCTGACCTCTCCGCCCCCACCCCACTCCGGCCTATCACCCTCACCTTGACCTCCTTCCACCTATCCCACCTCCATCGCCCCTCCCCCTAGTCCCTCCTCCCTACCTTTTATCTCAGCCGGCTTGGCTCTCTCTCTCTTATTCCTGATGAAGGGCTTATGCTCGAAACGTCGAATTCTCTATTCCTGAGATGCTGCCTAACCTGCTGTGCTTTGACCAGCAACACATTTGCAGCTGTGATCTCCAGCATCTGCAGACCTCATTTTTTACCTCTCTGATACACAGGCATGCACTGGAGGGCACTCCGGCATCTAACATTGAAAAGCTGCAGCAGGGATATTGTGAGTAGACAGATCATGAACTGGAGTAGGATGTACATCAGGGCTGGTCCCTTAGTGCTTACTTGCCAAGCACCAATCTGCCTGACCACTGTGTCCAAGCTTTGCATTGCCTTACCTTGCTTTGGTATGACTGTTAGCATGTTGACACTTCAGTTAGAGCTAAAGTCTTTCTATGCTGCTGCAATGTGGTGTAGACATACTGATCTATCGGGGGTCAAGAGGACTTGCCATACAGATATCAAGATAATACTTACAGCATACAGCTGCCTCACCAAAGCAAGCACACTGCATATGCATTCAACCAAATGAGCATGTCTGAAACTGGTGAGGACTTGTCCTCATTCCAGTAAAGGGGGTGACACTAGTGGTAAGAAGGTCCTGGAACCAACAGTTATGGGCACAGTCTCACACAATACAGGGGTTCACCATGATCAGTCAATCAGTGGGGGCACTCAAGATGAGGAGATCTGTCCAAGTGTAGTCCAGGATGTGTTCAGCCTCAATTCTGTGGGGCCATCACAAGCAGTGAGGGGAAATAGGAACAGAGGAACAGGAGAAGGCCAGTTTGCCCCTCGAGCCTTCTCTGTTAATCAGCCTTGGGCCCATATCCCTTGATTCCCTTGCTTTATAAAACATTTATCTATCTGAGATTTGAAGTTAACAATTGAATTGGCATCGACTGCCACTTGAGGAGGAGAATTCCAAGCCTCCAGTACTTTTTGCATGTACAGGTGCTTTCTAACATCTCTTGTGAATGGCCTGGCCCTAATTCATATGTATCAGCCAGGGAGCTGCAAAGACAGTGGTCCAAGGGTCTGGTTGGTCATATCTAAGTGTTGCTCATCAAAGTTGGTTAGAGGTGTAGGACGAAAAATGTCTTGTGGGTCCATCGATTGATTTTTCAGGAGGGCTCAAGAGGGGGCCTGTAGAGTCAATGAGGGGCCACTGTCACAGGAGTTAAGAAAATCAATTTGAGGAGGAGAAAGCAGAGGCATCTTCAGAGGTGTGGACAAGAAATCAATGGGGGAGATAGAAGGTAAATGGATGGTATGCAGAACAGCAATCCTAAGGAATAGTAGGCTAAGGGAGGGTGGTTAGTGGCAGTGACCACCAGTCTGGCCTTTACAGACAGAGCATTAAGGACCAGGGTTGGCGTCATTAAGGTGTAATGTGGGCATTCAGAGGGCAGACAGAACAACTGGGGCAAAGTTCACAGTGTGTCTCCACATGTGGGTGAATGGGTAGAAATGGGATGTTGGGGTTGTGCAAAGTGATGGGGAACATAGGCAGCTCTAGGAGCAGTAAAAGGAGCAGCAACTAATATCCACTGCAAACTGTGTTCACTGGAATTGTTTTCTGTTGCTGAGATGTGAATTGCTACAGAATTATTGCTGGGATAATGCCCAAGGTGGATGAGTATCAGTTTGATACATTTTTCTAGGTGCCAAGACATTGCAGCTACAAATACAAGAAATTCTATTTGCAAAATCCAGTTAGGTTAAATATACAATTATTTAATCACTTGTTTGCTATGCATGCCAGAGTGCAGGTGTTTATGGGTCAGATGTTGGTCAAAACCAATTTGCAATATACCACTGATGATTGCAAATTGAGCTTAAACATCTCAATAATGTATAAGTTAGTAGGAATTACCTTGCAAAAGGCCAATGCTGACTGAATTATTAGTGCCAATTCTACGAGTCCTGTGTGAGCAACACAACATCACTTCATCAACTGTTGTCTAACAGTGGCCTGTACTGACTGAGAAGATGGACATTTGATGGACATGGGGTCACAGAGGGGCTCAAGGCTCTATCTTTACAATCACACAGCCAGCACAGCACCTTGTTGTTCATACTGCATCTGAAACTGAATGAATGATGGAGTCACATCTCCAGTTATCAGAAGGCAGTTTGTTTCATGCTATGGAGGAGTGTGCTTAGCCCTCATCTGCAGGATATACTAGTGGATATTGCTCTGTGTTTTGAGAAACTCTCTCATTCCTTCTATTCCCATTTTTGCTCATTTCCCCTGAGTCATGGGTAGCTGTGGCTACCTCCCTAAAAAGGCAAAGAGAGTTGCTGGCACCAAGCTGAAGAACAGCAGCAGGCCAGCATGGTGAACAAGGAATGCCCTGCTCAGGGAGAGCTCACAAGCATCTTACGATGCTTGGGGAATGCAGGAGGCTTGGATTCCTTCAACTACAACTCCATTTCCTGGGGATGAGCGAGGCGCAATGATAACTCAGGCTCGGTATGCCCAGATACACTTGTGATGGAACTATGTCCGATGCTGGAGAGGGACCTGACGGCTGCAGGATTGGGAGGCTATTCTCGCCTGGTGACAGAACATCTATATGGCTGGCTCCCTCCAATGAATGAGCTCTGGGTGAAGCAGAAAATTGCAAACTTTCAATTCTTCATTGGTCATGATGCTGAAATCTGGTTTGCAGTGTGGCCATGAGCTTCAGCCTCTATTCTGTTCACTTTCTGTCTGTAAAAGTTCATGTTTGTTTTTTTTTCTGGCTCCTTCTGTGTGTCCAATGCACCCTTACTGCACAAACAAGCTGCAAGTTTGCATCAGGTGCATGGTGGCACTAACTTAGAGGGTGTTCAGGTGCGATGTAGCTATGGACAGGAAAAGAGTGCAGTGTACTGGTTAAACTGCAACAAGAGAGAAAGACGGGATTACATGCACGTGGGGGAGTCAGCTATGCCAGTGTCCTGATGAAGTGCTTTTGCCCGAAACATCGATTTTCCTGCTCCTCAGATGCTGCCTGACCTGCTGTGCTTTTCCAGCACCACTCTAATCTAAGCTCTGATTTCCAGCATCAGCAGCCCTCACTTTTGCCTATGCCAGTGATATGTCATGGGCAGTATGGCTTTGTGCCAGCTGTGCTGTCATGTTGTTGGCGAGGGGCAATGGTGGATTGTCGATGCTTGTCCAGGTGTAGACATTTCAAAAATGGTGCGGGCACAAAGGGGCTTCTTTTGGCAGGTAGCTGCTGTGTGGTGAGGCATTCCAGGAATGGGCATGGTAAAATGGGGTAGAATTGAATGTGCTGGACACGAGAGAGGTAGTTAATGAGGTGTATCTTGTAAGAAATGATGAGAGAACTCGGTTGACTTTGTGGTGAAGAGTCCTGCATAAAACTCAATGCATCTCGGATTTAGCAAAACAAAAAAGATTCAGCACTACATTTTGAATCTTCTGCAATAACACAGTACAATGAATAAAATATCTTGAAACAAACTATGACTGGTTTCCTGCAAATAGTTAAAATTTAGTTGACTACCAAGAATACAGAGCTGAATATTTGTTGTTTGGAAAAATAAATAATTGCCTTGTTATACATTTAGCTATGCAGAATGTAGGCTGTGTAAAATTGAAAATAATTGCTGTTAGAATGCTCCACAACATCATCATTATAATTTTCTCCATTATAAAGCTATCTTAGTGTCAAGGCCTCTGAACCTAGGTTCCACATACTACATTTTATTCAGTTTTCTGAGATTCTAACTTGATCCTCAGTCAAATACACAAAATGAATGTCTCTGAAGTATCGGTAATAATGAGGCCAGAGTGTTGTCTCACCAATATGATATATGCTTGATTTTCCACATTTTGTCTGCAATACATTAGGGAAGTAAGTTTGAGAGATGTTTAATGTGGTTTATGTGGTATTTTCCCAGTTGACCATTTCTGTACCTTATGGCATTTGATACGTCCATCAGTGAATGATACTTTGTAAGAGTTGATGTGGAAATGCCAGTGGTGGACTGGGGTGGACAAAGTTAAAAATCACACAACATCAGGTTACAGTTCAACACATTTATTTTGAAGTACAAACATGCTACAAACAAATCTGGTGGACTATAACCTGGTGTTGTGTGGATTCTAACTTTGTAAGGGTTGTTTGAGGCAATTTGATGCCACCAATCTTTGCACTGTCTTTGGTCTATGCAGTAATTAGCAGTAATTTTAGAGGGTATCAAAAGGAGTTTTTATTAGATAACAAGAAAATGCATGATAACAATAAGTACAAATACATCTGGGGGTCAGGTATAGTTATTGGACCTTAAGGAACTGATACAGATATATCAGTTCCAATTGAAAGCAGAAGTAGAATTTCTTTTATTTAATTACAACCTGTGTATGACATCAACAGAATGGATAAAGTCTACTATCTGACGCAAGGCAATAAAATACTACAAACCGGACCACAACTGACAGTTTCCAATGGGAGGTGGCTCCACTCTGATGTTATGTAGTAACACGTGTCATTGACGAAACAATGGATGACAGTTGAGCGGAAAAGTTTACCCCGTATAGCTCCTACAGCAATATTTTACCATGACCAAAATGATTAACGCTAATCTTCCATTTTATCTGCCCTAAGTCCAGCTAAGTCCCCTCAACACCACCCCCTTCACCAACTTTCCACCCACTAACCCAATAACTTTGTGGGCGGCACGGTGGCACAGTGGTTAGCACTGCTGCCTCACAGCGCCTGAGACCCGGGTTCAATTCCCGACTCAGGCGACTGACTGTGTGGAGTTTGCATGTTCTCCCCGTGTCTGTGTGGGTTTCCTCCGGGTGCTCCGGTTTCCTCCCACAAGTCCAAAGATGTGCAGGTCAGGTGAATTGGCCATGCTAAATTGCCCGTAGTGTTAGGTAAGGGGTAAATGTATGGGTGGGTTGTGCTTCGGCGGGTCGGTGTGGACTTGTTGGGCCGAAGGGCCTGTTTCCACACTGTAAGTAATCTAAACTTTAGATTTGTGAAGATACCTTGGTTTCATACAGATCAAATTCTGTCCTGATCACAAAGATAGTCACTCTCAGCATACCTTTCAAATTCAAGTCTTGTGTTCATGTGTAGACAAATCTGTAATAATACCTGGGGCCAAGTAATTCTTGCAAAAACGCAACAGTGCTTTGCTGAGCAGATTAGGGCTGTGTAAGTGTCTTATGATAGCGCTACTGTTGAATCTTTAAATCTGCTGGTTGAGACTAGGCTGACGGCACAGCGATTAGTCAATTTGCATTGTTGTGGATAGGGTATGCTTTGGGAATGCTCTGGATTGAAGAGTCAGTATCACTGTTATTGTGACCCTGCAATAACTTGCTTGGAGCCAGGGTCTATTCTGGAGCATGCGTGAAACTGGAATGTAATTGGATGCTTTACTGCATCAACCACACTAAGTCATTTCTTGATTTTACATAGAGTGGCTCATATCAGGCGAAATCTGCCAACCATGATGATGGAACCTCAAGAGGAAGGTAGGGAAAATCATTGAGTCAGCACTTCCAAATAACTTCCAGGTCTAGGTTTTCCGATTATGATGTCAACCACCAACCATTAAAATATGTGAGGTTCAATTGACATTAGAATCTGAAACTCAAGCCACTGACTTTCTCAACTTTAGTTTATTCTCTACTCCTTGATATTATTAATGCATTTCTCCTTGTTTCACTTCAGCTGTTATGGCCTTTTTACTGTGGCGTTTGATGTGTGCTGCTCAATGAAAAGAGATATTTCCCGCAATGCATTACACAGTTTTTTCTGACATGCAAACCAGTTGGGATATTCCTTGCGATGTTGTAATTCCAGTATAATCTCCTTTTATGTAGCCTCTCAACTCAGTTTGAAACAACTTGCTCAGTAGTTTATTGGTTATGATGTTATATATATTATCCTGGCATGTACAGTGGTGGTAAATGGGCAATAAGTCATGGCTAATAAGTCATATGAGTCATAATTCATAACTGATAGAGCTAGGTTTGGTTGGTCAGCATCATGAAAGGTTCTTTTTAACATTTCCAACCACCAGCCGTGACACATTGGAAAAATCTTCCGGCCAGCTGCATCATTTCCTTTGGTGTAGCATGTGTGGAGAGAGAATGGAGTTCTTAGAAAATAACGAGAAAGGATCATCACAATTTAACGGTAAAAATCACCATTCCCAATTTTCCAATTGTGTCATTCAGATTACTCTGCACAGTTCACTTACCCTCAGAAAGTCGCTCTTAGAGGCCTCCAGTAATTTCTTTGACTGTATGGAGATAACTCCAGCGTGAATCACTGAATTATTGATTACTGTACAACTGAATTTTTTAAATGGATGTAAACCTTCTGCTTAAATATTTTTGAGGTAAAGGTAAAGAACAAAAGGAAGGTGTGACAGAAATGGCCTTAGATTGATACGTCCTTTACTGGTAGTCAACAGACTGAAAATCCTGATGTGCTCTTTTGAGGATATTTAATGTCAAAATCTTGAAAGATTTTAAATCAGGAGAAATAGCTTGTAGACACATGAGGACACATAGTTAAGATAATTAGCAAAAAAAAAACGCCAACAGGAGGTGGCAGTGATATGCATGTTCTGCCTGAAAAAAACTGATGGGTTGATTTAATAATTAGTCTCAAAAAGGAACTGGATAAATATTGAAAAGGGAAAAAAAGACACAGGGCTATGGGGAAAGAGGAAGGGAAAGGAAATTTTTTAAAAATGTTCTACCAAAAACTGACCATGAAAGATCGACAAAATGGTCTCCTTATATCATTCTGACTGTGAAATCAAATTTATGAAGCCAATGACAATATTGAACAGTCTGAGGTTTTCCAGGAACTAATGGTGAGGTTGTGGCATCTTCATCTGACCTGCAGACAGATTTCACTGGATGATTGTAATCATCAATCGCAGTGAAGGCAACAGCCACTCTCATATTTTATGTGTGCACTTGTTGACCACTTTGACTGGGAGAACACATCCATCCTAGGACAAGCCAAACAGAGACATGCATGAGAATTCCTAGAACCATGACATTCCAACCAGAGCTCTATCAACAAACACATCATCGTGGACCCCATTTACCACCCTCTGAGAAAAAAAGAACAGGAAATGACCAACCCAAGGAAACCCAAACACATAAATAGAAAGTGGATCATAAAATGTCAGTGCCCCACCAGAGGCTCACAGATGATGTTACCTAGTAAGCTGACAAAATGTCTGAAAACAAAACTTCCAGCTCAGCGAGCAAACTTACATCCAGAACCACGTATTGGATTAGGCAGGAATATGACAAAAGTAAACTTACCCATCATGAAACAAACGGACTGACATCAATGTCACAAAATGTTCTATTGCACTGTGTTAACTGATACCCAATACCAACCATTCACTTTTACTTCCAAATCGACATTTTTTTGTTTTCTACCAGTAGAAAATAAACTTGAATGTTGCAGGAATCAGGATAATGTACCATGATGCCTAACATACAGCTCATCATGCATGAGTATGTGAACTCATGTCAAGCAGCTACATTGTATTGATGACAGTTATTGTGTGAAACAGTTTTAAGACCATGCTAGGAATATCAGTGATAAACGCCTGAACAGTGGTATACATTAAAATGATTGAAAGTTAGTGTGGATGATTTGTACATGGCATTTATACTTAGTGCATCTCTTTACTGAAGACACTGATGGTTAGATTTACTTGGTTGACTTGTTTGGGTCAAAATTGTTTTTCCTAATTTGATGCACCACTGGAGACTGAAAATACACATCATGCAGCTGACTGTGGAGACCATATGTTGGAGCAAGAAATATCTTGAATCAGCACATTTTCTGCTACATCTATAGAGCCGAGCATTCTTCTTTTGATTTTATTTCACATCCCATGAACATTTCAGGCAAGACCAGCATTTATTCTCCATTTCAAGCTGTCCTTCAGAAGGTGTTAGTGAACCGTCTTCTTAAATCACTGCAGTCCATCCAGTGCAGATGCATGTACAGTGCAGTAAGGGAAGCAGTTCCCAGAGTTTGATTCAGTGACAATGAAAGACCAGTCATTTAGTTCTAACTCACCTGGAATGTGACATATAGAGGAATTTGCAGAAATGGTGTTTTTATTGTTCTTCTCGCACATAGAATTCATGACTTTGGAGGGTTTTGTTGAAAAACCCTTGGCAGTTTGTTACAGTGCATTTTATATATGGTGTACAACTGCTGCCACTATATATTGGTGATGGAGGGAGTAAATGTTTCAGTTAGTGAATGTTTTGATATCTAAGCAGGCAGTTTGTCTGAGATGGACATTGACACTTTTTGAATGTTGTTGCATCTGTACTTATCCAAGCAATAGAGGGTATTCTATCACATGCCAGACTTATGTCTGGACAAGTTATTGGAAGACAGGAGTTGAATTCCTTATCATTTAACTCCCAGCCTCTGGACTCCAACCTATAAATATTTTCTAATCAACCTGTTCAGAGATGCTCTTACACATCTCTGGAGCAGATTGTACCTAAAACCAACCTCGCTACCATTGTGCCCTACAAGTCTAACTTGTATAATTGTTTCAATTAGTTTTCTGGTTAATGCTGAACTCCAGGATATTGATTATGGGGAAATTCAGCAAGGATAATGTAATTCAACAATAAGGGAAGATGGTAGGATTGTTTCTCATTAGGGTTGGTTATTATCTAGAATTTGTGTGGCATAAATTTATCAACTCAATCCTGAATGATATCCAAGTCTTATGGCATGCAAGCACAGTGTCTGAAATGGTTTCGCACCTTGTCCAATTATCAGGGAACATCTCATCTCCACATCAAGTCACATCTAATGAAGTGAAAGTCATTTATGAATGAGCTGAAAATTCTTGGGACACTACCCTGAGGAATTTCCACAGTGATGCTCTAGAATTGGAATGATTGACTGTCAATAAGCACATCTGGCTCCCTTTGTGCTAGTTATGACTCCAGTCAGTTTTCTTTGAATCCTGTTGACTTAAATTTTTCTTGAGTTGCTTGAAGTCATTTGGTCAAATGCTATCCCATTATTGGACATCACCTCGAGCATTTAGCCCTTTTGTTCACCTTGGACTAAGGCTATAGTGCAGTTCCCCTTTAAAGTCAAACCTTTTTTTCCTATCCTTTTGACTTCCAAAATGATAAGCTTCCCCTTAAAAGATTGCAGCTGTTTTAATTATGAGAACAATACTGGATAAACCATTTGGAAAACTGTGCATTTGCAACACATAATGACAGTGAATAACCATGAGCTCCTGATGATTTGTCACTGCTGATTTTGTTTGTACTCTCATAGCTATAAGATCCCTGCACCAACCATCTTGGAATGAGTGACCTCCTCTGAATTATCTAATCATTCTATATCTATTCTTTTGCTCACAACTCCACAAGTTGCAGTGTAGCACCTTTTTCCAGTTTGCAACAAATAAGACACATTCTTAATAAAACACAGTACTTTGTGTATCTATTAGAAGCCTTTATCATTAAAAAAATGCACCAAGGTGCTTTAACTGAAATACAATCGGTCAGCAGTGAATGCTGTTGTATAGGTTTCCTTTTTTATGTTAACTTATTTAAAAAAGTAACTGCTTACTGATATTGTTGTGAGTTGTGATGTTCATCTGCCTCGGAATTTCATTGAAATGGTTGAGTCAGACATGTAGCACACTTGCCCCAAATCAGAATGTTTTGGGTTGAAGTTCCACTCCAGCAAATGAGCTGAAACAGCAAAGTTGTTATTCTAGTGCAAATCTGCACTGTTCTGCCATGGTTGATATTTTCAAACAGGGTATTAAATCAAGGCATGCTTGATCTTTTTGACGGTTGCAAAAGATTCTATTTTGAAGAAGAGCAGAGGAATGGCCTGACCATTATTTATCCCTCCATCAACCACAACAAAATAGAATCACTACTCACTGTCACATTGCTACTTGTGAGAGTTTGCTATGCCTACTTTGGCTGCCTACAGTACAACGGTGACTAAACTTCAAAAGTACTTAATTGCTTAAAGGTCAGCATGGTGGCTCAATGGTTAGCACTGCTGCCTCACAGCACCAGGCACCCGGATTCAATTCCAACCTGAGACAACTGTGTGGAGTTTGCATATTCTCGCTGTGTCTGCATGGGTTTCATCTGGATGCTCTGGTTTCCTCCCACAGTCCGAAGATATGCAGGTTAGGTGAAATGGCCATGATAAATTGCTCTTGGTGTTAGGTGCATTAGTCAGAGCGAAACGGGTCTGGGTGGGTCACTCTTCGAAGGGTTGGTATGGACTTGTTGGGCCAAATGGCCTGTTTCCACACTATAGGGAATCTAATCTAATCCTTAAATGCTTTGCGACATCAGGTAGTCTCAAAGGAGGTTATGTAAGTGCAAGATTTTGTTTCTCTACCCATAGTAATAGCTGCTTTTGGAAATTGTGCTGGGCAGAATAGACAGCAGCGAATACAATGCTAACAGTCATGTAAGGTTCTTCTTGGCCAATCTCCAACTCAACATATGAAAGAAGAAAATGCTAGAAAAACTGAGTGTGTTGGTAGGGTTGCCAAAGGTGATTAAATCTGTTCATGGTGTTTTTATCACGTGATGCTCCATCAACATATCAGTGCTTGTGATATACTGTGTCCTACATGAAATGATCAATTGACTGTTAATCATATTGTACATTTTTAACCAATTTTATTTTCAATATTTTCATATCTGGTAAAGCAAAATACCCAAAGAAACTTTCTTCATCATGTGCTTTAACTTAAAACTGCATTTAGCGATACTGATCTGGAATATGTTGAGGCTGTTAATGACTTCATGTACATTGTCTCTGAGGCTCTTTGCTCCTTATCACTAAATAAAGTTCTACACCTCCTGATGTACTGTGAAACCTCCTTATTCACAAAGAACCTGAGAACCATTGAGTTTCTTCACAGTACAGGAAGAGGCCCTTCAGCATAGTGATTCTGTGCTGGTCATCAAACATCCATCTGTTCTGATCCCATTTTCTAGCACTTGGCCTATAGCCTTCAATGCTATGGTATTTTAAATATTCATCTAAATAGTTCAAATATATCTTGATTTCAACCTCTATTGGCCTCTCAGGCAGTAGTCTAAGATGCCCACTGAGTGAAAACATTTTCCTCAAATCTCCTCTCATATCCCTGCTCCTTACTTTAAAACTGTGCCCATGGGTTATTGATCCTTCTATCAAGGGAAAATTGTCTATCAACTCTGTCCATGCCTCTCAAAACTTTGTACACCTCAGTCAGATCCTGCCTCAGCATGCATTGCTTTAATGAAAGCAACTCAGAATGCCTAGTCTCTCTTCATAGCTGAATCATTCCAGCCTCGGCAACATCGTGCTGAATCTCTTCTGCACCCTCTCTAATGCAGTCACATCCTTTCAATAGGGTGAAAACTGGACACAGTATTCTAGCTGTGGCCTAACTAACATTATATAACCTCCTCGCATTTATATTCAATGCATTGACTATTAAAGTGTACTAGTTGCCATCTGTAGTGATTGGAACCAGGAGTTTCTGGGAGTAATTGAGGATTCACAGCGGAGATTCATCCCAAGGAAAAAGAAGCATGGCACAGTGAGGATGACGCAACCATGGCTAGCTAGGGAAGTCAGGGACAGCATAAAAGCAAAACAGAAAGCATACACAGAGGAACTTCGAACACTCGAAGACAATGGCCAGACAGTATTTTGTTCGCTTAATTGAATTCTGGATAATCGAATGCCGGATAACATAGTTTAGCCAAGAATTGGGACTTGCAATCTTGCCGGGTAATCCGATACTCGGATAATTGAATGCTAGATAACCTAGGTTCCTCTTTAATGTGATGAAGGGCAGTAGGAAATCAGAGGATTAGGAAGCTTTCAAAGACCAACAGAGTGTAACAAATAAAGAAATAAGGACGGAGAATATTAAATATGCGGGTAAGCTAGCCAGTAATATCAAGGATGAATAGGAAGGGTTTCAATGGATATGGGCTTAGTGAGGACAACTATAGCTGTATGACTCTATAAGACTGAAACAATTTCTTTAGATATATATAGGGCAAAAGAGAGGCAAAAGTGGACATTCATCCACTGGTAAATGATACTGGAGAGATTATAAACGGGAACAAGGAAATGGCAGAGGAACTGAATAATTACTTCACGTTAATCTTCATGATGGAAGGCACAGGTAATATCCCAAAAGTTCAAGAGAGTGAGGGGGGAGAGCTGAGTATGGTGGCCATTACTAGAGAGAAGGTACTAGAAAATCTGAAAGGTCTGAAGTTGGATAAATCACCTAGATAGCTGGATTACACCCCAGAGCTCTAAGGGAGATAGCTGAAGAGATGGTGAAGTTGTTAGTGGTGGTCTTTCAGGAATCACTCAAGTTAGGAAAGGTCCAAGAGAACTGGAAAATCACTAACATGGCACTCCTGTTTAAAAAGGGAGTAAGGCAAAATAGGGAAAATTACAGACTGATTAGCCTAACGTCGGTCGTGGCAGAGCTGGGAATCCATTGTAAAGGATGAGATTCCTGAATATTTAGAAGTGTACAGTAGAATAGGCAAAGTCAGCATGGTTTAATTAAGGAGAGGTCATGTCTGACAAATCTGCTGAAGCTACTGTGTGAGATCAGGTCCATGGTGTCAGAGGCAAGGTGCTAGCAAAGATAGAAGCTTGACTGTCTAGCAGAAAGCAGAGATTGGGGATAAAAGGTTCCTTCTCAGGATGGCAGCTGGTGACAAATGGTGTTCTGCAAGGTTCAGTGTTGAAGCCTCAATTTCTGACTTTATACAACAATAATATAGATGAAGAAGCTGAGGGCATTCTGGCTAGGTTTGCAGATGATACAAAGATAGGTAAAGGGACAGGTGGCATTGAGGAGGTGGAGAGGCTGCACAAGGATTATTCGGGTTAGGAGAGTGGGCAAAGAAATGGCAGATGGAGTACAACGTGGGAAAGTGTGACATCATGCACTTTGGGAGGAAGAATAGAAGCATGGGCTACTTTCTAAATTGGGAGAAAATTCAGAAATCTGAACTGCAAAGAGACTTGAGAGTTCTAGTTTAGGATTCTCTCAAGGTATCTTGCAGGTTGAGTCATAGTTCAGAGGACTAATGCAATGATGGCATTTATTTTGAGAGGATTTGAATATAAAAGCAGTGATATACTTCTGAGGCTGTATAAAGCTCTGGTCAGGCAACATTTGGTGTATTATGCACAGTTTTGGGCCCTATATCTCAGGAAAGATGTACTGACCCTGGAGCGTGTTTAGAGGAGGTTCACAAAGATGGTCCCCAGAAAGAAAAGCTTAACATATGAGGAATGTTTGAAGACTCTGGGTCTATATTTAATGGAGTTTAGCAGGATGACGGGAGATCTAATTGAAACATACACATAGATTTGGGCGGCATGGTAGCTCACTGGTTAGCACTACTGCTTCACAGCACCAGGGTCCCAGGTTCGATTCCAGCCTCGGGTGACTGTGTGGAGTTTATGCATGCTTCCCGTGTCTGTGTGGGTTTCCTCTGGGTGCTCCGGTTTCCTCCCATAGTCCAAAGATGTGCAGGTCAGATGAATTGGCCGTGCTAAATTGCCCATAGTGTTAGATGCATTCGTCAAAGGGAAATGGGTCTGGGTGGGTTACTCTTCAGAGGGGTAGTGTGGACTTGTTGGGCCAAAGGGGCTATTTTCACACTGTAGGGAATCCAATCTCATACACAATACTGAATGGCCTGGACAGAGTGGATGTTGGGAAGATGTTTCCATTGGTAGGAAAGACTTGTACATGAGGGCACAGCCTTAGAGTAAAGGGAATACCTTTGAGAACTGAGATAAAGAGAAACTTCTTCAGCCAGAGAGTGGTGAATCTATGGAATTCATTAACATAGAAAGCTCTGGAGGCCACGTTATTGAATATATTTAAGACTAAGATGGATAGGCTCTTGACGAAGGGTTATGGGGAGAAAATGGGAGAATGGGGTTGAGAAGCTTATCATCCACGATTTGTTATGGACCAAGCAAGACCCCCTCAAAATATTTCAAGAAAGTAGCCCAGGCCCTAATGTTGCTAGTTGTTTTAAGCAGGTTTAACACAGAGATTCCAGAATGGATGCAGTTGGTCAAACCACTTTGTTTTACACAAAACAGAGCTTATTTTCAAGATTACCAAATTCAACACAAACAAATAGAATACAGAATAACTTAGCCTAACAGACAATCCAACAGATTATCCCAACTTTAGGATGCTGTTCCAAATACTTGCAACAATCCCCGTAAACACCCCTTGGCACCAAAAGTAAACTCAAACACACTGTCCTACAGGAGAGAAGTTAGAGAGAGAGAGTACCAGCCTAGATCTACTTCTTTAAGTTAAGCTGCTTCAATAGACTACTGCCAAATACCAAACTAAACCAGCTGACCTGGGAAAACTGGCCACTCTCCTTTCATTGTATGAGTGTTTTTGTATTAAACTTAGAAGCCTTTTGCTTGGCATAGTATCTGTTAGTTAAAATCAAATTGGCCCTAAAACCCTTCAACATAGACTTTTCAGGGTCTTTTACAACCTTTCTAAAAAAAAGTACTAAAGACAGTATACCCTTGTTAAAGGAGCAGCATCGTCACAGATTGAATGGCACAGCAGACCCAATGGGCTGATTGGACTAATTTCCGGTCCTAAGTCTTATAGTCTTATGGAACAAGGCGGACCTTATCTTTTGCGAGGTCCTTGATTGGGGTTGTTAACCTGGTCCAATCAGGAAAGCCTTGGCTAACCAACGTAACCAGCAAATTAGAATCTCCTCAATTGAGGATTGACTCTGAGCTGGCTGGCCACAGCCAGTATGCTGTGCAGTAGGAAATAAAGGGTGACTTGGTGACAGGACACCAGCCTCCATGCAGTCATTTCACCTTCTACCCACCTTTTCCATATGTCCTGCTACTTTCAAGGATCTATGAACATGTACACTACGGTCCCTCTGATCCTCTATACATGATTAGATTAGATTTCCTACAGTGTGGAAATAGGGTCTTCAGCCCAACAAGTCCACACCAACCCTCTGAAGAGTAACCCACCCAGACCCATTTCTGTCTGACTAATGCACCTAACTCAATTTAACTTAGCCAATTCACCTGACCTGCACATCTTTGGACTGTGGGGGGGAACTGGAGCACTCAGAGAAAACCCACGCAGGCACAAGGAGAATGTACAAACTCTACACAGTTGCCCAAGGCTGGAATCAAATCCAGGCCCCTGGCTCTGTGAGGCAGCAGTGCTAACCACTGAGCCACCATGCCATCCTGATGCTATAGTAGCATATCTAGCGTGCTACTATATAATGTGTACTCCCTTGCATTGTTAGTTTTCCCAACCCTGATAACGTCACATATGTCGAGATTTAAGTCATTCGCCACTGTTCAGCCCAATGTCCCTCCTCAATGTACATCTACAAAGGGTGTAATAAAAGGCAGCTCTCTAGTGTGTAAGACCTCTCCCATCACATGTTTTTTATAACCTGGTGTCTCCATTCTTATTGATGTCTTAATTGTGCAAATCAGTCTGAAGTAAAGCCTTGTAATATTTTTAACCTTTGATGAATGCAGTAATTGTTCAGAAATATTAACCATACAAAGCCTTCCATTGTTTGTTTATTTTCAATCTCATTGTACCACAGAAATGATAAAGACCAGCAATATCCTGGAGATTGACTCTTCAACTCCTGGAGATTTTCAGACTAATCCTGAAAGACTGGCAGGTTCGGGAAGAACCTGTAGAAACAGAAATTGTGTTAGCATTTCAGGACAATCGTCTGTGTATTAACCCGTAAGTGCTGAAATTTCCTTTCACGGTTTCAAAATGTGCACAATTATTTCTTCCATTTGATGCCCACAAAAAAGACATCCTGAACAGCAAGTCTCATGGGATTGCAGACCACTGATGCAAAAAGGAAAAAAAATTCTAAACATCAGGAAGCCAAGTTATTAATGCGAAATGATGAAATTTCATGGTTAATGCATAGAAAGGTTAAATGTTTTGAATACGGGTGATTTTTCAGAATCACCAGACCCCCAATTCACAGATTCCAAGCAAATAAACAAACAATGGAAGGCAATGATCAGTTAATATTGCTGGACTAATCAAGGGTTAATAACAAGATAAGGTTTTGTTTCAATGAGCAGACTGATATCAGCAACAATAACAATGCATTTGCATTACTTGCACTGTTAGATTAAAGAATGTCAAACTATACCCATTACAAGCATCGGATAGGTCAAGCAGGGTGCACTAAGTAATAGCCTAAGGGTAACTATTCTAAATAATTATACAGAGCGAAGGTACATCTAGATTAAATATGTGAAGTATGATAAAGCAGCCTGACCCTGAAGGGAATTGAGTGTGATAAAAGGTTTCTGCAATAAAAGAATGCGCTTGATCCCCTAGCCTGTACTAAACTCAATCATTTTGTTAAGAGCCCCTCTACGGATGCATCAACATGAAAAAAAATACAAAGAGGTCAATTTTCATCTGTGTTCCATTTAGGCCAGAAAATGGAAAGAATTATGGATTACATTATTTTTCAAATATTGCTCAATGGCAGCCCAAAGCCCGTTTTCTTTTCCATGATACCGCTATATGTAAGGTCAACCTAAAAGTGATGGGAACCTTATTTATCAGGCCTTAATCCAATTTTAAAATTTCCCCAAGTGTACCTTATCCCACTAGAACTAAGCATTGAGTAGGAAAATCAATAGCCCGGCGCAAAGGTTGATATCCAGACAGGCACTAAAACATTTGTGGCCTACCTTTTGGGTCCTTTCTCCCTAAGCAGCCACCCAATAAAATGTTGACTTCAACTGCAGATCTGCAGAGACCCACCTGATAGCGTTCCTTCTCCACAAACAAGTCACCTGGTTGAAGTCACACAGATATGTAGACAATGCCAAGCCATGCAAATGGTTCAGGCTTTCCGCCAGTGTGCCATCAGACAGAGGGCAACCATCCTTGCACTATCCACCTGCTCAAATTGCACCATGGTTTAAAATGGCTTTTGTAGAGTCTGAGCTAAGGAAATGGATTTTCCAATTATCATTTGAATCCTGCAGGCTTGAAAGCATCACTGCCTTCACGAGCAGTGAAAGCACGTCAGATTGCAAAGCTGGTGATGAACGATGTGCAGGCTGGGTACGTGGCATTAAATTAACTGAAGCATTACCATACACATTAAAGAGACAGCAATACCATTCATGAGCCCTCAAAGCACTTTGGTCGAAAACTAGAGAAAATTAAAATGCCATTAGCTCCTGAATAAATCTTTGTAACTTCCAATTGCCTTATTGCTTGTTTATTATTATTTTTGATGTTATTTATTTGCTTCTGGTAGTTCATTAACTGTTCCTTTGCAGAAGACTAAGGAGTAGACTATTAAGTATTATTACATGGTTTATAGTGTTCATTAAAACCTAAGTAAAGTTGATAATTAAGAAGGTCCTCAAGTAGCTTTGTGGTTAAATACACTGCAGCTGATCCATATGTGTGACATGTGCTGACATACATGCATAATGCAAACTGCTGAAATTCATAGCAGGTACTAAAACAGAATGGACAGTTGAATCAAAGCAGGCAACCATAAAGTATAAAATATATAACATTGCTATAATGTAAATTAAATTTAATGCAGGCAATGTCAAAATTCTACACAAAGGAACAAAATTTAACATGATATAAATACTGCATGAACTAGGTTGCGAAAGCTAAAAGGCAAACCGAGAGAGAAATTCAGATTTTCCTGCAGCCACATCAGCAAGTTAGGTTGTCAATATAGCTGTCCAGTGCCTGATCCTGCCATTGATAATTTCTTCAATTGTTTCCTGCACTTATATATAGAAAACATTGCAATGAGCAATGAGAACAATCACCAAAGTTCTGATAATTCCTCGCATAGGTCAACTAGGTAGCATTTCTAAGCTCGAAAATGCTTTTTGAAAAACACAAATCTAAAATATGGTACGCATCAAATGCTGTTTCTGCATAGGGCTGATCCCTTTGCACTGCAATGGGTTAGCTCTCCTTCTGTTAAAACAGGACCTGAATTTGAGAAGAGAAATTTAACTGAGTGTTCACTGGATCTGTCCTCCAGCCTCAAACTGATCCTTGTTTATTAATATGATCTTGAAAAAAGGTTTAAAGTATGTTTTGCAAAATCATGATCACAATTATGTGTATTTGAAGGATCAAAGCAATAGAAACAAAAATTCACTTGTTATTGATGAAGACTAATGGTAGGAAGCCATCAAAGTCACAAGAAATTATGGAATGTCATAGTGTTATTGTAAATTACTTCATTCATACTATCCTATTTCTCATGCACTAATCATGGATGCCAACAACAAGTATATGCTCTTGTAATAGCCCAAGTCTTCAGGAAAATATTGCCCTAATAATAATTTTATGCTCACAAGTGTTGGCTCAGGTCAGAGATATTGTAGGCAGTTGAATAAGAAACCATTCGCAGACTACATAGAAAATCAGATAACTCATGTAAAGCCATATAAAATCAAACTCCATGACATCTTTCTTCATCTTTGTTAATAACTAAACCTGTGACTGTGAGCCAGAACTGTGAGAGGGTGAGATGGTGGTGTTTGACGATGCTATCAGATATGTGATCCATAGGCCCAGGCTAATGATGCAGGGGTCACAGGGTTAAATCCCATCGTGGCAGTTAGTGGAATTTAAATTTATTCAATAATATCTGGAAATGAAAGCTAGTCTTCATCTATGAAACTACCTGGTTTACTGATGACTTTGTGCAAGTAGGTTTGTTATTCTTACCTGATCTGACCTCGGTGCAATTTCAAACCCACAGTAAGATGGCTGCCTCTTAAGTGTTCTCTGCAATGGCCAAGCAAACCATTTAGTTCAAGGGCAATTAGAAATGGGCAATAAATCGTAACCTTGCCAGTGCATTCCACGTGCCATAAAAAAAATTAAATAAAAACAAACCTCCTTGCATAAAGGCCATCAGTAAACCAGGCAGTTCCATAATCTGAGACTAGCATTCACTTTCAGATGTTATTGAATGAATTTAAATTCCACTAACTGCCATGGTGGGCTTTAACCCTGTGACCCCCCAAGCCATTAGCCTGGGCCTTTGGATCATGTGCCTGATGGCATTTGGTTTAGATAAAAGATCTGGATCAGTGCAGGCTTGGAGGGCCGAAGGGCCTGTTCTAGTGCTGCAATTTTCTTTGTTCTTTATTCTTTTGTTCTTTGTGCTACAGGAGTTAAAAAGTAAAATGTTGAGTTAATGAGCTAACCACTTGGAATACATGTAGAAGGTTAGGATAAATCACCAAAGTAGTGGAGAATAAGCTAGAAAATGTTACACTTAAATGATATAGTGTTCTTGTTAAATACAGTTTGTGCACTGTGTTCAATTTCAATTACTAAAATGATCTGACAATGATGGCAAAATCCAATAACTCCCTCACTTGATCCTTTCTACCCCTATCCAGTTTAAAGCTCTCTCAAACACACTACTTATGCGATGGTCGGGATGTAGACCACCCTCTGGTACAGTTCTTACTTGCCTCATATAAATGACTTGGATGAAAAGATAGATAGGTGTGTTAGTGAGTCTGCAAACAACACGAAGATCGGTGGAGTTATGGATAATGTGGAAGGTTATCAAAAGATACAGTGGGAGATAGATCAGTTACAGATATGGACAGAGAAATGGCAGATGGAGTTTAATATGGGTACGTGTGAGGTGCCACACTTGGGGAGGTTAAATGTTAAGGAAAAGTATAGAGTTAATGGCAGGACCCTGAGCAGCACTGATGTACAGAGGGATCTCAGGGTTCAAGTCCGTAGCTCTCTGAAAGTGGTCACACACGTAGATAGGGTGGTAAAGAAGGTACTGAATGTGGC
The DNA here is from genome assembly GCF_020745735.1 of Hemiscyllium ocellatum. NCBI lineage: Eukaryota > Metazoa > Chordata > Chondrichthyes > Orectolobiformes > Hemiscylliidae > Hemiscyllium > Hemiscyllium ocellatum. The sequence continues at coordinate 108,341,249 of NC_083405.1, forward strand.
ATTCTTGCCTTTAATGATCAGGGCATTGAGAACAAGAGTCAGGATGTCATGTTGCAGCTTTATAAAACTTTGGTTAAACCACACTCCGAGTATTGAATTCAATCCTGGTTGCCATATTATGAGAAGGATGTGGAGGCTTTGGAAAGGATGCAGAAGAGTTTTACCAGGATGCTGACTGGATTAGAGGGCATGAACTATAAGGAGAGACTAGAAAAAGTTAGGCTGTTTTCTGTGAAGCAGTGGAGGCTGAGGGGACCTCTGATAGAAATTTGTAAAATTATGAGATGCATAGATACGAATGACATTTAGAATCTTTCTCCCAGAGTTGAAATATCTAATACCAGGGGGCATGCATTTTACATGAGAGGGGGATAGTTCAAAGGAGATGTGAGGGGCAAGTTTGCAATGCCAGGGATAATGGTGGAGGCAGATGCAATATGGGCATTTAAGGAACTTTTAGAATATGCAAGAAATGGGGGGATATGGACCAAGGGCAGACAGAAGTTTAATTTGATCATGTCCAGCACAGCATCGTGGGCCAAAGGGCCTGTTCCTATACTGTACTCTTCTATGTTCTGTGCTCATACCAATGTCCCAAAATAGAAAGCCATTTCCCCCCTCACCCATTTCTGAGCCTACCTTTCACTCTTTCCCTTTCTCCCAAATATTAACTGAGCTTGGGAGGTCAAAATCTGTGTGACATTTTGTCTTATTTTCCGTAAACATGCATCATAGTATTTGGTGGTGCATGCAGGAAGGCTGCATTCCTTCTTCCCACTCAAACCCTCTTGACGTCTCTGAGGGAGCTGTCACCATCTTTTTGGCACTGCCATCTGCATGGCTGATGGTGCATTTCAAACAATCACAAAACGGAGTTGTCACCTCTGATATGTTCTGGGAGATGTCACCACATAACGTCCTACCTTCAGCTGCCCTGGTGACTCACCACAGAACCCTGCCTTTCCATGGCTTTTTAATGCATGCCCAGTTTTGTAATTTTCGGGTAAAAAATGAGGTCTGCAGATGCTGGAGATCACAGCTGAAAATGTGTTGCTGGTTAAAGCACAGCAGGTTAGGCAGCATCCAAGGAATAGGAAATTCGATGTTTCGGGCATAAGCCCTTCATCAGGCTTATGCCCGAAACGTCGAATTTCCTATTCCTTGGATGCTGCCTAACCTGCTGTGCTTTAACCAGCAACACATTTTCAGCAGTTTCGTAATTTGCCTGTTTGGTCATCTTTGTCCTGCTTTCTGAGTGGTTTACAGTAATGCCACTAATTGGCTGCAAAAATCAGAAGTGCTCTCCCTGCCCAGGCCATGCCTTTACCTCCCAATGCCAGTTTATAGTCTGAAATAGCTCTGTCTTCAGCTTCAGATCTATAGCAGAGACAATTTCCTGGATCTTCAGCCTCCTTGGATTGCTGACCCAATCTTCTGCTCTTATCCCTCAAATAAACCGGTGTTTACACAGCTTTCCAGTTTCCTCGAACGGACGGAAATGTCCCCTTAATGATGTACAGGACAAGACAAATGGGCCATATATGAAAAATCATGAAAGCTTTAAGCTGCAGGTAAAATGGGAAAATCACATTAACAGAAGTAAATGGAAAACAAGCACATAGAATGTTCTTTGGACAATTTCTTAAAGGACCATATAGTAGAGCCATTCAAGGAGCAGGATAACCTGTTCTTGTGCACTGAAATAAAATTAATCAATCAGCTCATGGTACAAGAGTCTCTGGATAAGAGTGATCACAACATAGTCCAATATTATGTTTACTCACAAAGTGAAGTGTGGGTCAATCAGTAGAGTTTTAAACTCAAATAAGGATAACTATAAGTCTGTGAAGGCAAAGATAGCTAAGGTGGACTGAGAAATGATATTAAAAGGTAACAGAGTAGAACTGCAGTGGCAGACTTTTATGGAGCTATTTAATAACTCTGAGCAAGTATTTGTCCTCAGCAGAAATAAGGACTTTTTTTGTGAAGGGTGCATCATTACAGAAATTAGGGTTAACACAAAATTGAAGGAAACACTGTACAAATTGTCAAAAATAGTGGTAAGCCAGAGAATCAGATAGGCTTTACAAATCACAAGAACAACAGAAAGATAATAAAGGGGCTGACAGCAGAGTTTAAGAGAAAGCTAGTTAATTATACAAAAACAAAGCCTCTCCAAGTACTTTAATAGGAAAAAGTAACTCCAACTCTTGTTGGTCTTTGAGGGAGTGATTCTATGGAATTAGAGTCATAGGGTTACAGAGATGTACGGCTCGGAAACAGACCCTTCAGTCCATCTTGACTATGCTGGCCAAATATCCTATATAAATCTATTCCCATTTGCCAATATTTGGCCCACATTCTTCTAAACCTTTCCTATTCATATACCCATCCAAATGTCTTTTTAATGTTGTAATTGTACCAGCCTCACCACTTTCTCTGGCAGCTCATTCCATTCACGTTGCACCCTTTGTATGAATAAGTTGTTCCTTAGGTCCCTTTTATATCTTTCCCCTCTCACCTTAAACCCATGTCCTCTAGTTTTGGACTCTCCCAACCTGGGGAAAAGGCCTTGTCAATTTACTCTGTCCATGCCCCTCATGATTTTATAAACCTCTATACTGTCATCCGAAGAAATGGTAAAGGTTATGATGGATATTTTGCAGAAAGCTTCCCAAAGATGAAATGAAATGAAATCATGGAAATGGTAGAATGCAAGACAAACACCATCACTGTGAAAATGTGTTAGGAAAACTATTAGACCTAAGGACTAACAAATCCTCAGGAGCAAAGGGTTGCTGGGTTTGCCGATGACACCAAGATAGGTAGAAGATTAGAAGATTAAGTATCATTCCTGATGAAGGGCTTTTGCCCGAAATGTCGATTTTCCTGCTCCTTGGATGCTGCCTGACCTGCTGTGCTTTTCCAGCACCACTCTAATCCAGACTTGGGTTTCCAGCATCTGCAATCCTCGTTTTTACTCAGATTAAGTATCAAATAAAGGCAGGGAGTTTACAAAGGGATATTGGGGAGGCAATGGCCTAGTGGTGTTATTGCTGGGCTGTTAGCCCAGAAACCCAGGCAACAATCTGGGGACTCAGGTATGAATCCTGCCACAGCTGAATATGGAATTTGCATTCACTAGAAATTTTGAATGATGACCACGAAAACTATTGTTGGGGAAAACCCCCATCTGACTCACTAGCATCCTTTAGGGAGGGAAATTGCCATCCTTACCTGGAGACTCAAATGGATGAAAGATTGGCAGATGAAGTAATTTGGGTCAATGTGAACTTGTCTCCTTTAGCAGCCAGAAAGGTAAGTCAATATACTATTTCTATGGACAGACAGTGCAGGAATTCAGGGATCTCTGCACGTTGGTACATGAATCAGATAAATTTAGTAAATAAGGACACCAAGTAATCAGGAAACAAATGGATTGTTGTCATTTATTGCTAATGGAAGTGAATATAAATGCCAGAACATGACAATGCAGCTGTGCAGATTTGGCTTGACCACCAGTCATCCCTCTCTCTAATGAGAGAGCAGCCCTATGCTCTGGTAAGACTGTGGCAACTTCAGCTTAGGCTTGGTCTTCAGATTTATTCAAGGTGAATTGGGATAGAGTTTGAAGGTTATAGGGTGGTTAGGGGTTATTGGGTGCAGACAGGAGAGTGGAACTGAGAGCAAAGGTAAATCATATTGAATGGTGGAGCAGGCTTGAAGGGTCAAATGGCCTGTGTTCCTGTTTGAACTATCTTTCAGGAAATTATAGGAACATCAGAATGTTTAATGAAAAAACAGGATGCCTGACTAACCTCATCAAGAACTTTGTTTATCATGTGGTTCATAATAGCCAGACTCCAGAATGGCTCAGGTCATGTGCCAACATGACAGTGTAGGCAGATTTTCTATCGTGCCAAATTTGTGCCCACTTAAAATTATCCTCAGGCTATGTCATTGGCATCCACATTATTAAAAGTTATAATGACTTACTATTAGGGGTGGGAGGAAATCAAAGGAGCGGAACAAACTCTGAGTAAGGAAGCTGTAGGCCCACTTAAGCCACAGTTAATAGGCTGCCTCACAGCTGGAGTTAAACCACATCTTTGATCTTCTACATCCCACAATGCGGAGCATGACCTAATCGATTTGTAAAAGAGACCAGGTGCATTGGGAATATTGACCGATCTCCAAATAGAGTTAAAGTACAGCTGGTTGATATACGCACCCTAGGAGGATTGGGTTTAAAAGCTTCCAGCTCATTCCTGGCCATTTGATGCAAGTTAATTGCCTTTTCTAGCAATGCCCCTGTGACTAACAAACATGAAAGCCTCCTTCAGGAAAATGCCAAGAAGAGTGAGCTGAGTTGAATAGCTGTGAGGAGCTATGTGGTGTAAACATCAAATTGAACCCTTCAGCATTACTAAGAGAAAATGGTAGCTTCTTATTTTTTCAACATCTGGTGAAATAGTATTGATGCGTTTACCTCATGGGTGACTTATAATTCATGAATGTTTGTGATCTGAATGAATGATGGCACTCATCTCAGGAGTGAAATGAATACTTCTCCACTATTAATGTAATTCTCTTATTTATTACACTCCCATTTGGAAAGCGAGTCGACAATGACATGGACCTCAGTTTCTGATGAGTGCATACACATGCATCATTTGCATACTAAAGCTCTGTCAGGTTTGACATGCTTTGCCTTCAGATTGAATTCAACACAAGTTGAATAATTTACCCATCTGTTCTGCAGGCTATCGCCACCTCTCAGGGTAATTGCTTGAGGTCACGTGAGTTATTGGAACAAGATAAACAAAGAAGAGAGTGGTTGCCTTGTTTGAACTGAGTTTGCACTTGCATAGACTTGGTGCTGGTGGTTCAGTTTGTGAGAATTATGCATGCATGTCATCATGGAAGAGGTACAAGGTGATAACGCATTTCGGAGCATGGCCAAATTAAGGAGGATATTCATATGGTCTTATGGTTGACGGAGTCAAAAATGCTCAGAAGATCATAAAAGGCCTTATACGGTTGCTGCTGGTGTTCCTTGCAGCTGTTATTTTTTTTCATAAATGCACAGTAAAGGCCATGTCTGTGGTGCTTCTTGATGGACAAAACTGCTTTCAGAACAAAGTGTCCTCACCACTGGTAGAAGGAGATTGAGGACCGCTTCAATCTTCCAGTCTGCAATCTTCTTCCCAACTGAGGGATACAAGGAGCCAAATGCTTAAAACTAGGATATCTCATCCACTTACCTAATGCTGGAATCTGGGAGAAAGGTAAAAACCCCTTTGGTGTCCGAGCAGAGCAAGGTCCTCCCCCTAAATGAGACAGACAGCATCTGTGAGGAACACAAACAGAAATTGCTAGGAAATTTCAGCAGGATTGGCAGTATTGTTGGAGAGAAAGCAGAGTTCATATTTTGGGTCCAGCGACCCCTTTTCAGTCTGTGAGGAGCTGCTCTTTCAATCACAGTCTCTCTTGCGCTTGCTGGCAATTGCCTCATTAGTGATTCGATCAGCAGCCAACGAAGGAGAGAACCAGCCAGTGGCTGGAAGAGCAGTTTGCAAGGTAACCGGCTGAGGCAAACACTTTGCTGGAATTGGTGTCAGGGATCAGACCCCAGGAATTGGCTGAGCATGGTCTTGGACCGTGGGGGCTGTTGGGTACAGCTCTGTTTATTGGGGGAGCTGCCAAATGTTGTCTGGAGATTGTTTGGGGATAACAAGGGGGGCCGCAACAAAGAGAAGGAAGATGTAAGGGATTGAGGGGGTTGACAGAGAAGGTTGTGATGTGTGGGGTATGGTGGCAAATGAGGCTGCAACGGAGAAAGAGAAGGAGGCTACAGTTGAGATGGAAGAAGGATGCTGGGAGGGATTGGGCTGAGAAGAGCACCACATGGTGGGTCAGAGAGGTGGCTGCAACTGGCAACAAAAAGGAGGCTGCAAGCAAGAGAGAAAGAGGAGCTTACAAAGGAGAAAGAAGAGTTTTTAACTTGTCAGCATTGAATACTCAACTATCTAAGAATGAGGAAATCCTGAAATCAGTGATGAAATGAATGTGGAATCTGTAGATTAAGGCCACATTGGATCACGAGCTACTGTTTGGGGAAAAAAGTATTGGATACCATTGAAATCATCCTGGTAATTGTTAAATTTAAATCTGAATTTGACCTTGAGATGCAGTAAATAAGGTAATGACTGCCTGGTTCAACTCTTCCAGCTTTGTGTTAAATCTCACCCTCTCGCTAACCTTTGTGTACATGTGAAAACAGCACATTAGCTGTGACCTCACAGTCTGCAGAAGCAATATTTAGGATGTTAGCATTTTTGTGTAGAAGTGTCTCTAAGTTATTCTTTTTAAAAAAAACTTTTGTTTTTAGTTGAGTTGACTATGTCAATTTAAAGGAGCAAGTGAGGACTGCAGATGCTGGAGATCAGAGCTGAAAATGTGTTGCTGGAAAAGCGCAGCAGGTCAAGCAGCATCCGAGGAACAGGAGAATCGATGTTTCGAGCATAAGCCTGAGGAAGGGCTTATGCCCAAAACGTCGATTCTCCTGTTCCTTGGATGCTGCCTGACCTGCTGCGCTTTTCCAGCAACACATTTTCAGCTATGTCAATTTAAAGACATACGTATCTAGGAAAATTGATGCTTTCCCATAAGCTTGATGGAGAGCTGATAATTGAGCATATTGTGGAATTCTTCCATTTCTGCTCCTGTTACAGTCCAAAATACACAGATTTCAACCCAAAGTAATGGAGTTGATTGCATAATGTGCAAATCAAAGATCTGCACAGTTGTTAGACAAATCCATGGTTGCAAAGTTTAACACATTGAGGTTTCAGTCATCCTTATAAGTTGAGGCAACGAGTTCAAAAGCAAAAAGGTTTTTGTGACCATACATAGGACAGTGTGACCTTATTGTAGCTTTGGTTTATCATTCTGGGCAGCAGAAAGATACAAAGGCATTCACTAGAGATTTACTAGAATGGCTCCAGAGATGAGAGATACCAGAAGTAGTTGACATTGCTCCCCTGATAGCCAGCAGCTGGAGGAGATTTTATGGAGGTGTCTAAAATTATGAAGGGTTTAGATCAAGTAAATTAAAATTGTTTCCAATGTTTGAAGGATCAGTAATCAGATGGCCCAGATTTGCTATCATTTAACTTGATTAGCAAAAGAACCAGAGGGCAACACAAGGAAAATCCTTTAGACAAACAGTGGGTCAGGGTTAGGAATCGATCCGACTCTGATAGTGTGGTTGGTTACAGATTCAAATTCATGACCAAAAGGAAGCACGATAAACATTTGGCAAAAGAGATTAGGGCAAGAATGGATTGGGGGTTTAGGGGATAGCAGTCAAACTGACAAAGTATCTCTTTTAAAAAGAAACTTGCACAAACTTGCTGGGTTGATTTGGAATGGGAATGAAACAATAAAAATGGGAAGGTGCGGGTGGGGGAGGGACTATGGGGAGCTCAGAAGCAGGAAAACCACCAGATCCTAGCCTTGCCTGACACCAGATTCCCAAAGTAACTGAGCAACTGCTTGATGAGGAATACAATTGGAGCATGATTGGACAAGGACAAGGAACAGCCGGAAACCTTTCGGGTTGATTTTGGAGTATCACTGAAGAGGTCAAAATCCTTGCAACCTCATGGTGGGGGCCTAGGCTTGTAACCAATCTAAAAGTACACTCAGGGAGGCATCAACCACATCAAAAGACTTCATTAGGAATGTGTAGCAGCAAAGTCAAGGTGTCGCAGTGAGGGTCCAAACCTTCGAAAATCCCACCTACTAAACCTTTCAAACACATGGCCCCTATGGGTCATACATTGGAACCATCTCAGACATAATCAAATCAGAATGGAATCATGTCATTTTTGATCCCAAGGGACTGCCAAAAGGAGAAAAGATATTCCCATTAGTGCCTTCCTACAGAAAAGAAAAGGGTTCAAAATTATTTTCAAAATTCACGATGTACAGGCAGCTTCCATTCTGAAGTCAGTTTGAAAGTTGATTTGTAATCAAGTCAGAACACGATGCAGGACAGTATAAAGGAGCCATTTATAAGTATAGGAAATACCCAAATGTTGGATCTTTAAAATTACATACCTGTATGGCATCACGTTCGCCAGGGCAAGTGTTAGTAATCAGAAGCTCTTAAATCGGGAATCCCCTGTATTCTATTTTTAAAATAACACAAACAACAATTTGCTGCTGTTTTGATGTTGCAAAGTATTTCAAGGTGCTTCATGGCAGTCTCCTCAAGCAAAACATAATACTCTAAGGAGATATTAAGACCTCTGGTCAAAAGTTTGATTTTAAGGAGGGTCCTTAAAAAGGAGAGAGAGAATATTAGGAAGGGGATTTTACATCTTAGAGCCTTGGCAGTTTAAGAATCAAAACAGCAAAGCTCCAGAGACCAGAATTCAAAGAACACAGATATTGTCGGGGAGTTGATAGATATGTTTCAGGCAAATCCGTGAAGGAACATGAAAACCAGGAAGTGAATTTTCAAAGGGAGACTGTGGTGGACCAGAAGTCAACACAGTCTGCTGGAATATAACATTCAGACATCAGACTGTTCAAAATATATGGTCACTTTCAATTTTATCTTGCAATACAGGTAGAGCTTATTGCACAGTTTTTGATAGGTCACTTAATGCAGTTTAGGTGTCACTAAAATCTGTTCTGGAGTCTCAAAGAATTGGTGAAGGAGAGACAGTCAGAACCATCATATTAGGCAAAGCTTCAGGTACCTGTAATATTGAGGGCTTTGTAGATTATTGGAAGGTAATCAAACAATAGAAATGAAAGGCTGTTTGCACACACAGAACTCTAGTCCAAGATTACGATGAGTCAACAGTTAACGTATTTTGGACTCTGTTCATTGACGGATAAATGTTGGCCAAAGAAAAGCATTCCATTTTTTTGCCATCAGTTGAAAATTCATTCATAACAATACACAAATGTCAGACAATGAAAATCTCCAAGAAGAGATCATTCAGCTCTCACTCCTTGACATTCAACAGCATTGCTGTTGTTGAATCCACTACCATCAACATCCTAGGGATTACCTTTGAAGAGAAACTGAAATAGACCAGTCATACAAGTACCATGGTGACTGAAGAAGGTCAGAGGATGGATGAGTAACTGATTTCCTGACTTCTCAGATTGTGGGGAAATTGTTGGCCACATTTACAAAGTATAAGTCAGGAGTATAATGGAATTTTCTCTATTTGCCTGGATGAGTACAAATTCAACAACACTCAAGGCTTGACACCTTGCAGGGCAAAGTAGCTTGCTTGATTGCATTTCATCCATGATCTTCAAAATTCATTTCCAATACCACTGATGCACAATAGTACCAGTCAGTACCATCTTCAATATACATTGCAATAATTCACCAAGACTCCTCAGACTGCACATACCAAGTTCTGACCACAACCAACTAGAAGGACAGCGACAGAAGATAAATTGGAACATCACCACCTACAATCATTCTGACTTGGAGCTATATTGTCACTGGGTCAAAATCCAGCAACTTTCTCACTATCAGCACTGTGGGTGTACTCATGGACTAGAACAGTTCAAAATGGCAGTGTACCATTGTCTTCAGAGTGACAATTAGGTGCGGGTTTGGTCAGTGATGTCCACATCCTGTGAATAAGTACAAATTAAATCTTTTTCTGAAAACACCACTTCTAACTATATTGCACTCTCAGTGTGTCACACCGGAATATCAATGTAAATTACTTACCCAAGTTACTGTATATAGTAATTGGCTAAAAGATTTTTGTACCATTGGGTCTTTTGAGTACAGAACAGGTGACCAATTGGCTGCCATGCTACACATTGTCAATGTACAGTTTTAACACCAATTACACAGTAGTGCTTTGCCACAGCTGATTCAGATTTTATAACCATGTTGTAGAACTTATTACCAAATTCATACCCATGTCATATACTGTCCCTATGCTTTATTGCTGTACTAAGCATTGCAATGAATCTCAATATGTTTATTGCACTGTCCCTTTAAATCTGCATTATAAATCAACAAAATATGACATTAGATCAAGAGAAGCTGTCAAAAAAAGTGTGATCATGAGCTTTGGAAAGATTTTAAAATTCGCAAAATATGGCTAAGAAATTGCCAAAGAAAGTAAAAAATTAGCAAGAAACAGAAAATGGATTTTAAAAGCTTCTGTATTTTTGTCAAAAAGCTCAGCAAAGGCAAATGTGGGTCCAGTCCAGGCAGAGACGGGAAAGTTGAAAATGGAAAATAGAGAAATGGCAGAGAAACTAAACACATGCTTGGTTCCAACTTTACCCAGCATGGTACAGATATTCCTGAAATAATTGAGATCCAAAAGTCTAAAGATTGTGAGGAAATTGAAAGAAAATAGTATTATTAATGTAGTGGTATTGAATAAGTTAACGGTAATAAGTTCCCAAGGACCTGATGACATATATTAGCATGGGTTGATGATTGGTTAACAGGCAGAAAATAGAGAGGGACTAATAGGCTGGCAGGCTGTGACCACTGGGGACTGACAATGTTAGTGTTGTGCCCTAGCAGTTCACAATCTATGTCAATTATTTGAGTGTGCGGACAAATATTTCCAAGTTTGCAAAACAAAAAGTTTGTGGATGACCATAAAGAGGAATTGTGCATGATAGAGGTGTTAAGTCAATCCTTTACATCTACCTTTTGCTGCAAGACAGATGCAGCCTAGGCTGTAGTGACAAAGGAGAAATCTCAGTCAGTACAAGGGTTTTGGTTTTCTCCATCAATGTTCTCCCCTATTCTGCTGGTGGTTTTGACTTATATAGATGAAGTTAAAAATCACACAACACCAGGTTGTTAGATTACTTACAGTGTGGAAACAGGCCCTTCGGCCCAACAAGTCCACACCGACCCGCCGAAGCGCAACGCACCCATTCCCCTACATTTACCCCTTTACCTAACACTATGGGCAATTTAGCTTGGCCAATTCACCTGACCCGCACATCTTTGGACTGTGGGAGGAAACCGGAGCACCCGGAGGAAACCCACGCAGACACGGGGAGAACGTGCAAACTCCACACAGTCAGTCGCCTGAGTCGGGAATTGAACCTGGGTCTCAGGCGCTGTGAGGCAGCAGTGCTAACCACGTTATAGTCCAACGGGTTTAATTGGAAGCACTAGCTTTCAAAGTGCTGCTTCTTCATCGGGTGGTTATGGAGCAGGACCATAAGACAGAATTTATAGCAAAGGGTTACAGTGTCATGTAGCTGAAAGATATGAAACAAACTTAGAGTTAATATATTTCAGCTGCATGACACTGTAATCTTTTGCTATAAATTCTGTGTCTTATGGTCCTGCTCCATACCTGATGTAAAAGCTAGTGCCTTCAAATAAACCTGTTGGACTATAACCTGGTGTTGAGTGATTGTTAACTTTATCCACCTCAGTCCAACACCGGCACCTCTAAATCATTATGTAGATTAAGCAGCCTTTAGTAAGTTAGCCACTGTTGAGCCTAAACAATGAATATGGAGAGGTATTGTAAGTGTTGAGCATTATTACTGAAATTCTTCCTCACCCAATGTATACAAATACCTGCTCAAAGCTAATGAGCCAACTATACATTCACAGACAAATACTGACATACAGACACCGAAGAGCAGCATATAAAGATAGCCACACTCACAAAGACATGCAAACATAAAGATACACAAAGGCCCATGTACATATGACATTATCATCATCATCAGCATTATTGGCATTGTCTCACAGATGAGGATGACTCTGTTCCCCTCTCCATAGGTGGCTGTAAAGACCAATACAGTGACTGCAGGCTTGGGGCCAGAGGGTGGTCTTGGGAAGAGGTGGTTGGGGTGTTGGTGTGCCAGCGCACTCCTGTTGCTGTTTTCGCTTGGCTTGCGTTTTTTTTCCCACGGCGAGTCTTGAGGTGCTCAACACTTTCCCGAATGCTCCTCCTCCACTTTGGACAGTCTTGAGTCAGTGATTCTCAGGTATCTGTGGGAATGATGCTATTCACCAGTGAGGCGTTGAGAGTATTACTGAAGTTCTTCTTCTGTCCACCTGGGGCTCGCCTGCCATTTCAGAGCTGGGAGTAAAGCACCTGCTTGGGAGTCTCGTGTTGGTCATGCAAACAATGTGCCCAACCCATCCAAGCAAATCAAGGGTGAGCGGTCAGTGCCTCGATGCTGGGGATGTTGGCCTTTTCAAGGACACTAGTGTTGGTGTGTTTTTCTTCCCAGCGGTTTCAAGGATCTTGCACAGACAGCTTTGGTGGCACTGTTCCATGTCTTGAGGTGTCTGCTGAAGACAGTCAATGTCTCAGAACCGTATAGGATGACGGGAACCACTACAGGATCTGTAAACCATGAGCTTGCTGTCAGATCTGATGTGGCTGTCCTCGAACACCCTTTTCCTCAGCCAGCCAAAGGCTGTGCTAGCACACTGAAGGTGATGCTGGATCTCTTCATCAATAGCTACTTTGGTCGACAGCACACTCCTGAGTATTTGAAGTGGTCAATGTTCTCTAAGGTCTCCCCATGGACATTGATGATCAGGGATTCGCTCCACAATGCCAGGCCATGTTGCTGAAGGAACCTCTTCTTGTGGATGTTTAGGGTGAGACCCATGCTCTCATAAACCTCAGTAAAGGTGCAGCTACAGCTGGCCTGTAGCACAGCTTCTGAGAGCGCACATACGCAAGAATCATGACATTGGTTGGGGTGACTTTGGTTTTGGCTTGGAAGTGGTGGAGGTTGAATAATCTCCCACAGGTTCTGTAAGTTAGCTTCACTCCAATGGGGAGCTTGTCAGCAGTGAGGTGAAACATTGCAATGAGACAGATTGAGAACAGTGTTGGGACAATGATGCAGCCCTGCTTAACACTGGTCTGAATTGTACAATGGGTTGGTGGTGGAACCATTTGTCATTACCATGTCTTCCATGCCGCCATGGAGCAACTGAATAATGGTGACAAAACACTTGGTGCAACATTTCCATATAACGTAAAGGCAAACACGCATGCACACAAAAACATATCAAACACATATCCAAACACACATTAAGACATAGAAACACATTAGGACATACTTTTACATGCAGGAATATAAAGAAATATTAAGACTGACACAATCAAAGAATGTAATTTGCTTACATATACATGCATCTCAAATTTGTCCACATACAAAGACAAATAAAGAGACTACCACAAATACATACACACAGAATTGTATATACATATGCACACACATAATACTTTCGAGTATTGTACGCTGTAAGATATCAGCTTCAGGAACACAAACCCATTTTTCCTTTTCCAGCTGAGGTGAGCATTTGTGCTTCCCACTGCTTTGCTGAACAAGATCTGCTTATTCAACATGGCTCAAACTCCGGCTGGTCCGTGTGCTTAGTCCCACACTGGCCAGTGCATACACTTACGATACTGGGAGGGTTCAATACGCTTTTTCTTAAATAAGCAGCAGAACATGACTGTTGGGAAGTAAATATTAATAAAAAGGATTGATTCCACAGGCAAAACAAACAATGGAACAACAAAGTTTTTATATTTAACCAACTCCAGAGCTTAATTTCTGCACAAAGGATACGATAACATTGTTAAAATCAACTTAAGTAAATATTTGATCAGTTCTGAGTTGAAGTGAAAGGAAATTGAATGGTGTGCATTTCATAGGGACTAGCTTCCAATGTATGTTTGCAGATGGCATGACAGTGGAAGGCAATGTATCTGTAAGTAATTTTATTTTAAGCATTCTTGCTGTATTCTGCTGATGAGAAAGTAACTTAAAACATTGGTCCCTACTGAGTGCTAATGTAAATGAATAGTTTTTAGATCTTTTCTGGGGGTTGTATGATTCATTTCCCTCGGGGTGTTTCGGAAACTGTGATGTAGGAGCTAACCCAGCATGTTTACTGCTCTTGAAAAGAGTTAAGAACGGCTTTGAACATAGTCCCATATAAACCACTCTAAATGCTGTGATTGTAGTGCATTATCTTGATTTGTGAACTGAGTCATGGCCTGATTGACTTGTATGGAAAAAAATGCAACATTGGTTTACTTATGCTGGCAGCAAAGGTGTGGCCTGCAACCAAATTTCAACAAGTTTGGTATAATTTATGCTTTGCCTCTCTAAAGTTATAATTTGTTATTCTGAGTGTTTTAAAGGAAAATACGTCAGGTTAAAGTTAGAGCTTGTACTCTAAACGTAATGTCACACCCTGCCACCTAATCCAGAGCAATCCACAAAATTGAAGCAAAATGTGTGAATTATATAAGAAACAGCAAAAATCTGATATTTGCTAAGAGCTACTCCCACTCTGTGGTCATTACTTCTGAAGTGCAGTGAAAATCCAACTTGCAGCATAAATTGAACTATGATCAAACTACCTTTGAAATAAACTATTGACCTTTTGTCACTATTTTATGTGGATTGTTGTTTGCAACTTAGTTGCCATTGTCCATAATTAAAACCCAGGATAGACTAAATTACGTGATGCAAAATTAGATTGTTATATTTGAATGACATTTACTTGTTTGCAACTAAAGGGGAAGATCATTATGGGGAGACAGTTCACTCCATCATTGCTGGGCAAGGTTCCCTGATTTTTCTTTAGAGTTTCCGACGGAACACCCAAATTATTAACCTACTAATTATTTCCTCCGGAGCACCCGGATCTAGCTCCACTTAATGATCTTCCCTTTGATTGGTCACATCGAGGTTAATTTGAAAATGATCCCTTCCATTGTGGATATCTTTCTTCCACACCTAAATCAACTTGAATTATAAACACCTAACCAGGTTATTACCAAAGAGAGAAGAAAAATAATAGTATGACACATATATACATAAAGTAGAAATTACCAAGGTGGATCAAATTATTTATTTTGGTAACTTCACCACTTAGGCTTGCCATGTAAAGCTTTTTTAGTTTGCGAAGTGTCAGGTTGCAACAAGAAAGGCTTACTAGAGTTTATTCTCTTCGCCCTGCCTATCACATCGTGTTGCAAGGATTTAATGATCAGTGAGTCAGTAAAGAGCACCATCATTGTGAGGGTGACTGTCAAGGGAGACATTCTTGGTTAATCCAGGAATTTGGTTCAAAGTGGGAATTCAACAGCTAAGTATGTTTCATGTTCAATTTTAGAGTAGAAGTGAGATTCAGACTGAGAACTAATAGATTGAAATTAAATTAAAAGAGCCTGCCTGATAGCATAGCCATCTGTCAAATCACCTGAAATCTCATAATTAAAAGGAAAATACTGCAGATGCTGGAATAAATGGTTATTTGAGAAAGGACAATGCCAGGACAATGGCACAAAATGAACAGTTCATTTGGAGTGACAGCACAGACATAATGGGCCAAATGGCCTCCTTAGAATCCCGACCGTGTGGAAGTAGGCCATTCTGTCCATCGTGTATACACTGACCCTCCGAAGAACATCCCAACTAGACCCACCCTATCCCTGTAACCCTTCATTTCCCATAGCTAATCCACCCAGCCCCATACATCCCTGGACACTATGGGCAATTTAGCTTTGACAATCCACCTAACCAGCACATTTTTGGACTGTGGGAGGAAACTGGAGCACCCGGAGGAAATCCATGCAGACACGAGAAGAACAGGCAAACTTCACATGGGCAGTCACCCGAGAGTGGAATTGAACTCAGCAGTGCCAACCATCGTATTGCCCAAAATGCTATCCTTCTGCAATGAGATTCTGTATTCAACCAAGCAATGTTCCCATCTGTGCCATATTCTACCTAGAGGCTAATGTGAGACGTACCCTTGTCATTTTGAAGTTGTTGATGATCTCATTTTAAATCCCAGCCTTTGGCTCCTGAATTGGTCATCACATGTCAGTACAGGGACAAGTTACATTTTATTGTAACTTATGAATTGTTTGCTTTCTAAGGAAAGCAGGTAATGAGAGTAAAAAGCAATGTAGAAATAGTATATTCTGATATAAATAATTCTTCTGAATGTGAAGAGAGAACTGCCAAAATAAGTAATAGTTTTCATGTTCCAAAGTATATGAATAAGCCATTACGATCTCTTCATGTAGTGACATTTCAGATAAAGAACACTATGACCCTTAGGACGTTCAGAATATTTAATTATATCTCAAACTTCTGCCAATATTTGGGGCCTTCTAAAATCTGAGCTATCAAGTATAATTTATTGCGGTTTTCGATTAAAAGAAAATTGTTCTTGTTTTCACGAAAAAGAGATGGCATTTTGTACTTTATTAAATTTACCTTGAAGCAATCAGATCTCCTTGTTCAATGTGCAGCAAATCACACTGTGATCTGAGTTGAAAGGGGATTTGGCAGCAGTTCAGGATACAGGGCATGTTGTATTACCAGTATTACACTGACAAGTCTGCTTAGGTATGATATGATTGTAATATTCACTCGCAGGGACATTTTAAGTCCCTGAGGGGATCTGGTTTTTTCCCATACAGATTTATTCCAATAAAAACATCAACAAGTGGCAGTTTCCCATGGAAACTACAAAAGGAATGTAGCCCTCGGAAATCATGAGTAAATACCACAGCTGCATGACTTTGAAGAGCAGGTACAACTTCTTTCTGTTAACCTTTCGCTGTGGAAATCTTCCATTCTGAAGACAACTAAATACCCGAATTTCATCCTATTCTCCTCCTACGGATTTTCTTCCTTTGAGAATTATCATTATCCTGTTTTAGACATCTTGGTGAATTCTTGTGACTTATTTAAAGCTTCTAGGGTCACCCATGCTAAAATTGGGTAGTGTGATATAACTTAATATAGGGAAACAGGCTGAGTTGTACACTTAGAATAGACTGTGAATAACACTCAAAACTTAACCCAAAATAGTTCTAAAGTGCTGGTACCTATTTATGTACCAATTTATAATAAAGTGTTTTCCGGATTTCTGCCCTTTCTTGCTAGATTGAGCTCCGATCATTTAACTCATTCATATTTAACTCATTCTTAACAGCCACATTAATATTAAACCACTGCAGTAGCTCTCCCTTTATTGTGGCCTACATCTTTCACTTGCAGTCTAACACTTCGTAGAGGGATGGCTGTGGGAGGATGGTTGTTGCAGGGAATTTTAACCCCAATTATGAATAGTTTATTATGACTGTGACCATCTCCATTGATGTCAACTTTTATATTGAATGGAGCATGTCTGAATACCAAATAGAACAATAATGGCTGCTTATAGTTGGAGCTGAAAACGTGTTGCTGGAAAAATGCAGCAGGTCAGGCAGCATCCAAGGAGCAGGAGAATCGACATTTCGGGCATGAGCCCTTCTTCAGGAATGAGGAGAGTGTGCCAGGCAGGCTAAGATAAAAGATAGGGAGCAGGGACTTGGGGGAGGGGCGTTGGAAATGCAATAGGTGGAAGGAGGTCAAGGTGAGGGTGATAGGCCGGAGTGGGGGTGGGACGCAGAGAGGTCAGGAAGAAGATTGCAGGTTAGGAAGGTGGTGCTGAGTTCGAGGGTTGGGACTGAGACAAGGTGGGGGGAGGAGAAATGAGGAAACTGGAGAAATCTGAGTTCATCCCTTGTGGTTGGAGGGTTCCTAGGCAGAAGATGAGGCCTCCTTCAAATTTCCAATGCCCCTCCCCCAAGTCCCTCCTCCTTACCTTTTATCTTAGCCTGCTTGGGACACTCTCCTCATTCCTGAAGAAGGGCTCATACCCGAAACGTTGACTCTCCTGCTCCTTGGATGCTGTCGGACCTGCTGCGCTTTTTCAGCAACACATTTTCAGCTCTGATCTCCAGCATCTGCAGTCCTCACTTTCTCCTACTTATAGTTGGAATCAACCACCTTCTGAGGCAATAATGCAGTTTTTATGTTGAATTTTACATTGGTCTGAATTTGAGATATCCAGTACATGCTTCTTGGGATCAACAAAGTGAAAGGAACTCAAAACTGGGCCAGACTTCAGAGCTGTAGCTAAACTTATGAATGCATCATTTGAATAAACATTCACTCATAATAACTTGCATCTCTGTTCCTTCAGGCATACTCCCAGGAAGGAGTTCTTAGGCAGGTATAACTTTAACCTGATCTTTTGATGCTTTCAAACTCACAAGATCAAGTAATGGGGAGCACATTGGGTGAAATTGGCAAAGTATCAGAAGATGAAGACCATCACTTTGAAGATTGAACAGAATGCACTGTTGGGGATAGGCTGTGTACAGGCAGAAGGTGCACAGAAAGAAAGATTGAGTTTGCAGGACAGACTAACCATCTCACAGAAATGGGAGAGGCTCAGTTTCTTGACATCTTGAAAGAGCAGTATCTCTAGCCTGAGGTTGTCACGTCAGGTAGAGGCATGCTGTTCCAACATCCAAGAAATTTCACTTGTTACTTGCTGGAGCACATGGATATGTCTAATCCATGATTGTGAAGGTCATCACCAGCCATAGTGTTTTCAGTTCTGCTTCCTACAACAATAGGACATAGCTTGAGAGTCTCACACTCTTCCTGTACACTTCAATGTGTCATGTAGATGATGGATGGCCAGACCTGGGATTTACCTTAACTTTCCTACACTGACAATCTCCAGAATGAATGTGCTTTCAGATTCACACTCTGACTGGATTTTCACAGAATCCTAGAGCTTTTAACAATTGGAAAAGAGGCCTTTTGGCCCATCTTGTCTGAGATCATCATTAAATATCCATCCATTTTCCAGAGTACCATATACGTAAGGCAGTTAAAACAACACCACAGCAACTTCTCTTTTATTAAGCAAACAGAAATCAGTCCATTAATGCACAGCTGTTGTGCACACACAAAAAGAGATTAGTGCTGGTTTGCACCAAATTTCTGGGAACTGTCACAATACATTCATACCGTCGCACTCCAATATTCCAGGTCTTTTCATTCTAGGAAGCAGACTTAGTGGAGACCTTGGAGACCAGGGATAATCCATTCAAACTTGGGACATGATTTTTTTTGAGGAACATCATCAAAGAGTTGCAGGAAAGTTGCGTGCATATCAGATATGCTTCTGAGTCAGTCACTGGTATGTAGAACATGTAAGTCAGGAACTAGATATACATGGAGGTGCTGTTTAGGTACTAGCCAATGAGGGTATTCTGTAGGATGGCAATGTGCTGCTTCCTGTCCACAAGTGCACAAGAGAGAAGTTTGAAGCTGCAGCAAGATTAAAGAGTTCCTCTCCCATTTTGAGATGAAGGAAACATGGCAGAGGCTGGAGGTGAGGCAACCTTTGCCAGGCAGCCACATGTGTTGCTACTTGGGATGCCAAGGATGCTTCACAAAGGCTCACCATGGTGTTAAATTACCCAGCAAAATGATTTAAAAAATCAATCAATCTACTCCTCCACCAGTGAGAACACCATAAGACCATAAAACACTGGAGTATAATTCGGCCATTCAGCTCTTTGAGTCTGCTGCACCAATCAATGAGATCACGGCTGATCTGATCATCTTCAACTCCGCTTTCCTGCCTTTTCCCTATAGTTCTTGATTGCCTCCCTGATAATTCTTGATTCCCCCTACTTCAGTCTTGAATGTACTTAACAACCCAGCCTCAATAGCACTCTGAGGTAAAGGAATTCCACTGATTCATCTCTTCCTGAGAGATAAAGTTCTTCCTTATTTCTGTTATAAATGGGCGACCACTTATTCGGAGATTATGCCCTCAGATCCTAGACTGTCCCATAAGGGGAAATAATCTTTCTGCATTTAGCCTGTCAAGTTCCCTAATAATCTTGTGTTTTTCAAGAAGATCACCACTCATTCTTCTAAATTCCAATGAGTCAGTCCAAATCTATTCAACCTCTCCTTATGAGGTAGTCCCTCCATAGCTGGTATCATCTGAGATAACCTCCTCAGGATTGCCTCCAAAATCTTTCCTTAAATAGAGTGTCCAAAAATGTTCACAGTGTTCCAGTTGTGATCTGGCTAGTGTGCTGTACACTTAACAAAGCCTCCTACCTTTACAGTACATTCCCTTTGAAATAAAGACCAACATTTCATTGGCTTTCCCCATTACCTGCTGAACTTGGACGCCAGCATTTTGTGATTAATGGACAGAGATTCCCACATCATTCTGTTCTGTGGCTTTCTGTGAGTTTTCTCATTTAAATCCCTGGGGTGGGGGAGTCCAGAACTAGACAGCATAGGTTTAGGGTGAGAGGAGAAAAATTTAAAATGGACCTAAGGGTCAACTTTTTCACGCAGGGTGTCTGGAAAAAGCTGCCTGAGGAAGAGGTGGAGGTTGGTAGAATTACAACATCTGGATGGGTATCTGAATAGGAAGTGTTTAGAGGGATATGGGCCAATGGGACTGGATTAGGTTGGGAAATCTGTTCAGAATGGATGAGTTTTCAGAAGGGTCTGTTTTTATATTGTACATCTCTATGATTCTATAAATAATAACTTGCATTAAACAGTCCTTTAACCATTCATCTACATATGAAATCAGAAGAAGTAGGAACAAGAGTTGCTCATTTGACACATCAAGCCTATTCGGTCAGTTACTAAGATCAGGGGTTTATCTGACATTAATCTGACATTAACTCCACTTTCCCGGCTGGCACCATAACCCTTAACTTTTCGCAGACGAAAGAATCTGCCTCACTTAAAGATAGTCAAAGTTCAAGGCTCAACTACTTTCTGCAGAAAAATGTTTCCAAAAGGTAGTAACCTTCTGAGGGAAGAAATTCCTCCTTAAACCCATCTTAAAAGGAAACCCCTTTTATTTAAAGTGTGTTCCTTTGTTCTGGGTTCTCCCGCAGTGGGGGACATCATCTGAATAACTCCCTTGCCAAGCTCCTTCAGAAGCTGATTTGTTTTATTAAAGTCATCTCATGTTCCCCTAAACTCCAATGAGCATAGGCCCAGCACTTCCCTCTTTAAATGACCCCTTCATCCCAGGAAACAGTCAAATGAAACTTCTTTGAACTGTTTCCTCTGCAAGTATTTCGCTTCTTAAATAAGGAGTTGAAAACTATATACTGCAATACAGTCTCACAGTTTAGCAAAACCTCTTTATTTTTAAAAGCTGTCCCCTTTGCAATTATAATCTCCCTAATTACTTTGTGTACCTGCAGCTATTTTTGGGATTTTTAAAATGTATTCATTTTTTGAGATGTGGGTATCTCTGGCTGACCAGCATTTATTGCCCATCCCTAGTTGCCCCTGAGAAGGTGGTGGTGAGCTGCCTTCTTGAACCGTGCAATCCACATGTGCTTTGGGTTGTCACACAATGCTGGTCAGGATGAACTTGCACGATTTTTACTCAGCGACAGTAAAGGAACAGCGATATTTTTTCAAGTCAGGATGGTGAATGACTTGGAGTGGAACTTGCGGGTGGTGGTATTCTCTTGTATTTGCTGTCCTTGTCCTTCTAGATGGAAGTGGTCATGGGTTTGGAAGGTGCTGTCTGGGGATCTATGGTGAATTTCTGCAGTGCATTTTGTAGATAGAGCCATTGCTGCTCCTGGGCATCGGTGGTGGAGGGAGTGGATACTTGTGGATGCAGTGCCTATCAAGCAGGCTGCTTTGTCCGAGATGGTGTCAAGCTTCTTGAGCATTGTTGAAACTGCACTCAAAAAAACAGGTGGGGAGTGTTCCTTCACAGTACTGTCTTGTACCTTGTAGATGGTGAACAGGATTTGGAGAGTCAGGAGGTGAGTTACTAATCGCAGTATTCCGAATCTCTAAATATTTAGCCATTGTGTTTATGTGGTGAGTCCAGTTGAGTTTTCTGGTGAATAATAACCCCCAGGATGTTGACAGTGGGGGGACCCTATGATGATAACACTATTGAATATCAAGGGCAGTGGTCAGGTGATCTCTTATTGATGATGGTCATAGTCTGGCATTTGTCTGGCACGAATGTTACCTGCAACTTGTTAGCCCAAGCCTGGATATTGTCCAGAACCTTTTGTATTTGCACATGGATTGCTTCAGTGTCTGAGGGGTTATGAATAGTGCTGAACATTGTACAATCATTGGTGAATATCCCCACTTCTGACCTTATGATGGAGGTAAGGTCATTGATGAAGCAGCTGAAAATGGTTGGGCCGAGGACACTACCCAGAGGACATCCTGCAGAGATGTCCTGAAGCTGAGATAACTGACCTCCAACAACTATGATCAACTTCCTTCAGGTCTTGTTGCAACTTCTTTTGTGTGTATGTGTGAAAGCAACCATCCCAACACATACAAAAGAAGTTACATCAAGACACTGTTCAAAAGGGCCACAACATATTGCAGCACACCAGAACTGAAAAAAGAGGAAGAAGAACACCTGTACAATGTGTTCACTAAAACGGATACTCCCGCAATTTCATCAACAAATGCCGAAGGGAAAGATAATGGAATGAGGACATGCCATAACCCAAAGGACTAGCCACACTACCATACATCAAAAACATTTCTGAACTGACAGCCAGACTACTACGACCACTAGGACTCATAACAGCACACAAACCAACAGCCACTCTCAGACAACAACTCACCAGAATGAAGGACCCGAAACCCAGCATGAGCAAAACCAACGTAGTGTACAAAATCCCATGCAAGGACTGCACAAAACACTACATACGACAAACAGGAAGAAGCTAATGATCCGCATCTGTGAAGACCAACTAGCCACGAAACGACACAACCAGCTATCCTTAGTAGCCACACATGCAGATGACAAGCAACATGAGTTTGACTGGGACAGCACTACTATTATAGGACAAGCCAAACAGAGAACAGCCAGAGAATTCCTAGAGGCATGACACTCATCCACAGATTCAATCAATAAGCACATCGACCTGGACCCAATATACCGACCTCTGCAACGGACAGCTGGAACTAACAACCGGAAGCTGCAGAGACAAACCACTATAAATGCCAGAGGAAATATCACAGAAGCGCTTCACAGGAGGTTCACAAGCACTGAGGATGTCACCTAGACAGGGGACGAAATGTCTGCAACACAAATTCCCAGCTCGGCGAACAGAACCACAACAATCTCCCTTATGTGATGTATTGCTTTTGCATTCCTCTTGTCAAAGTCAAGCACGGGCTGAATCCTGGAGCGAAGGCAGCAGAACGAGCACAGGCCAGCACAAGTCCCGGAGTGACAGGCAGGCCGAAATTCTGGACCAATGGCAGCAGGGGAATCCTGAGTCCCAGTGCAACATGAGGTTTAGCAAATCCTGGTACAATGTGACTTAGCTTGTTGTTGCTGAATGCCTTGTGAGGACTGGTCTGGAGGCTGGAGTGATGTGGGACAATTGTTGGACTGGTGCTTGGTGCCAAGTGCTGAGCTGTTGCTGTTTGGTACATTTTTTACTGAATGTATTGTAAATCCTTATCACAATGTTATAACTACCTCACTTGTAACTCATTCTCATATTCTGTAAGTAATGGTACTTTTCTTTTAATCCTCTTTTGTAATATGACACTTTATTTTTGTTCTGTAAGATTTGAACCCCGGTACCTCTGCCTAAGACGGTGCCTTTAAAAGACTGCTAGCATAAAAAAACTTTTCACTGTCCTCCTGTACTGGAGTACAACAGACCATAATGGATATTCTATATTTTATTGTATACATATTTTCCAACATAATACTCCATTTGACAATTTTTTGTCCATTTACTTAACCTGTGACTATCTCTTTTCAGACTCTTAGTGTCTGCCTCACAGCTTGCTTTCTTACCTAAGATTGCACCACCAGCAGATTTCACTACAGTACAGTAGGACCCTTGGTCTAATTAATTAATATATATCATAAGGAGTTAATGCCCACCACTTCATTAGTTACAATTTGCTGTCCATAAAGTGATCCATTTATCGCTGCCATCTGTTTCCTGTTAGTTAGCTAATCCTTTATTCATGCTAATACATCACCCGCAACGCTATGAGCTCATATCTTAAGCGGCATTTCATTGAATGCCTTTTAGAAATCTAAATACATGATATGTACGCTTTGCACATCATCCAACTGGTCGCACCATGTTTAACATCAAAACAATGAAAGTCCAACTCAATAGTCAGAGAGCAATGATTGGAAAATTGTGGAATAGAATTATTAGAAACTGAAATTTAACAATGTAATATTAAAATTTCGTCAATTTAATCTTTATCATTTCTACTTGGTGCAATATATGAAATGGAACAGAGGAAGAGGCAGGTTGTTCAGATCACTTCCTCTCTTCTGTAATGGCTTTAGCAAATGACCTCTGGGTTCATGAGTCTGTGAGGATCCTGTCAAAGGCTGCTCCATCTGTACCTGTGGAGTCCACCACAGCAATCTAGAGAGACCATGCTGGGTCCTGGCTGATGGTGTATTTTGAGAAGGGGTGAGGGGGCAAAGATTGAAAAGTTAGGGTGCTTTGAGTGGTATTGGAATGCTTCTATTGTATGTGCTATCATTTTGCCCTGGGCCATTTCTCCTGAAGTACAGCTGGAGATCTGTTTAATGGAACTCAGTGAAGCATTACAGGTCCATTGCTAAGGTATTGTTCATTTTGTTTAAAGCAAAGGACAAGTTGTATTAAAGAACGGAACAGAGGTACTTTTTTGCTGGATGAGCTCATTCAAGAGCCTCACTTGAATCTTCATGGAGTTATAAGTCTCTCCATGATAGTCTAAGTCACCAGTGCCTGCTCACATTTCCTCAAGAGTTGGGAAGTATCAGATGTTGCTGCAGCTTCAGAAAGAATAGGGGTCCTCTCAGGAATTGTTCTATTGCAGATATAGGTTTGCTCGCTGAGTTGGAAGATTCATTTCAAGACGTTTTGTCACCCTACTAGGTAACATCTTCCGTGAGCCTCCGGGCAAAGCACTGCTGATGATTCCTGCTTTCTATTTATAGGTTTGGGTTTCTTTGGG
The DNA here is from genome assembly GCF_020745735.1 of Hemiscyllium ocellatum. Taxonomy (NCBI): domain Eukaryota; kingdom Metazoa; phylum Chordata; class Chondrichthyes; order Orectolobiformes; family Hemiscylliidae; genus Hemiscyllium; species Hemiscyllium ocellatum. The sequence continues at coordinate 108,366,167 of NC_083405.1, forward strand.
TTGGTGATGTCATTTCCTGTGATGATGTCATTACACATAACCACAGGAAATGACATCACCAACCCAAAGAAACCCAAACCTATAAATAGAAAGCAGGAATCATCAGCAGTGCTTCGTCCAGAATCCCACTGAAGATGTTACGTAGTAGGGTGATGAAACATCTGGAAATGAACCTTCCAGCTCAGCGAGCAAACCTATGTTCAGAACTCAACCTGAGCTACAAATCTTCTCAAAACTCATGTTGTTCTATTGCTCTTTTGCCAGGTAGCCGATGAAGGAGCTGTACTCCGAAAGCTAGTACTTCCAAATAACCCTGTTGGACTATAACCTCATGTTGTGTGATTTTTAACTTTAAAGTTCGGGAGTCATCCTTACAAGTCAGAGATGTGGAGTGTTTTCTTTTTGTCTCAGATGGTTGGAGAACTTTGGAAGGCAGTGGCAGAGGAGTCATCAAATATCTTTTGAGATGGCGGTAGATACATTACTATTTGGCTATGGAATCAAGTCTTATTGAGGGTGGACAAGAATGAGAATTTTGAAAAACAAAGAGATCAATTATGGTTTTACTGAATGGTGGGGCAGGCTCAGGGAGCTGAGCATCTACTTTTGCCTCTTATGCAGATATAAACTTTTCAAGATATTACAGGCATCCTATGGGGCAAACAGAAACTCCATTGTTTGGGGAAATCCAGCACTAGAGCTATAGCTTAAAAATTAGAACCAGACATCTCAAGAGTGAAGTTGGGATGCACGTCCCCTTGGAAAGGAATCCTCTTCTGCAAGTGACATTTTAGGCTAGGCCAATTGTTTACTTTAAATCTAAGATTAATAGATATTTTGATAACTAAAGACATGAAGGGGTATTACAAAAAAAGAAACCATGAAGTAAAGTAATAGACCAGTGATGATTTTGTTGAGTGGCGCATTACCAATTGGCTAAGTGGCCCATTCCAGTGTTCCCATCAGTGCTACATTAGATCATCCAATGTAGATCTTGCACATGATTAATTACTGGAGGTATCTCCTCCAAATATCAAAATCTTGAGGAGGAGGGGCCTTAAATAAAAGTATTTAAGGTGGTGCAGCACAGGCTAACTAATATGCCTTTGAGAAGTTTAAGGCAGCATGCTTGAATCATAGAGATGTACAGCACGGAAACAGATCCTTCTGTTCAACTCATCCTTGCCAACCAGATATCCCAACCTAATTTAGTGCTGTTTGCCAGCACTTGGCCCTTATCCCTTTAAATCCTTCCCATTCATAAACCCATCCAGATGTCTTTTAAATGTTGTAATTGTACCAGCCTCCACTATTTCCTTTGGCAGCTCATTCCACATATGCTCCACCCTATGCATGAAAAAGTTTCCTCTCAGATTCCTTTTAAATTTTTCCCTCTCACCCTAAACCTATGCCCTCTAGTTCTGGACTCGCCAACACCAGCGAAAAGACCTTGTCCATTTACTCTATCTATGCTCCTCATGATTTTATAAACCTCAATAAAGTCAGCCCTCAGTCTCTGATGCTCCAGGGAAGACAGCCCCAGCCTATTCAGCCTCTCCCTGTACCTCAAATCCTCCAACCCTGGCAGCATCCTTAGAAATCTTTTATGAACCCTTTCAAGTTTCACAACATCATTCCGAGAAGAAGAAGACCAGAATTGCATGCAATATTCCAACAGTAGCCTCACCAAAGTCCCGTACAGCTGCAACATGACCTCCTAACTCCTGTACTCAATGCTCTGTCCAATAAGGGAAAGCATACCAAACGCCTTCTTCATGATCCTATGAATCTTCCAGCTAGGCCAGTTCTGTCAGCAGCCTAGTTTGCTAAACATTGGCTGTCTGTCTGTATTCAAGACAGCAAACTAGAGACTGATCTTGCTGAATTATTGATATCAATCAATGTGGAAAAATCTAATCATCAATGAATGAGTCTTTATCTGCCTCGGATATTTTCCAATATTTGTACTGTCACAGACAATGCCCATAATTATGCTAGGCTGTACATAATAGAGTCAAATAATGACACGTAGTAAGATGTAGCAAGATTGCTTTTCATGCCCCACACAAATTTGACATTTCATTGAGCCCCCATCATGTAATCCTCTACTCTCCACTGCCTCAATTCCCCTCAAATGCTGATAACCAAAACAAGGTAGACAAGCTGGAAGCTGGAAGAACCCAGCAAGCCAGGCAGCATCAGGAGGTGAAGAAGTCAACATTTCAGGCAGGTCTGTGGAACCTTTAAGGCAACATGCTTGGCCGTTATCTTCAGAACTGGAGGTGGGGGTAGGGGGACCCATAGATACAGAGTGGAGGGGAAGGGGCAGATGGTGAGGTAGTGATAGGTGAATGCAGGTTGAGGGTATGGCGTGGTTAGTTGATGGGAGGGATGAATCCAATTAGTATCTGGAAGGAGGGGTCAGTAGGTGGAATGGAAGGAAGGACATGGGGCTGGGAAGGGAGTTGGAGGATGGGTGGGAAGGTGATTTGAAATTAGAGAATTCAGTGTTGAGTCGTCTAGGATGTAGGTGCCCAGGTGGAAGATAACATGTTCTTCCTCCAATTTGCAGTCTGAAACACTTCCGCCAACTTGAACTAGACCCCACCATCAAGAACATCCTCCTCTCCCCATCCCTCTCTCCCTTCCACAAGGACCATTTCCTTTGCCACTCCTTGGTTCTCACCATTCTCTCCATCAACCCCCCGAACACCTCGATACCTTTCCCTGCAACCATAAAAGATGCAAAATCTGTGGCACATCACACCCCTTTACTTCAGTCCAGTGCCCCAAACAGTCCTTCCAGGTGAGACAGAGGTTCACCTGCCTCTCCTCTAACCTAGGCAAAACTGAGGACTGCAGATGCTGGAAGCCACTGTTTAGATCAGAGTGGTACTGGAAAAACACAGCAGGTCAGGCAGCATCTGAGGAGCAGGAAAATTGATGTTTCAGGCAAAAGCCCTTCATCAGGAATAGAGGCAAGGGGCCTCCAGTGTGGAGAGATAGAGGAGGAGAACTTCTTCAAGGTAGGCATCCTCTAACCAAGTTTACGATATCTGGTGCTCCCAGTGTGGTCTTCTCTACATCAGGAAGCCCTAATGTAAACTGATGGAACATTTTGCCAAGCATCTCAGCCGGACCCATAAGAGCCAGTCTGACCTCTCGGTCACCACCCATTTCAATTCCCCTTCCCACTCCCTCTCGGACATGTACATCCTTGGCCTCCTCCATTGCCACAGCAAATCAGACCGTAAGTTGGAGGAACAACACCTCATTTTCCGCCTGGACAGCCTACAGCCTGGAGGACTCAATTTGAATTTTCCAGTTTCAAATAACCTACCCACCCATCCCCTGATTCCCTTCCCAGCCCCTCCACCCCTCCACCCCTCCTTCCATTCCTCTGGCCTACTGTTCCTTCCAGTTACTAACTGGGTTTATTCCCCCCAGCAACCAACCAGGTTGTATCCTCTACCTGTGTTCATCTATCACTACCACACCATTTCAACCCTCACCCCACCCAAAACCCTCCCTCCCCTTCTATCTGCAGCTCCCCCTACTGCAACCCCATTCCTGTCTCAGGGTTATCTCTACCTTCTGATGTTTAGATTAGATTAGATTACATTACATACAGTGTGGAAACAGGCCCTTCAGCCCAACAAGTCCACACCGACCCGCCGAAGCGTAACCCACCCAGACCTATTCCCCTACATTTACTCCTTCACCTAACACAATTTAGCATGGCCAATTCACCTAACCTGCACATTTTTGGATTGTGGGAGGAAACCGGAGCACCCGGAAGAAACCCACGCAGACACGGGGAGAACGTGCAAACTCTCACACAGACAGTCGCCTGAGGCGGGAATTGAATCCAGGTCTCTGGCACTGTGAGGCAGCAGTGCTGACCACTGTGCCATCATGCCGCCCACATGTTTCCTGGCTTGCTGTGTTCTTCCAGCCTCCTGTCTACTTTGGATTCTAGCACCTGCAGTGTCTTTTTGTCAATAACCAAACCAATCGATTCAGGATTCCTGATGAAGGGCTTATGCCTGAAATGTTGATTCTCCTGTTCCTCAGATGCTGCCTGATCTGCTGTGCTTTTCTAGCACCATGCTCTCAATCCATTCAGGAGCAATTTCTATATTCCAGACACTGGTTGCACAAGTGACTCCAGTCTTTCTGCACAAGCATAGACCAGGTTAGGGCAATGCTTGGGTCAAAATTTAGCAAACAAAAAATTGATGAGAACGACATCAATACAGTGAACAGGGCAGTTCATTTGCAAACAATGAATTGCTTTCCTCTGAGTGCTCCTCCAGGCTCAGAAATAAAGAAATAAACTGTTTAAATGATAGCACTCCAGTTAGGGAAGGTTGCAGGTTCATGCTCCACTGAATGACTGAGCTAAGTAATCTAGTTTGACACTTGAATGCAGCACAGCAGGTATACCATAATGTTAATGTTAAAGGCTGAAGTAGAGCACTTTTCTATAACAGTTATTACCCACTTCTAACATAAACTGTCATCTGTCCCCCTTTCCACTTTTAAAATAGTGTTTCTACATTGACAGGATCAAAGATGAATATGGCAATCTACTCACTTATTGTTACAAATGTTGAGGGAGTAGAAACCAACTGCTCGCTTCGGTTTCACTGAAATACGTTTCTCTTAATCCATTAGAACCTCCATAGATCTGCCTTTTTATGGGACTAGCATGCAAATGTTCACTGAGTTTAGGGGAGGAAATCCCATGCAAACCTGACAGCTGTATTCTTGCAATTAAGAAAAGCCTAGAAAGAGCATCGGAATATCACTTTGCTGGTTTGAAAGTGATGTCTGTGTTGCTACACTGTATTTTAGTGGGAAGGGCTATGCATAGTAATACTGAGTATCAGGATTGGGGAGGAGCACAATGAGGGAAGCATTTTGTGATTTGCAAATAGACTGGCTCTGTTCGCTGTTTTCATTTCATCCTCATCAGCTTTTAGACTAAATTTTAATCCAAGCATATCCCTAACCCGGTCTATGCAAGTACAGAATGACTGTAGTCACTTCTGCAACCAAAATGTGCCTAGAAATGTAGAACTTGCTCCCAAATGGATTGGTGTTGCTATCAGCATTTGAGGGGAATTGAGGCAGTAGAGAATAGAGGATAACATGATAGGCTTCAGGGAAATACAGATAGGAGCAGTTCATATGGAGTATTAGGTCTGTCCCTGAACCCCTGTTGGCTGCAAAATTGAGCCTGGGCTGGTAGGCTATGACATGATTACTTAAAAGCCACGATATAAGACCTGAAATGAGCCATCTTAGGCCTTGTTGAAGCCTGTTATATTGCAACAGGTCTGTGATGACTAGGAAGGTAACAGGATTGCAACCTGAGGAACTGTACAGATCCCCAATACCTTAATGAGGGGACAATGCAAACTTCTGGCATACAAATCAAAGAGACCCCATTAAAATTACAAAAATTAGTGGATGCGTACGTGAATGTTTTTAAATTAGATACCCTACAGTGTGGAAACAGGCCATTCGACCTAACAAGTCCACACAGATACTCCGAAGAGTAACCCATTCAAACCCATTTCCCTCTGACTAATGCACCTAACACTATGGGCAATTTAGCATGGCCAATTCACCTGACCTGCACATCTCTGGATTGTGGGAGGAAACTGGAGCACCCAGAGGAAACCCACACAGACACAGGGAGAACATGCAAACTCCACACAGACAGTCGCCCGAGGCTGAAATCGAACCTGGGTCACTGGTGCTGTGAGGCAGCAGTGCTAACCACTGAGCCACCGTGCCAACCACATAAACAACCCATTCACAAATGAACAGAGCCAAGCAGCCAATCCCTGATCGGGGATTTTTGATCCCTCACAACAAAATGCACAGAAACTCATGCACATAGCTCGGGATAAACAGTAGAAAATCATTCTTATCATGCACTATAAGTTAACTTCCCAGCTTTACTGGAAGGAGATTATGTACTGCATTATAAACACACTCAAATGAACAAAATTAATTTGATTGCCTTGTTACCTGAATGATGTGGTAAACAACATATGACCTTTACGGTAATTCTTGAGGGATAATTCTGAAGCTTGTTCAGACTATATTAATACTGAACTGCCTTCAGTAATGAAAAATGCACATGATTTTACTTCCTTGCAAATGTTTGCTTATTCCCCTTTTCCAATTACAAAGTGACGTCTTTTAACTCATCACAAACATCAGACATGTTGGCATTGGACAGCGACGTAACTTGTCTCAGTTATTGGCAATCAAATCTCAACCATCTGGTAGAATTTGCAATTGAGAACATGAAGAGAGCGAACAGGTAATATATTTGACTGTGAGGAATGTGGCAAATGAACCCAAACACATCAACAGAGGTCAAAAAAAGCATCATGCGGATGCTCAAAGTCTAAATAAGAAAAATAGAAAACGCTGCTAAGATTCAGACAACATCTGCAAAGCAAAAAATTTACTCCAACTGTCAAGACGGTCTGGGGGGCAGGCAGGCCTCATTAGGTGACCCGATGGACTGCAGTTTTGATAAAGACTCACAGGACTCAGAAAGTTAACTCTGCTTTCTCTCTCAGATGCTGCCAGACCTGCTGAATTGCACCAACAATTTCTGCTCTTGGTTCAGATCTCCACAGTTCTTTTTTTGATTAGATTAAATTACTTACAGTGTGGAAACATGCCCTTCGGCCCAACAAGTCCACACCGACCTGCAACCCACCCAGACCCATTCCCCTATATTTACCCCTTCGTCTCACACTACGGGCAATTTTGCATAGCAACTTTTTTTGGACTGTGGGAGGAAACCGGAGCACCTGGAGGAAACCCATGTAGACACAGAGAGAATGTGCAAATTCCACACAGACAGTCGCCTGAGGTGGGAATTGAACGCAGGTCTCTGGTGCTGTGAGGCAGCAGTGCTAACCACTGTGCTACTGTGCCGCCCAGGATGAAAGCAAAATGTCTTCACGTCACCACAGGCATTGTCAACAGCAACAGTATGGCTGACTGGAGGTGAGATGGCAAGTTGATCCAATTAGTTGGCCAAATTATAGCCAATTCCCATTCCAATCCTCACCTCCTTGCTTTGATACCTGGGGAAGGCCTCTGCTATGTGGAGAGATCACCAGGTAAACTGTGGCAATTTTCCATCTGTTCACCATCCACTCCATATCCCACAAAGGGGTCTCCTAGCAGGAGTGGTTGACCTGATAGCTCTAATATCTGCTGGAGGAGTCTCCTCAGGGCAGTCTGCCTTGTCCCAGCATGGTAAACAAAAATTTCTCATGTGGCCATCTCAGGGTGGATGTTTCCTCTTCTACTCCTGAAGTAGACTCAGCTGTAGCAATCTGTACTAGCGGCACTGCCCAGGCTATCAGCCCTCTGATTCAGCCACCAACTTAGAAGTGAGCCTGCCATCCTCACCTGAACCCCATCATCACGCTTGGACATCAGTCCTGTGTAGAAACCAGTCAACAGCGCTTTCTCCAGAGAGGTCAAGCTACTGCAGCAAACTACTCAGTCAAAATCCTGGAATTCCCTCCCTCAGGGCATTTTGTGTCAACCTTCACGTGGAATGTAATAGTTCAAGAAGGCAGCTCATCATCACCTTCTCCGGGGCAACTAGGAACAGACAAGGAATGCTGGCCAGCCAGTGACACCAACATCTTTACACTTGCAGTAAGGTTCCATTCTTACGACCTGCCATGCAAATTCACCCCCGCTATCCTGACAGTGGTATGCATCCTCACTCCAGTGGAAAATGAACAGTGCTTTTGGTGTGGTATGCAACAACTACAAACAGACGTGAGACAGAGTACCCTGGAGCCTTGTTCCTCGCAGCCAGTGGCTTCAACCAGGCCAACATCAAGAATGTGCTATCAAAATATCATCAACAGGTCTCCTGTCACACCAGAAGTCCAAGCATCCTTGACTATTGCTACACAACCATCAAAGATGCCTACCACTCCATCTCCTGTCCACATTTTGTAAAATCAAATCACAACGCTCCTCCAAATGGCTTACAAGCAGGAGTTGAAGTGTGAGGATCCCCAGTACAGAAAACAGTGCAGTGTTGGCCTGAGGCGACAGAAAGGCATCTGCAGGACTGAGTTAGGTGGTCCACAGTTAGGAGCACAGCAGCCAACCTAAACCAGTGTGCCACTACCATTACAGACCTCATCACCAAGTGTGTAGAAGACTATGCGCTGAACAAATGAATCCAAATATTCCCCAATGGAAATCATGGATGGAGTGGGCGATCTGCTCCCTGCTGAAGTCCAGGTCTGAGATGTTAGAGTCATAGAGTCATAGAGATGTACAGCATGGAAACAGACCCTTCGGTCCAACTCGTCCATGCCAACCAGATATACCAACCCAATCTAGTACCACCTGTCATATCCCTCTAAACCCTTCCTATTCATATACCCATCTAGATCCTACTTAAATGTTGCAATTGTACTAGCCTCCACCACTTCCTTTGGCAATTCATTCCATACACGTACCATCCTCTGAGTGAAACAATTGCCCCTTAGGTCTCTTTTATATCTTTCCTCTCTCACCCTAAATCTAAGTTCTCTTGTTCTGGACTCCCCCACCCCAGGAAAAAGATTTTGTCTATTTATGATATCCATGCCCCTCATAATATTATAAATCTCTATAAGGTCACCACTCAGCCTCCGACACTCCAGGGAAAACAGCCCCAGCCTGTTCAACCTCTCCCTATTGCTTAAATCCTCCAACCCTGGCAACATCCTTGTAAATCTTTTCTGAACCCTTTCAAGTTTCAAAGCATCTTTCCGATAGGAAGGAGATCAGAATTGCACACAATATTGCAAAAGTGGCTGAACCAATGTCCTGTACTCAATACTCTGACCAATAAAGGAAAGCATACCAAACACCTTCTTCAGTATCCTATCTCCCTGCGACTCCACTTTCAAGGAGCTATGCACCTACACTCCTAGGTATCTTTGTTCAGCAATAGTCCCAAGGACCCTACCATTAAGTGTAAAGTCCTCCTCTGATTTGCTTTCCCAAAATGCAGCACTTCACATTTATCTAGAATGAACTCCATCTGCCACTTCTCAGCCCATTGGCCCATCTGGTCAAGATCTCATTGTAATTTAAGGTGACCTTCTTTGCTGTCCACTACACCTCCAATTTTGGTGTCATCAGCAAACTTACTAACTATATCTCTTCTGCTCACATCAAAATTATTTATATAAACGATGAAAAGTAGTGGACCCAGCACTGATAGTTGTGGCACTCCACTGGTCACAGGCCTCCAGTCTGAAAAACAACCCTCCACCACCACCCTCTGTCTTCTACCTTTGAGCAGTTCTGTATCCAAATGGTGAGTTCTCCCTGTATTCCACAAGATCTAACCTTGCTCACCAGTCTCCCATGGGGAACCTTGTCGAACACCTTACTGAAGTCCATATGGATCACATCTACCATTCTGCCCTCATCAATCCTCTTTGTTACTTTTTCAAAAAACTCAATCAGGTTTGTGAAACATGATTTCCCACACATAAAGCTATGTTGTCTATCCATAATCAGCCCTTGCCTTTCCAAATACATGTACATCCTGTCCCTCAGGATTCCCTCCAACAACTTACCTACCACTGATGTCAGGCTCACCGGTCTCTAGTTCCCTGGCTTGCCTTTATGACTCTTTTTAAACAGTGGCACCATGTAAGCCAACCTCCAGTCTTCTGGCACCTCACCTGTGACTATCGATGATACAAGTATCTCAGTAAGAGGCCCAGCAATCACTTCCCTAGCTTCCTACAGAGTTCTAGGGTACACCTGATCAGGTCCTCGGGATTTATCCACTTTTATGCATTTCAAGACACCCAGCATTTCTTCCTCTGTAATATGAACATTTTACAAGATGCCACCATCTATTTCCCTACATTCTGTATTCTACATTTCCATGTCCTTTTCCACAATAAATACTAATGCAAAATACTCATTTAGTATTTCCCCCATTTTCTGCGGCTCCACACAAAGGCCGCCTTTCTGGTCTTTGAGGGCCCTATTCTCTCCCTAGTTACCCTTTTGTCCTTAATGTATTTGTAAAAACTCTTTGGATTCTCCTTAACTCTATTTGCCAATGCTATCTCATGTCCCCTTTTTACCCTCCTGATTTCTCTCTTAAGTATACTCCTACTGTCTTTATACTCTTCTAAGGAGTCACTCGATCTATCCTGTCTGTACCTGACATATGTTTCCTTCTTTTTCTTAACCCATACCTCAATTTCTTTCTAGAACATAGAACATAGTACATAAAACAATACAGCACAGAACAGGCCCTTCGGCCCTCGATGTTGCGTCAACCTGTGAACTATTCTCAGCTCATCCCCCTACACTATCCCAAAATCATCCATGTGCTTATCTAAGGATTGTTTAAATCTCCCTAATGTGGCTGAGCATCCCTAACATCAGCAGGTAGGGCATTCCATGCCCTTATCACTCTCTGCATAAAAAAACCTGCCTCCGACATCTATCTTAATCTATCACCCCTCAATTTGTAGCTATGCCCCCTCGTACAAGCTGACATCATCATCCTTGGAAAAAGACTTTCGCTGTCTACCCTATCTAATCCTCTGATCAGCTTATATGTCTGTATCAAATTCCTTCTTAGCCTTCTTCTTGCCAATGAGAACAGGTTCAAGTCTCTCAGCCTTTCCTCATAAGACTTTCCTTCCAGGCCAGGCAACATCTTGGTAAATCTCCTCTTCACCTTTTCCAATGCTTCCACATCCTTCCCGAAAAATGGGGACTAGACTGTACACAATATTCCAAGTGTGGCCGCACCAGCGTTTTGTTTAATTGCAGCATGATATTGCGACTCCGGAGCTCAATCCTTCTATGAATGAAACCTAACACACCGTATGCCTTCTTAACACCACTATCCACCTGGGTGGCAACTTTCAGGGATCTTTGCACATTGACTCCAAGATCCCTCTGCACATCCACATGACCAAGACTCATGGGCGGCATGGTTGCACAGCAGTTAGCACTGCTGCCTCACAGCGCCAGAGACCCGGGTTCAATTCCTGACTCAGGCAACTGACTGTGTGGAGTTTGCACATTCTCCCCGTGTCTGTGTGGGTTTCCTCCGGGTGGTCCGGTTTCCTCCCACAGTCCAAAGATGTGCAGGTCAGGTGAATTGGCCATGCTAAATTGCCCATAGTGTTAGGTAAAGGGGTAAATGTAGGGGCATGGGTGCGTTGCGCTTCGGCGGGTTGGTGTGGACTTGTTGGATCGAAGGGTCTGTTTCCATACTGTAAGTAATCTAATCTGCCTTTCTGTTATTCTTCCCAAGGTGCCCAAGTTGGGCAACCCTGACCTCTAAAGGAAATCGAGGTACAACCTCCGTGAGGCCTTCAGAGGCACCACCACCTCCCCCTCCCCCACCCTCTTGGGTGTCTCATGAACTTGATTGAGTATTTTGAAGAGCTAAAAAAATGTTTGGGCAAAGCAGGTGATGTTGTCTACATGGACTACAGTAAAGTTTTTGACAAGGTCCCTCATGGCAGATGGGTATAAAAGGTGAAGTCACATGGTATCAGCGGTGAGCTGGCAAGATAGATACTGAAATGGCTTAGTTGTAGGAGACAGAGGATAGTGATGGAAGGATGCTTTCCGGAATAGAGGGTTGTGACTAATGGTGTTCCTCAGGGATCAATGCTGGGATCTCTGCTGTTCATGATTTACTTAAATGATCTGGAGGAAAGTGTAGCCAGTCTATTTAGTAAGCTTGTGGTTGTTACAAAGATTGGTGGTGGTGTGGATAGTGAGGAGGATTGCCAGAGGATACAGCAGGATATAGATCAGTTGGAGGCACGAGCAGAAAAATGGCAGATGAAGTTTAATCCGGACAAGTGTGATGTGATGCATTTTGGAAGGTCATGTGCAGGTGGAAGTTATATATTGAATGGTAGAATACTTAGGAATATTGTTATGCAGAGGAATCTGGGTGTGCAGGTTCACAGATCACTGAAGGTCAATAAGGTAGCAAAAAAGGCTTATAACATTCTTGCCTTAATGGAAGGTGCATTGAGTATAAGGATAGACAAGTTGCAGTTCAGCTTTATAGAATTTCAGTTTGGCCACACCTGGAATATTGCAAACAGTTCTGATCTCCACACTACCAGAAGGGGTGGATGCTTTGGAAAGTGTACAGAAAAGGTTTACAAGGACGTTGACTGGTATGGGGATTTTAGCTATGAAGAAAGATTGGATAGAATTTTTTTTTACTGGAATGCAGGAGGTTAAGGGGTAACCTAATACAAGTTTATAAGATTGTGAATGGCATGAAGAGAGTGGAAAGTATGAAGCTTTTTCCCAGGGTGGAGGGGTCAATTACTAGGGGACACAGGTTCATGGTGCGAGGGAAGAAGTTTAAAGGAGATGTGTGAGGCAGGCTTTTCACTTGTGTGAGAACCTGGAACGGTTGCCTGAGGAGGTGGTGGAAGCAGACACAACAGCAGCTCAAAGTTTGTGAGAAGATTTGTAGCTCGGGTGCTCATTGTTGTGGTTCTGTTCACCGAGCTGGGAATTTGTGATGCAGACGTTTCATCCCCTGTCTAGGTGACATCCTCAGTGCTTGTGAACCTCCTGTGAAGCACTTCTATGATCTTTCCTCCGGCATTTGTAGTGGTTTGAATCTGCCGCTTCCGGTTGTCAGTTCCAGCTGTCCGTTGCAGTGGTCGGTATATTGGGTCCAGGTCGATGCGCTTATTGATTGAATCTGTGGATGAATGCCATGCCGCTAGGAATTCCCTGGCTCACCAGAACAACTCATCAGAATGAAGGACCCAATACCCAGCATGAGTAAAACCAATGTAGTGTACAAAATCCCATGCAAGGACTGCACAATACACTACATACGACAAACAGGAAGAAGCTAATGATCCTCATCTATGAACACCAACTAGCCACAAAACGACACGACCTTAGTAGCCACACACGCAGCCGCACACACAAGCAACATGAATTTGACTGGGACAACACGACTATTATAGGACAAGCCAAACAGAGAACAGCCAGGGAACTCCTAGAGACAGCACTCATCCACAGATTCAATCAATAAGCACATCGACCTGGACCCAATATACCGACCACTGCAGTGGACAGCTGGAACTGACAACCGGAAGCGGCAGATTCAAACCACTACAAATGCCGGAGGAAAGATCACAGAAGTGCTTCACAGGAGACTCCCAAGCACTGAGGATGTCACCTAGACAGGGGATGAAACGTCTGCAAAACAAATTCCTAGCTCGGCGAACAGAACCACAACAACAACAGCAGCATTCAAGAAGCCCCCAGATAAACACATGAACAGAAAGGGAAAATAGGGATACGGATTCTGTAAGTGAAGACAGTTTTTTGTATGGAAGGGGAAAATGTGGCAAAGTGTGACAGTGCAGACTTGGAGGATCTTGAGGGCCTGTTCAAGTGCTGTATCGTTCTTTGTTAAAAAGTTCAACATTACAGTCCTTCTTAAGTACTGAGCCATGGGCCTGGGTCTAGGCTCTTACATTCCAACACTGAGACAGTCACCAGCACAAAATAGTCAGCCATCCTCCAGTTCCTTCGTTATGCCATTGCCACAGAATCATATCACCGTTCTTCAGGATTCGGAGAAGCCGGTGTTGGACTGGGGTGTACAAAGTTAAAAATCACACAACACCAGCTATAGTCCAACAGGCTTATTTGGAAGCATTAGCTTTCAGAGGGCTGCTTCTTCATCGCTCCTTCAGCGCTCTGAAAGCTAGTGCTTCTAAAAATACCTGCTGGACTATAACCTGATGTTGTGTGATTTTAAAGTATTCTTCAGTATCTTCTTGTGTCTACCACAACTGATGGTGCCACAAATCCGTGCTGGGCCAATCTCAGTAATGCAGCCCTTGCTGAAGCTGCTGGGTCCTGCACCAGGCACTGGGCCTAAATCCGACTCCATCCAGAATCTAGAGGCCAAGTGGAAAATCCCAGCTGGCCTCCATTAACAGTTGGCTCAATTGACTTTGAGGACAATAGGATTGCCAGAACTAACTCTGAGTCTGAGAAAATGGTCCAGGTGTAGGAGGGTGTCAAGGAGCAGTATACTACCATTTGTTCTCACTCCCAGTACCGGTGAGAACTAAAAAGAAAAGTCCAGATCGGTTGACATGCTGAGTTAAATCCCAATATCAGGACACTCATACAATAATGACCAATCACCTTGCAACTTCTAAGCTGTCCTGATGTCTGAAATCAAACTGGTGAGGACTGCCTTGGCAGATATCAAAGCTTTTTCCTTCTCAGATAAAGAGGGCAGAGGCTGAACATACCTCAGAAATCATTTTTTGAAACCTTTTTTCACATCTTACCTAATTTGTCCACATCTTTCTTGCAGAGTGGAGCTAGACATGGACATAACAGTCCAGCTGAAGAACTGAGAAACACATGTACATTGAAACACAAGTAGCAGTCTTATGTGAGACTTTATCAAGGCTGGATCTCCATATAAACAACATTCATCGACATTCCCCTGCCCACTACCTTTGCCACATCTTCAAAAATTTCAATTATGTTTGTCAGCCATGGTGTACCTATTATGAATCTATACTGGCTCTCCCTGATTAACTGAAAAATTTGAGGTGATCAGTTACCCCATCCTTGATCATAGACACCAACAATATCCTACCATAGATATTCGGCCAACTGGTCTGAAATTCCCTGACTTTCTTCTTTCGCCCTTCTTAATGGGCAATATCCGTTCATTGATAACCAGCTCACTGATGCTCAGTTTGGTTTCCCTGTCTCCAAACCTCATTATGCCCCTGGTCCAAACATTAAATCACAAAAGGATCACAAAGTGTAACCACACAGATGGGGGCTATTTAGGCTATTGCTTCTGCACTTGCTATTCAAATGAGTATCATTATCTATCTTCTGTTTCTCCCCCCCAGTATCCATGCACATTATTTTTATCCAATAAATCAACCAATACCCTCTTCAATGCCTGCATTGAACCTTCCTCCACTTCCAGGCAATACATTCTAGTCCTAGCTACATTTATGTGAAAAAGATTTTTCACACATCACATTAGCTTATTTTGTAAATCTCTTTAAATCCATGCCCTCTCGATCCTTTTACAAGTGGAACCAATTTCTCCCTTGCCACACTCTTCAAGTAGTTCAGGATTTTAAAAACCTCTACCAGATCAGCTCTCCAATCCAAGAAAAACAATCCCAACTCCTTCAACTTATCTTCATGATTTAAGTTGTTCATGTCTGGAACCATTCTTGTAAAACACTTCCACATTCTCTGCAATAGACTCACATTTTACTTATAATATGGTGCCCAGAACTATGCACAGTACTCCAGCTGACATCTAACTCATGTGAAACGTCGCCTTCTTGCTCTTGTACTCTGCCCCAATTCATAAAGCCACAGAGGTTGCATTATTTACTTGCTTCCCTCTCTACCTATTCTTCAATCTTCATTGATCTCTGTGCATATACACCCTAGATCTGTCTGCTCCTTAACCCTCTTTAGCATTGTATCCTTATTTTACATTGTCTTTCAATTTTCTTGAAACCACCATACATTCATTCACATTTCTCTGCACTCAACCTTATTTCCCACCTATTTATCCATTTCACCAACTTGTCTATGACCCTTTGGAGTTCTAAATTGACCTCCTCATGGGTTTCCAATTCGCCAAAGTTTTGTGCCATCTGCCAATTTTGAAATTGCCCCATGCAAACCTGAATCCAGGTTATTAATATATATCAAGACAAGCTATGGTCCCAGTATCCTGGAGTACTCCACTACAATGGACGAAAAAGCTGAACTCAAGAAGGGAAGTGATGATGACTGTTCCTTACATCAAGGCAGTATTTGACCAAGTGTCGGATCAAGGAGTCCAAAACAAAACAGACGTAAGCAGGAATTAACGGGGAATCTTCAGGTTGCTTGGAGCCATATCTACCACAGATATGGAGGC
Organism: Hemiscyllium ocellatum; assembly: GCF_020745735.1. Lineage (NCBI taxonomy): Eukaryota > Metazoa > Chordata > Chondrichthyes > Orectolobiformes > Hemiscylliidae > Hemiscyllium > Hemiscyllium ocellatum. Next base: position 108,382,194 of record NC_083405.1, read on the forward strand.
CAATCATCTCAACCATCCCTGACTCAAATATACTTACCTCCTCATTTCACCAACTGTGATGCTAGTACCTTATATACCCACCTATTATCTTATCCTTTACTTATTTCCCTTACACACTTACTTTCTCTCCAAAGCTTCTTAAATAGATCTTGGAATTTCAACAGCTTACTTACTGAAATAAAACAGCCAGTGCCATTAACAAAACTGCATTGTGGCTTGTACAAAGTTTTCCTGCATCATTTGATGCAAAGGTTCCTCTGCTTGGTGAGTTCTGCAGGATGCTCCAATAGCAGATAGGTCCGTACGATCAGAGGCAGGTAAATAGGTAACTCTTTTGTCTAATTTAGTTTGGAAGTAAGGATTCCCAGCCAGGCTGCAAGATTTGACCCAATGTTTCCTCCGATTTCCTTCACTGTGTGTAACCCATTTGTTGATCTGCACAACTCCTTGAAGTCTGTTGGCCTGCTGTGTGTGCATTCTCTTAAAGGGACCGCTGCTTGTAAATGGCTTATCCTCCCCTTTGTGACAGATTCTCAATGTTGTGCACCTGAAACCGAGAGTGAACATTGTCTTTAGTGTTTTAATCTTTCTCCTCCTTTTGCTTTGACTTTGCTCTGTTTTGAAAATAAGGAATTCATCTTTAGTTTGAGTACATGTACTGTGATAACAATCAGAAGACATTCACTGAAAATTAATGAGCTAACTGTGGCAACAGAGGCACCTGAATACTCCCCCCTTCTCTCAAACTCCATTTCCGAATTTAGTTTCCTTCTTGTTTCATTCTGTTCTTTCTCCCTACACCAAGCCTAATTCCTCGGCCAAGAGCCAAGCCATGTGAACTGTTCCCGGAGCTGTGCCAGTGTGGACTTTTAAACCTACAATAGGATTTAATTTCCTCTGAGAGTGTACTGCTTATGATATTTACATAAAAGCCCTTTGTGTCCATAATAAATGCAGTCATGGGCTTGTTTAAAACAAATAGTCCAATGACTACATTAAAATAGCACATAAAAGAAGTTTGCACAATCTTGTTTTGATTGATGTCAATTTGTGGGTAAAATGCAAAAACTGCATACATTGTCCATTTGAGGTATTAGGCAATTATCTAGTGATTGCACTGTTTTATCTCTAGAATATGTCAGAGAACATTATGAGTCACCACAGTAAAAGACAGTATCACGTACCAGGAATAAAAAGGCAGCAGTTTCTGCACTTAAATGGAAACTTTCAATGAAATGTCATTTGTTGGATGGTCATTGTTGAAGGAGGGCATGAAAGAAATATCTATGGTGTGCAGCATGGTCCCACACTCCCAACAAAATAGATGACCAGATTATTAATTTTTTTGGGATATTATGGAGTAAATAATCATCCAGTGTGAAAAGCTTCTTTGTCATTTTTCAAATGGTGCCATGGGATCTTAAACGCCCACCTGAGAGGGCAGACAGAGCTTCCAATAAATGTCAGTTTGAATGACAACATCTTCGTGAGTGCAGCAGTCACTCAGTAACCAATTCAACTGCCAGACTCGAATTTGCTCAAGTCTGTGTTGAGACTTGAACCCCTGGTTTGACTCATAAACCAGTGGCTCAGGCGACTGACTGTGTGGAGTTTGCACATTCTCCCCGTGTCTGCGTGGGTTTCCTCCGAGTGCTTCGGTTTCCTCCCACAGTCCAAAGATGTGCAGGTCAGGTGAATTGGCCATGCTAAATTGCCCGTAGTGTTAGGTAAAGGGGTAAATGTAGGGGTATGGATGGGTTGTGCTTCGACGGTTCGGTGTGGACTTGTTGGGTTGAAGGGCCTGTTTCCACACTGTAAGTAATCTAATCTAATCTAAAATTGATGTTGTTAAATTCAACAGCTTTCAAGGCCCATCTTTCTCTCTACCCTTTCTCTCGTTAACAGTTTGTCAAGGACATGGAATTCCATGAGAACGAACCCATTAAAATTACAGCAGGAGTTTGGGAGATCTCTTGCAAGCCTAGATTTAATAAACTCAACTTCACAACTTTTAACTTTCAGCAGCAACAGAAAACAAGGGATAGACATTCACCCATTCAATTATATAACCTCTGAATGGATAGGGAGGTCAGAGGGATGGATATGGTGAACAAGCCATTACCATACATTTTCTACCACCACCAAAAGTTAAATTCTATCCTATCGCCTCTGGTCTCTTCCAGTGCCAATACTCCTGAATGATTATAACTTCCCTCCATTGATCGTTAAAAAATGAAACTCGAATAACAGCATTCCAAAGAAACTGACCTGGTAAGTTTCCCATCCTTACTTTAATGGAATAGCCAAAACTGTGGAATAAAGCCAATATATTACATCTGACCATTCAAGAGCTAAATGTGAAGAACCAACAATGACAAGGACAGGCTTGGTCTTATCCCAATGCCCAGATCATCTAACTGAATTAATTCTGGACGCATGCTTAAAGCATAAAGCATATGATAAATTTATCATTCAATTTATACAAAGATTTTGATCTATATCTGTTTTATAGAACTGCATAGAGCAATAGATAATGTATTACTGTTAAGAATGTGTCTTTGCTTTCTTGACAGCATTCCCATGCTAGGTTTGAAATACTCCAAACAATCCCAAAAGTTCCAATTGCAACTGGGAGTGGTACCATAGTGGTAATGCAATGGAACCAGCAATCCAGAAACCCAGGCTACTGTTCTTTCAGTGTATGTCTGAATCCCACCAAGGCAGAGATTGAAATTTGAGGGATTTTAAAATATCTGAAATAAAATACCAGTCTAAAGACAGCCATGTAGCCACAATAGATTGTCAGTAAAGCGCCTTTCTGGTTAACGGAAGCCTTTTGGCCAAAGAAATCTACCACCTTTACCTGTTCAGGCCTCCATGTGACTCCATACTCACTGCAATTGGTGACTTAATGGACTGAATGGCTGAATTCCTCACTGTAGCAATTCTATGATTCAACGTGGTTGACTCTCAACTGCCCTCTGGGCAATAACTGCTCGCTTAGCCAGGGATGCCCACATCCTTTATTTATTTATTCATTTTTGTGGGATGTAGGTGTCACTGGGTGAGCTAACATTTATTCCCCATCCCTAGTTGCCGTTGAGAGGTCGGTGGTGAGCTGCCTTCTTGAACTGCTGCAGTCGGCCTGCTTGGGTTGACCCGCAATGCCATTAAGGAGAGCATTCCAGGATTTTGATCCAGTGACAGTGAAGAAACAGCAATATATTTAAAAGTTGGGATGGTGAGGGGCTTGGAGCGGAACTTAAAGATGGTAGTGTTCCCATATATCCTATGAATGGATAAAGAAAAATTAAAATTTTGGATTTATATCCAATAGCTTATTTATATTTGATGAATGCGCTTTTGAATGACATGCCCTTCAACTCTCCAAACTCACTGTAAGGTTTAGTGTAGTCATAAACCCTTTAGATGTTTGGAGAGGTTACCTTTGACTTGGGCTTCGATAAGTGAAAAACTCTTCCCCTGAAACTTGCTTCATCTTTACTCAAAAGGCGAGGGTAAAAGATGAAAACACTTTGATTGTGAGTGTGCAGTTCAGCATTAAAATGTGTACTCGTCAGTGGGGATTTACTGGGTCAATTATCTGCAAAGCCACAATACAAAACCTTTGGTTTTCCTTATTTTTCCTTTTCACATATATCATTCATTAGCAGGCATTCACAAGCAGTGCTGTCCGAGCAAATGATGACTGACAGACCGTGGATTCCCGTTGAGTTACATCACACTAGGAAACATTCAGCAACAATCCGGCCTTTCTGTCTGGAATTAGGAAGGAAACAGTGAGTCCCTCTGTTTCCTTCCACAAAATGTCATCACGAGCCTGTGATCACTCGATGTCAAGGCCAGAGAACCGTTAAAAGGAACTGAGTCATTTTAAAGGGAAGTACTTTTAATTGTCTCAAGAAGAAGGGTATTTGCAAGATGTTACAAAGGAAACAAAATCACAGACTCAACGTATTCCTCTCAAGAAAAGATGACTCGTCACATCCACAAGCTCCGTTGTTTTTGCTTGAACAAAAGAGGCCGTTGTTTCCTTTGTCTTTGAAACAGCTGATTTTTGTTTTGGATTCATAAGGATCATACTAAAAAGTAGATGCCTAGCAATCGTGCTTATCTAACATTATAGTAGAACTATTTTACTGGTTTGAAGATGCAGAAATGTGTGTATAATGAAGGGAGAGTTAGTTACATGAAGTTTGGATATGAAACCCTGGCAAAGCCAAACTGACTCTCAGTGTTTATTGTTCTGAGCTCCTTATGAAGAATGGCCAATTAATGGGGTGTAGCAGGACTCTTGGCACCCACAGTACTATATCCCAGCATGAATCATCACTTCCAGGAGAGGGAAAACAAGCGTGTATCCGGGCAAGTCCAATTGTACAGGCTAAATTTCTAAATGTACTGTGTGACTCAAGTTTTCATAATTACGTGAGTGAGACTCCTTTTAAAAAAAGTATCCTGTGTGGCAAAGGTCCCATACATGATTTAGTATTCGATCAATGCCATGGTGTTCAAGGCTCTACATTCTGAGTTTGCACAGCCAGTTGGAAATTCTGTGCACTGATAACTGCAAACACTGTCAATTGTGCAGATGCTTTGTCCAGAGATTTTTTTTTTCAGCCACCCTCTATTCATTCACCCTTTTCTGCCTTGACATTTCATGGACTTCACTGTAGTCTTTCTCTTGCAGCCTCTCTCGCTTTCCTCTTCACCTTCTTTCTTCCATCTCACTTGCTCCCTCTCCTTATCTTGATGCTTACTTGTTTTGCTCTCTCCTGACAATGATGGCCTATACTGGGATACTGTATTGTGGGTGCCATCATCGCTACAACACCCCATTCTGTAGAAGGAGCACTGAGCACCAACAAGCACTGAAACATATTCAAGAGGAAGCCAGAGAGCCCCGCATGCATTGACAGTACCTAACATGGCTGGTGTGAATGAGTCAGTATAACCAATGCACTTCAAAATTTGGGCTAACATTGACAGGTTAATAATAACAAGGAAGTTTGCATGTGGCAATCTGTGGTTACAACACCTGGGTTGTGACTGTTTGAACCGGCTTAATTTAAATGCAATTTCTTTCTGGCTTCTCTTAAGTGTAAAAGAGAAAACAATGTGTGAGGTGGCTCTGAGCCAAATTGTCTGCATATCCCTGTTTCTTTTTATCTTAACTGAGCCAAACTCAGACTGGGTTTATTTGGTGTCAGTGAATCTGGCTGAGAGAAGGAAAACTCCTCTGCTTGATGGTCCCTTATTTACCACAGAGTCTCAGAGTAAAGGGACGGAGCATGAATGATAAAAGAAGAAAGATGAACAGAAAGAAGAGGGAGCCTGTTAAGAGATAGAAGTGAAGTCCATGAAAAATAAAGACGGAAAAGGGCAAGCAAATCATTAATGGAGAAAAACAAAACACTTCAAAAATTTCAAGGTAGACATTCAATGTCAGCAAGCAGTCATTATTGTCAATCTGTTGGTCAGTCCATGTTTGAAGTTGAGTTCCATCTTTGTGAATTTTCTTCTTGTTGTAGCATTCTGATCTTCATCGCCTTCCATGTGTCAAACTGAGTTACATCTATGTGAGACATTACACTTGGTCCAGGGCTCTCTGTTGCAAGCTGTGGAAGTCTAAGTCAATCCTTTTCCAATAGACTTTCAGGATATCTTTGAAAGGTCTCTGCTGGCTTTTTTTGAGTCAGTCATGACCTAGGTAGAGAGAGCATAGTCCAGAATGCATGTGTTCAGTGCTCTGATGAAGCGGCCTTTCCAGTGCAGATACCTCACCAGAATGGTCACCCCTTTTCTCAGGATACGTGCTTCTTAGAGAATCTTAATGTTGGCACAACCGTTCATTCAGATGACACCTACAATCTTCCATCGGCAGTGCTGTTGGCATCTGTTGAGCTTCCACAGCTGTCAGCAATATTTTACTCAAGTACTTTACCAATGGGGAGGTGATGGCCTAATGGTATTATTACTAGACTAGCAATCTTGACTAATAATGAGGACCCAGGTATCGTTCAGGGACCTTGGTTCAAATCCTGCCATGGCAAATGGTGGAATTTGAATTTAACAAAAAGTCTAATAATAACCATAAAACCATTTTTGATTGTTGGGTAATTCCATCTGGCTCACTAATGCCCTTTAGGGAAAGAAATTCCTGTCCTCCCTAGGTCTGGCTTAGAGCAATGTGGTTGACTCTTACCTGCCCTCTGGACAATTGGCGAGGGCAATAAATGTCCACATCTGTAATTTTTTTTAATTCTCAGAAGGAAACATCATCAACAAAAAACAACAACATGCATTTATGTTTTGTTATTAACATAGGAGAGAAATTCAAGTAATTTCAGGGAGAGTCAAGAGCGTGGTGCTGGAAAAGCACAGCAGGTCAGGCAGCATCTGAGGAGCAGGAAAATTGATGTTTCGGGCAAAAGCACTTCATCATGATCAGCCTGACCTGCTGTGCTTTTCCATCACCACACACTTGACTCTAATCTCCAGCATCTGCAGTGCTCACTTTTGTCTAATTCCAGAGAGAGGTAATCAAGCTAGAATGGGTATCAAGCCAAGAGTGAGATTAGAAGGTTGGTTTTAGGTCTTAAGGGCATTGAAGAAGTAGAGGAGTTCAGGGAGGTAACTCACTGAGATAGGAGGTATCAGTGCCAATGGAGGATCAAAGGTGGGAGGTAGCATAGTGCAGAATATCCAGCTTTGGCAGTTTGAAGGAATGATAGGAGGATTAAGGCAGACTGCGAAGATAGGAACAGTTAAAATCCTGAAGCCTTTTAAAGAACAAGGAATGGTAATACACTGGGCCAGGCCCTCTGGCCCACCAAGTCTCTGCCAAAACATGATGCCTTTCTAAACTAAAATCCTTTTGCCTCGATGCAGTCCATATTCCTCTATTCCCTGCTTATTCAAGATTCAATATGTCAAGATGCTTCTTAGATGTTGCTATTGTATCCACCTCGACCAACTTCTGCAGCAGTGCATTCCAGGCACTTACAACACTCTGTCTAAAAAACTGGCCTCTGACATCTCTTTTAAATTTTCCTTTTTAGTTTAAACCAATGTCCCTTCATAACTGACATTTCGACCCTGGGATAAAGACACTAACTATCCATTTTATGTTTCTCATAATTTTATAAACTTCTATCAAGTCGCCCTTTATCCTTGAAGTGAAAACAAACCAAGTCTGTCAAATCTCTCCTCATTGCCAATACTCTCCAAACCAGGCAAAAATCCTGGTAAACCACATTTGTACCATTTCCAAAGCTTCCACATTCTTCAGGTAGTGCGGTAATCAGGACTGTACACAATATTCCCAATATAGCCTAACTAAAGTTCCACACTGTAGCAAGATGACTTGCTAATTTTTATTCTATGTCCTGACTGATGAAGGCAAGCATGCTATATGCTTTCTTGATCACGTTATCCACTTGGGTTGCCACTTTCAGGGAAATGTGGACCTGTACACCTAGACCTCTCTGTATATTGATGCGACCAAGGGTTCTGCCATTCACTGTATACTTCCTCCTGTGTTTGATCTCCTAAAACGCATCACCATGCATTTGTCCAGGTTAAACTCCATGCACCATTTCTCCACCCAAGTCTCCAGCCTATCAATATCCTGCTGCATCCTTTGGCAATCCTCCTCACTGTCTGCAGCGCTCACAATTTTTATGTTGTCATCAAACTTACTAATCAGTCCACCTGCATTCTCCTCTCAATCATTTATATATAGTACAAACAACTGGGGTCCCATCATTGACTCCTGCAGAACACCATCAGTCACAGCTCTCCAGTCTGAAAAACACCTTTCTACTCTCTGACTTCTATGATTAAGCTAGAGACCTCACCTTCTGTATTAGCTTACCATGAGAGACCTTGTCAAAGGCCTTGCTAAAGTCCATGCAGATAATATCTACCACCCTGTCCTCACCAATCATCTTTGTCACGTCTCAAAAATCTCAAATCTGGTTTGTGAGACACGACCTCTTCTGCACAAAGCCAAGCTGCACATCATGATTAAGCCCATATTTTTCCAAATTGGAGTAAATCTTATCCCTAAGAATCTTTTCCAATAATTTCCCTACCAATGACAAAAGACTCACCTGTCTGTATTTTGCCAGATTATCCTTATTGCCCTCTTTAAGCAAAGAAGCAATGTTGGCTATTCTCCAGTTCCCTGGGACCTCTCCTGTGATGAAAGAGGATACAAAGATTTCATACAAAGGCGCAACAATTTCTTCCCCCACCTCCCTCAATATTCTGGGATAGATCCAATCAGATCTTGTGGATTTGTCTACCATAATTCTTTACAGAATAGTCAATGCCTTTTCTATACTATCATGCTCTAGAAGATGAACCTACCTGTCCCCTGACTCACCATCCATCACGTCCTTCTCCTTTGTGAAAACCAGTGCAAAGTATTCATTAAGGACCTAACTCACTTCTTCCAGCTCCACTCATAAATTCCCTCTTTTGTCCTTGAATGGACTTATGCTTTCCCTCACTACCTTCTTGCTCCTTATATGTGAATGACATGCCTTTGGATTTTCCTGAATCCTGTTTGTCAAAGACATTTTCTGGACTTTTTTATCCCTCTTAATTCCTTGTGTTTGAGTTCTTCCCCTTTTTTTTGTACTCTTCAAGGGCTGTCTATCTTCAGTTTCCTAAATCTCACTGACACCTCCTTTTTCTTTTTTGACTATGGGCCAAGGAGTGGCAGATGGAGTTTAATTTAGATAACTGTGAGGTGTTGCATTTTGGCAAGGCAAATGAGGGCAGTATTTATACAGTAAATGGTAGATCCCTGGGAAGAGTTGCTGAACAAGGAGACCGAGGAGTGCAAATGCATTGTCACTTGGAAGTGAAGTTGCAGGTAGTTCACATGCTTGCCTTCATTGGTCATTGCATTGAGCATAGAAGTTAGGACATCATATTGCGACTGTTCAGTTGCCCTTCTAAACGAAGGATGGTGTTAAACTTGAGAAGGTCCAGAAAAGAGTTACAAGGGTGTTGCTATGACTAGAGGGTCTGAGCTTTGGGAGAAAGTGAGGACTGCAGATGCTGGAGTATCAGAGTTGAGAGTGTGGTAGTGGAAAAGCACAGCAGGTCAGGCAGCATCCAAGGAGCAAGAGAGTCAACTTTTTTTCCCCTGGAGTGTCAGAGGCTGAGGGGTGACCTTATCGAGGTTTATAAAATCATGAGGGGCACGCATAGGGTGAATAGCCAGGGACTTTTTCCCAGGATAGGGGAGTCCAAAACTAGAGGGCATGGGTATAAGGTGAGAGGGGAAAGATTTAATTTTAAAAGATTTACTTTGTAAATTATGTGCCTATTTTATTGATTTATAGAAAAATTGTTAAACTTGATATTTAAAGCCATAATTTTTGCAATGAGTTGAGTTCTTTAAGTTGAGTAGAGGCAAACATGACATTGATAGTTTGACATGTTGGTGTGTTTGGAAACCCACATTTTTAAATTGCAAAATTCAGAAAATTGAAGTAATGCAGTTCCTTTAATTGAGAGGTCTGAGAATATAAAACAAATGTAAAATCACATTTACAGAGCATAGAGAGATTACGAAGGCTCCTATGTTAATAACAAGTAGCCAGTGGCATTCCCTGGAGAAGCATCTGAGTCTTGGAGAAAAGATCAGTCGCTATAAATATAAGAGTCATTTACATACTTCAAATGAAATAGGCACATTTGGTAAGATAATGAGTAGCCAAAAGATCTAGCAAGCAAATTTTGTCAATATTTCCCATTTATTTCTTAATTCTATTCAGTATTATAGCCTCATTTAAATTTTAATTGATCTCATTAAGTTCAGTTATTTCCCCTAATTGCAGTTTTAGACAATGTCTGCATTTTCCTTTCATTCTTATTAGCTTTTTAAAATTGTTTGTTACCCATACTCTGATCAGACTCAAGGCAGGTCAAACATAGCTTCGAAAGAACAGAAGCCCTATGCGATTGTCTCACACACATTATTTGTAATCTAAGATCCTGAGGGAGGCAGGAGGAATAATAACCTTGGCAGCAGTTACGATGTCTATAACTCTCAGTTATAACTGTGCAAAACAGTCAGTGTAAAAGTACAGGTTATAACAAAGTAAGACATTTCCCTTTTTCTTGACTGAAAGAACTCAGTTTTCCCTTTGTATTGCCTATGCAAAAACTGTAATATTTAATATGATGATCCAGACTGAGAATAGAATTTTATTTCTTGCCTGGCGCAAAAGAAATCAGATTTTATGCTAATACATTCTGGCTGTGCATACATATTTGAGTTTTCGAACATCTGCACTTAGAAACAATGCATAAAAATTGCCATCCAGCATGAATTTTTAGGTCTATTTATTTAAGATACATTTGTGCCTTTTCTCTGCTCTTTTATAAGGTTCTGGTTTCGGTGCTAGTAATGGATTGGAGTTCAATCTTATTTGATTAAATGCAAGATCCATCTCACAGCGATGGGGTGTGTTGCTGAACAAAGAGACTTTGGAGTGCAGGTTCATAGTTCCTTGAAAGTACAGTTGCAGGTAGACAGAGTAATGAAGGCTTTTGGTATGCTTGCCTTTATTGGTCAGTGCATGGTGTACAGGAGTTGGTAGGTCATGTTGCAGCTGTACAGGACATTGGTTAGGCCACTTTTGGAATACTGCGTTCAATTCTGGTCTCTTTGCTATAGGAAGGACGCTGTGAAACTTGAAAAGGTTCAGAAAAGATTTACAAGGATGGCGCCAGAGGGTTGGAGGGTTTGAGCTACAGGGAGAGGCTGAATAGTCTGGGGCTATTTTCCCTTGAGCGAAGGAGACTGAGGGGCGACTTTATAGAATGAGGGGCATAGATAGGGTGAATAGCCAAGGTCTTTTCTCAAGGGTAGTGGAATCAAAACCGAGATGACTGAGGTTTAAGGTGAGGGGGCAATATTTAAAAAGGGCCTAAGTGGCAACTGTTTCACACAGAGGGTGGTCCATGTATGGAATGAGCTGCCAGACTAAATGGTGGAGGCTGGTATAATTACAATATTTAAAAGCATCTGGGTGGCTATACCATATAAAGGGTTTATAGGGGTATGGGCTAAATTCAGGCAAATGAGACTAGATTAATTTAGGATATGTGGTTGGATGTGTTGGACCGAACGGTCTGTTTCCATGCTGTATAGCTGCATAACTTGAAATGTAATTTTCTTCAAAAATAAAGTATGTAGTTTAGTATGTACTTGACCTATATTCTGGCTAGTTTAATTACTCTTGCAATGCTTTGAGTTATCTGCCATATTGAACTCCACCTAGAAGAAATACTGAGGGTGTGAAGGGCACAGAATGTCTTCTGGATCAGGGATTTGAGGGTCCATCACCAAGAATGTTTTGGTAGCATCACAAGCGACTAAGTTGGTTGAGTTCTCAGGACATACTTGCAAGTCTCAATCTGTAACAGATGGTGAAGGAGCCAGCAAGAAGGGAAAAAAGCAACTAATCATTATTGTCACCACCTACTTGACAGAGATATATCTGTCCATGGCAAGATTAGTACGAGTGATCATCACAGTCCTCATGAAGACAATATTCTGCCTTCACAAAGAGGGTAGCCTGCGTTGTGTTGTGTGGCATGAATATTTTGCAAAATAAGGTAAGTTCAGAGATAGATTTAGCAACTCAAAACTGGTCATCCATGAAATGCTGAGCAGCATCAGTAATAGTTTAGTTGTTTTTAACTACAATCTGTAACCTCACGGCCTAGAAAGACAGGGGACCACCAGGTCAGTGAATCAGTCCTGATTAAACTAACAGTGCCATGAGCAGCAAGCCAAACATAAGAAGCAGTGTGCAATAGACAGAGTTAAGCGAACGCAAACCAATGGGTCAGATCAAAACTTGGTCATAACCTGTCATAAATGGTGATGGGCGATTAGCCAATTAACTGGAGACGGAGGCCACAGCATTATTCACACTCACGATGTTGGGGAAGCCCAATAAATCTGTACAAGGGACAGACTGAATGAAACATTTGTAAGATCTTCAGCCAGAAGTGCCAAGTGAACCAATGTGGCTTCCTCCTCACTTCTGAACATCATCAATGCTAACTTTCAAATAACTCAATTTACTTCACTTGGTCTCAAGGAATAGCTGAAGGCACTGGATACTGTAAAGACTATGGGCCTTGGTAACATCCTGGGGCTGAAGCAGTATTGAAGAATTGTGCTCTGGAACTTGCTGAACCTCCAGCTAACCTAATCTAATATAGCGACTCGGAGAAAGTGAGGACTGCACATGCTGGAGATCAGAGCCGAAACGTGTGGTGCTGGGAAAACAAGGCAGGTCAGGCAACATCCGAGGAACAGGGTTTATGCCTGAAATGTCCATTCTCCTGCTCCTCAGATGCTGCCAAACCTGCTGTGCTTTCTAGTGCAACACTTTTTGACTCTGATCTAAGATAGCATCAATACTGATATCCACCCAATACTGTGGATAATTACCCATATATGTCCTTTCCATAATAAGCAGGACAAATCCAATTTGGCAAACTACCAGCACATCCATCTACTATTGATCATCAACAGAGTGATGAAAACTGTTGCTGAAGATATTCATTTAATATTAATTTCAAATTGCACTTACACAAAAAAAAGTTCTCATTAATACACAGATTATATTTTGCCAGTGTTACTCAGCAACTGACCACTTTATAGCCTTGATACAAACATTGATAGAAGAGCTGAATAGAAATGATGAGGAGTGAGTGACTGTACTTTACACCAAGGCATCCTTTGACCAAATGTCACTCTAAATGCCCAAGTAAAATTGAAATCTTTCAGAACATGCTTGAAGTTAACCAACATATAAGTTGTGTATGGCTGTTGGCAACCAGTCATCTCAGACCCTGTCTCTCACTGCAGGAGTTCCTTAGGGCTGTGCCCAAAGCTGAACTATCTTCAGCTACTTCATCGTTGATCTTCCCTCCACCATAAGTTTAGAAGTGCGGATATTTACTGATGATTGCACAATATTCAATACTGTTCACATTCCTGAGATATCGAAGCAGCCCATCTCTATATATAGCAAGATCTGGACAATAAGTGGCAAGTATCATTTGCACAACATGAATACAAGACAATGGGCATCTCCCGAATAGATAATCTTGTCATTGCCCCTCGAAATTCAATAGCATGAACAACACTGCACCCACTTTCAATATCTTGGAGGTTACCATTGACCATAAACCAAATTGGATTCACCATATAAAGAATGGAGCTACAAGAACAAGTCAGAGGCTGTGAATTCTATGAGAGGTAAATCACCTCCAGACTCAGAGAAAGTGAGGACTGAAAACACTGGAGATCAGAGTCGAAGAGTGTGGTGCTGGAAAAGCACAGCCGGTCAGGCAGTATCCAAGGAGTGGGAGAATCGACATTTCTAGCACAAGCTCACACTGAGAACCTTGATTTTCCTGGTCCTCGGATGCTGCCTGACTGGCTGTGCTTTTACAGCACCACACTTTTCGACTCTGATCTGCAGATTCTCCAAAGCCTGCCTAATATTTTCACAGCATAGTTCGGGAGTGTGATGGAACATTTTCCACTTGTCGGGGATAAGTGTATTTCCAGCAACACTCAAGATACTTGACATCATCAGGGACAAATCACACATTTCTCTGAAATGAGTGGCAGTAGTGTTTATGAGATGCATTCACGAACTGAGCAAGACCTCTTAGAGTCGTAGAGTCATAGAGATGTACAGCATGGAAACAGACCCTTCAGTCCAACCTGTCCATGCCGACCAGATATCCCAACCCAATCTAGTCCTGCCAGCACCTGGCCCATATCCCTCCAAACCCTTCCTATTCATATACCCATCCAAATACCTTTTAAATGTTGCAATTATACCAGCCTCCACCACATCCTCTGGCCGCTCATTCCATACTTGTACCACCCTCTGTGTGAAAAAATTACCCCTTAGGTCTCTTTTATATCTTTCCCCTCTCACCCTAAACCTATGCCCTCTTGTTCTGGACTCCCCGACCTTAGGGAAAAGACTTTGCCTATTTACCCTATCCATGTCCCTCATAATTTTGTAAACCTTTATAAGTCACCCCTCAGCCTCCGACGCTCCAGGTAAAACAGTCCCAGACTGTTCAGCCTCTCTCTATAGCTCTAATCCTCCAACCCTGGCAACATCCTTGTAAATATTTCAAGTTTCACAATATCTTTCTGATAGGTAGGAAACCAGAATTGCACGCAATATTCCAACCGTGGCCTAACCAATGTCCTTTACAGCCGCAACATGACCTCCCAACTCCTGTACTCAATACTCTGACCAATAAAGGAAAGCATACCAAACGCCTTCTTCACTATCCTATCTACCTGCGACTCCACTTTCAAGAAGCTATGAACCTGCACTCCAAGGTCTCTTGTTCAGCAACACTCCCTAAGACCTTACCATTAAGTATATAAGTCCTGCTAAGATTTGCTTTCCCAAAATGCAGCATCTCACATTTATCTGAATTAAACTCCATCTGCCACTTCTCAGCCCTTCCAACCCTACATTATTTACCATCTATAATGTGAGGTATGCACTCTTAGCAATAAACGATATTATTATGAGACATATATATTTACAAGGTATGTTAAGACTGGAAATTCTGTTGTTGTGGTTCAGTTCGCCGAGCTGGGAATTTGTGTTGCAGACGTTTCGTCCTCTGTCTAGGTGACATCCTCAGTGCTTTGGAGCCTCCTCTGAAGCGCTTCTGTGATGTTTCCTTCGGCATTTATAATGATTTGTACCTGCCGCTTCCGGTTGTCAGTTCCAGCTGTCCGCTGCAGTGGCCAGTATATTGGGTCCAGGTCGATGTGCTTATTGATTGAATCTGTGGATGAGTGCCATGCCTCTAGGAATTCTCTGGCTGTTCTCTGTTTGGCTTGTCCTATAATAGTAATGTTATCTCAATCGAACTCATGTTGCTTGTCATCTGAGTGTGTGGCTATTAAGGATAGCTGGTCGTGTCATTTCGTGGCTAGTTGGTGTTCATGGATGCGGACCGTTAGCTGTCTTCCTGTTTGTCCTATGTAGTGTTTTGTGCAGTCCTTACATGAGATTTTGTACACTACATTGGTTTTGCTCATGCTGGGTATCGGGTCCATCGACCTGGTGAGTTGTTGTCTGAGAGTGGCTGTTGGTTTGTGTGCTGTTATGAGTCCTAGTGGTCGCAGTAGTCTGGCTGTCAGTTCAGAAATGTTTTTGAAGTATGGCAGTGTGGCTAGTCCTTTGGGTTGTGGCATGTCCTCATTCCGTTGTCTTTCCCTTAGGTATCTGTTGATGAAATTGCGGGGGTATCCGTTTTTGGCAAATACATTGTATAGGTGTTCTTCTTCCTCTTTTTGCAGTTCTGATGTACTGCAGTATGTTGTGGCCCTCTTGAACAGTATCTTGATGCAACTTCTTTTGTGTGTGTTGGGGTGGTTGCTTTCATAGTTTAGGGTTTGGTCTGTGTGTGCGGCTTTCCTGTATACCTTTGTGGTGAATTCTCTGTTTGGTGTTCTCTGTACCATCACGTCTAGGAATGGGAGTTGGTTGTCCTTTTCTTCCTCTCTCCTGAATCGGATTCCTGTGAGTGTGGCATTGATGATCCGGTGTAAGTTCTCTATTTCTGTGTTTTTAATGATTACAAAGGTATCATCTATATATCTGACCCAGAGTTTGGATTGGATTTGCGGTAAGACTGTTTGTTCCAGCTCGGCGAACAGAACCACAACAACGAGTACCCAAGCTACAAATCTTCTCCCAAACTTTGAACAACTACGGGCGAAAGACAAGCCAGGAAATGGGAATCCTGCGCTAACCGCCTAAGCGCCACATACGAACAACTCCGGTTCCTGCACGAATGCCAAAAGAATCGATTTCTTCCACCATGTGTCAGATACAGACCACCAGTCAACAACCCACAGGCCAGGGACACAGCCAGACAGAACAGACTCAGGATGATCTAGGTAATGATTACAGACGCACACAACAGACTACACAAATACAGACAAGAAATTGCGTGCGAAAAATCGTTAATTTCAAAAACAACCAATCAGGAATGGACCTGGACCACAGAACAGACCATCACCATAGTACAGAACAGGACCACACACCGCAAAAAAAACGGCACTAAAAGAAAAAAATGGCCAAACTAACACACAGCAGAGAGGACACCACAACACACTCCTGGATTAGAAACCTCTCCCACAGACAATTCACAGACACGGAAAGAATAATACTGGCCAAGGGACTCAACTACAACCACAGGGATGCCAAGACAGCAGACTTCCTAGCAGCACTAGAATGCACACTCAGAAACAATGGACTGACAGAAGAGACACAACAAATAGTGAGACAAAGTATCGTACGTCTGATAACAAGGAAAAGGCAAACACATAATCTCAACACCAAGGAGAGGGAAGCACTAAAAGCACTAAGAAATGATAAGAACATAATCATACTACCAGCAGACAAAGGCAGAATGACGGTCATCCTGGACAAAGCAGACTACATCCAAAAAGCGCAACAACTACTTGCAGATACCAATACCTACCAAAAGAGGGAGTTTGACCCCACCCCACAGCTCACCAATAGGATAAACAAAACATTAAGGAACCTACAAAAAAACAGACAGCTAACCAGGTTTGACCTACAGAGAATGAAACCTGAAAGCAACAACACCCCCAGATTCTATGGACTACCTAAAGTGCACAAACTAAACATCCCACTCAGACCCATAGTATCACTACCAGGAACACCATGACACAAACTGGCTAAAGAACTACAGCACAAACTGAACCACCTGATCAGCAGATCCAGACACTCTATACAGTCAACACAGGAATTCTTGGACATCATCAGAAATATCCACATAGACAAGGAAGAAACTATGGTCTTATTCGATGTAACGGCACTGTTCACCTCTATCGACAAAACCCTAGCCAGAAAAACAATAGCCAACCTGCTGGACATACAGAACAGACAAGACAGGGAACCTATCAACAAAGACTGCATACTAAAACTATTGGACCTGTGCCTCACAACACACTTCACATTCAACAACTAAATATATGAACAAACCAACGGCACAGCCATGGGCTCACCCATCTCTGGACTCATAGCAGAAGCAGTAATGCAAAGGTTAGAACAAACAGTCTTGCCGCAAATTCAACCCAAACTCTCGGTCAGATATGTAGATGATACCTTTGTAATCATTAAAAACACAGAAATAGAGAACACACACCGGATCATCAATGCCACACTCACAGAAATCCGATTCACTAGAGAGGAAGAAAAGGACAACCAACTCCCATTCCTGGACGTGATGGTACAGAGAACACCGAACGGAGAATTCACCACAAAGGTATACAGGAAAGCCACACACACAGACCAAGTTCTAAACTATGAAAGCAACCACCCCAACACACACAAAAGAAGTTGCATCAAGACACTGTTCAAAAGGGCCACAACATATTGTAGTTCACCAAAACTGCAAAAAGAGGAAGAAGAACACCTGTACAACGTATTTGCCAAAAATGGATACCCGCGCAATTTCATCAACAGATACCTAAGGGAAAGACAACGGAATATGGACATGCCACAACCCAAAGTACTAGCCACACTACCATACATCAAGAGCATTTCCGAACTGACAGCCAGACTACTGCGACCACTAGGCCTCATAACAGCACACAAACCAACAGCCACTCTCAGACAACAACTCATCAGGACGAAAGACCCGATACCCAGCATGAGCAAAACCAATGTAGTGTACAAAATCTCATGCAAGGACTGCACAAAACACTACATAGGACAAACAGGAAGACAGCTAACGGTCCGCATCCATGAACACCAACTAGCCACGAAATGACATGACCAGCTATCCTTAATAGCCACACACGCAGATGAAAAGCAACATGGGTTCGACTGGGACAATACTACTATTATAGGACAAGCCAAACAGGGAACAGCCAAGGAATTCCTAGAGGCATGGCACTCATCTACAGATTCAATCAATACGCACATCGACCTGGACCCAATATACCGGCCACTGCAGCGGACAGCTGGAACTGACAACCGGAAGCAGCAGAGACAAACCACTACAAATGCCAGAGGAAACATCACAGAAGTGCTTCACAGGAGGCTCCCAAGCACTGAGGATGTCACCTAGACAGAGGATGAAATGTCTGCAACACAAATTCCCAGCTCGGCGAACAGAACCACAACAACGAGCACCCAAGCTACAAATCTTCTCCCAAACTTTGAACTGGAAATTCTGTTGAACACTACAGTCCCAGACATCACTGTAATATAGTTTCTTTAGCTCATACTCAATAGTTATTTGTGGCATCAAGGTTTAATTGGAAGGACTGGGATTGTTGCTAGGGAGCTGCTTCACTTGAAATTTCCCCTCCAAGCCTCATGCCATCAGAATTTGGAAGTACCTTACTGTTCCTTTGCTGGTGCTGAATTATAATACTGGCACATCTTATCTAATAGTTACCTGCACCAGATGGACTGCAGCTATTAAAAACAGCAGCTCACTACCACCTTCTCAAGGGCAAATAGGGATGGACAACAAATGCTTACCTACTCAGTGATGTCCACATCTCACGAAAGAATAAATTAATTACACAAAATTTCCCAAAAGTCAACTCATTGATAAGCCATATGCATAAATATTTGTAAAAATAGATTCAAGTATAATCACTGTTGCAATGCAGGTAAATACAACAGGTAATCTATGTTCAGCAAGGTCCCACTGAAAACAAGGACAAGTAAATTCATTTGGGATTGCTATCATTTCACTGCAGAATTGTCAGTTAGATGCATGCTTCTTCTACATATCTGCTGAAAAACATGGCAATGGAACAGGAACAGCTTTTGGAATGTTCCATGTAATGAGAGGTTCCAATATTTCCAACTCCCAAAGACTGTAAAATGTCAAAGACGTAGTGGACTATTCAGTCCATTTAATGAGATCATGCTGACCTGATAATCCTCAACTCCTGAGCTTTTCCTAGAACTCTTGATTCCCTTGCTGATTTAAACCCTGGCTGAGTCAATGTTGAAGATACTTAATGACTCAAGTCTACAGTCCACGACTTTTACTCTGCTCTTCCTCTCCTGTTCGTACGCTTTATGTTGAGCTTCCATTCTGCAGGCACTGGTTTCCCTCCAAATAGCCATTCTTTGTGCACAATCTGAAAAGGTAAATCACAGGAACCTCTTCAACAATGTGACCATTACAAATTACATTGGCATGTGCTTTGGTTATATATTAGTGGCACCAGCTCCTGAGAAGTGGGTCTTCTCCTGCTGATGGCAATTCTCTTATCAATGTATCAGATATTCTGTTCACTCGGGCCATCATAATGAGTTTCACTGTTACTTACAATCATTCAAGTTTGACACGGAATTGCTGCCAATTCTACAAAATCATGTTGGGGGGGGGGGGGAGGGCGCAGGGGTAGGGCAGTGCAATAACGAACAGTGAAACAAGCAGCAAGAATTTGAAATACATAAATGACAGGATGACATTACATATTCAATAATAGCCTTAAAAGAGAATTAGAAACATCCTTAAAAGAAAGAAAAAATTGCAGTGAAGGAAGGAAAATGTAGAGGGTGGGTTTGGAGTATTTGAATTTCTCTGGAGACAGCCTCAATTAGCCAGAAATGGCCTCATCCTGTCCTGTAGTAGTCTATTGGAACATCCTGTCTAAAGCCAAGATAATAGCAGCTGTAACTGGGTGTCACCTGAATTGTTGGTGGATTGAATCCACACTTTTACATTCAGATCCATAACTGAATAATAACAACTGATGGGGCATTTTATGGATTGGACTGGGTTGTCATATTTCTTCTGTCATCAGTAAGTAATACAAGTCGAATCGATTTAGTTTTCTTGAAAATTTTATACAGATATATTTAGCAGTTCAGGTTACAGTTAGAAGTTATAGGTATCTGTGTATGCATCACTGCTCGGATCTGCTTCTGGTGGAGCATACATGTGGTTCCATCCTTGCTCTTTGCTCAAGAAAACAGTGCAGCTCTCTGATCAATACAACAGGGTCCAAACAAGCTGCCAATTCCCTGTAGTGCCCTGACCACCCATTGCAAGGCGTGAGCTGGAGTCAACTGATCTTTTAACAATCTTATTGATACTTGACTTATGCTCGGGGCGTCGGGTCTCCTGTTCCTTGGATGTTGGCTGGCCTGCTGCGCTTTTCCAGCAACACATTTTCAGCTACTGATTTAAATATGGCAGCAAGTTGCTGATCTGAGCAACCACATTCAAATTTGGGGGCAAGCTCAGGAATAGGTACATGTTGTTACACGCCCCACCTTACATGCCTCACCCATCCCATGGAAAATGCATCTAGCATGGGTGGGGGCATGCAGAATTCAGCCAAAGTGGGATTAACTGATACTTGCCTCCCCTCACCCCACCAAACATGGCTCCTTTTTCTCAAATATGGGACACAGAATTAAACTGCTGATTCTATAAAGGAAAAGAAATGTGTGTTCATGGGATGTTTTTCACAACTCCAGAACTCTCGAAAGGGCTTTCCCATAGCAGCCAATTTTCACTCAGCAAAGTCCCATAAACAGCAATGTGGTAATATCCAGGGAGCCTAGAATACAGGAAAGAGAGATAGAGTGCATGGTGATGAGGTGTGCAAAGATAACAATCCCTCCCTCAATGTTCGCAAAACTGAAGAGCTAGCCATTGACTTCAGGAAGAAAGGAGGAAGGCACGCTCATACTACATCAAATTGTCTAGACCACCCACATTGATGTGACACTCAAGACTCAACAACATTTTTTCTTCTTCATGAAGCTAAGGAAATTCAGCATGTCCATAAGGACCCTCACCAACTTTTACAGTTGCATCATAAAAAGCATTCTGTTCAGATGGATCACGGCTTGGTACACCAACTGCTCTGCCCAGGACCGTGAAGAAACTATAAAAAGTTGTGAACACAGCCCAGACTATCACACAAGTCAACCTTCCATTAATTTACTCCATCTATACTTGTCATTGCTGCATAAAAAAAGCGACATCGTCAAGGACCCCTCCCACCCCGGTTATAATCTCTTCCGTCAGGCACAATTTACAAAAGCTTAAACACACGTGCCAACAGGTTGAAGAACAGCATCTTCTCTGCTGTTATTAGGCTTCTGAATTGACCTCTAAAATTTCAAATCTAATGTTGATCTTGCTTTATGTGCACCTTCTTTGCAGCCATTATTCTGTATTTCTTGTTCTGTTCTATCATCGTATGATATTTGCATGTTATGATCTGCCTGAACTGCAAAACAAAACATTTCACTGTTTTTAGGTACATTTGACAATAGTAAATCAAATCAGAGTCTATGGAAGCAAGGCTGGTTAGGTGACAAATACTTGACATCAAGGATTTATTCCTGATGAAGGGCTTTTGCCCGAAATGTCGATTTCGCTGCAGTTTGGATGCTGCCTGAACTGCTGTGCTCTTCCAGCACCACTGATCCAGAATCTGGTTTCCAGCATCTGCAGTCATTGTTTTTATCTTCGAGTAAAAAATAAGGTCTGCAGATGCTGGAGATCACAGCTGAAAATGTGTTGCTGGTCAAAGCACAGCAGGCCAGGCAGCATCTCAGGAATAGAGAATTCGACGTTTCGAGCATAAGCCCTTCATCAGGAATGAGAGCGAGTAGCCAAGCAGGCTAAGATAAAAGGTAGGGAGGAGGGACTTGGGGGAGGGGCGATGGAGGTGGGATAGGTGGAAGGAGGTCAAGGTGAGGGTGATAGGCCGGAGTGGGGTGGGGGCGGAGAGGTCAGGAAGAAGATTGCAGGTTAGGAGGGCGGTGCTGAGTTGAGGGAACCGACTGAGACAATCTGAATTCATACCTTGTGGACTGGAGAAATTATGAATTCAGATTTCTCCAGTTTCCTCATTTCCCCTCCCCCCACCTTGTCTCAGTCGGTTCCCTCAACTCAGCACCGCCCTCCTAACCTGCAATCTTCTTCCTGACCTCTCCGCCCCCACCCCACTCCGGCCTATCACCCTCACCTTGACCTCCTTCCACCTATCCCACCTCCATCGCCCCTCCCCCAAGTCCCTCCTCCCTACCTTTTATCTTAGCCTGCTTGGCTACTCTCTCTCATTCCTGATGAAGGGCTTATGCTCGAAACGTCGAATTCTCTATTCCTGAGATGTTGCCTGGCCTGCTGTGCTTTGACCAGCAACACATTTTCAGCAGTCATTGTTTTTACCCCATCAAGGAGAACAATCCTGCTCCTCTTTGCAACAATGCTGTAGAATCTGTTAGGTAGATGGGGATGTGACATTTCATGCTAAAGATGGATTCAAAATAAGGAACTGATTAATCCTGGAGTTCATGTGAAAATTGCCAGGCACAAATATTAGACAGGGCTGAAATATAGCTGCATCACATGATTTCAATTTTTTTGGTATTTTATAGTTCAGAAGATTGCTGTCTGCAAAACATAGAGACCAAGACACATCCAGATTAGGAGGAGGGCTGTGGAAGATGAATTTAGCATAGTGCAAAAAAATGCATCAGAAAATTAGAATCATATAGATGTTGAGAAATGCCGAATAAAGAAATATGACACCCATAATGAAAGCCAGTGTAAAAGATGATGGAAGAGAATGTATCATAAGAGGGAGAGAGAAGGCAAAAACATAATTGTATTCACTCTAGAATCATATCATTTCACAGACATGGTTAGGAATTGTTATGATACCTTGGGCAGTGAGCCAATTAATACATCGGATGATTGGAGCAGTCTCTTTGATTGGCTATTGGTGTTCAGTGCTCCGGAACAAAACATTGTTGATGTAAAATCAATAATGTATCAGCTGTTTTTTTGCTGGTCTTAGTCCTGCCTTGGAATTAGTTGATGATCATGTTCTGTACAATCATTTATAATTAACTTGGTGATGTCTATATAAATGGAGTTGTGTTTTTTTATGGCTGAACCAAAACAAAGACAGTTTTTTTTAAAACCCCACAATGAAAATCTATAACGACTTCATGTTATTGGTAATCCTGTAGCTGTGGCTGCACTTAACAAAATCTCTTCAAACTCAATTAAATGATTCCTCGTGGTTCAAGCTTGATGGTACAATTGGATAGCAGTTCACTATTGGACTCATAATCTGGACAGCTAGAATAGTTCAGACAGTTGGCAAGATGAGTTCAAATCACACCATAACAATTGGGCAATTTAAATTCAAGCAAATAAATGAAACCATTTTTTATTCATTTGTGGGATATGGGTGTCTGTAGCTGGCCAGTATTTATTGCTGGTTCTAGTTGCCCTTGAGGACATGGTGGTGGTGTGCTGCCTCTTGAACCACTGCAGTCCATGTGCTGGAGGTTGACCCACAATGTCCTTCAGAAGAGAATTCCAGGATTTTGAACCAGCAATATATTTCCAAATGAGGATGGTGAGTGGCTTGGAGTGGAGCTTGCAGGTGGTGGCATTCCCATGTATCTGATGTCCTTGATGGAAGTGGTTCTGAGTTTGGAAGGTGCTGTCTAAGGATCTTCGATGAATTTCTGTGAAACATCTTGTGGTAGTACACACTGTTGCTAATGAACATCAGTGATGGAGGAGTGGATGTTTGTTAATGTGGTGCCAATTGAGCAGGCTGCTCTGTCCTAGAAAGTGTCAAGATTCTTGAGTGTTGTTGGATCATACACATTGTTGGTAATGAGCATCAGTGATGGAGGGGTGGATGTTAGTGAATATGGTGCCAATTGAGCAGGCTGCTTTGTCCTGGATGGTGTCAAGCTTCTTGAGTGTTATTGGAGCTGCACTCATCCAGGCAAGTGGGGAGTATTCCGTCACACTCCTGACTTAAACATTGTAGATTATGAACAGGCTTCAGAGAATCAGGAGATGAATTAATCGCCACAATATTCTGAGCCTCTGAACTGCATTGATAGCAATTATGTTTATGTGGCAAGTCCAGTTGCGTTTCTGGTGAATATCAACCCTCAGAATGCTGATAACGGGGGATCCAGTGATGGCAGCACCATTGACGATCAATGGGTGGTGGTTAGATTGTCTCTTAGAGTCATAGATTCATCAAGATATAAAGCAGGAAAAACAAACCCTTCAGTCCAACTTATCCATGCCATGCAGATATCCCAACCCAATCAAGTCCCATTTGAGAGCACCTGGCCCACATCCCTCTAAACCCTTCTTATTCATATACCCATCCAAATGCCTTTTAAATGTTGCAATTGTACCAGCCTCCACCACTTTCTCTGGCAGCTCATTCTATACATGTACCATCTTCTGCTTGAAAACGTTGCCCCTTAGGTTTCTTTTATATCTTTTCCCTCTCACCCTAAACCTATGCCCTCTAGTTCTGGACTTTCTCCACCTCAGGGAAAATACTTTGCCTATTTACCCTATCCATGCCCCTCATAATTTTGTAAACCTCTAAGGTCACTTCTCAGCCTCGGACGCTCCAGGGAAAACAGCCCCAGCCTGTTCAGTCTCTCACGATAGGGCAAATCCTCCAACCCTGGTAACATCCTTGTAAGTTTTTCTAATCCCTTTCAAGTTTCACAACATCCTTCTGATAGGAAGGAGACCAGAATTATGTGCAATATTCCAACAGTGGCCTAACCAATGTCCTGTACAGCGGCAACATGGCTTCCTAACGCCTTTACTCAAAGCTCTGACCAATAAAGGAAAGCATACGAAAGACCTTCTTCATTATCCTATCGACCTACGACTCTACTTTCAAGGACCTATGAACCTGCACTCCAAGGTATTTTTGTTCAGCAACACTCCCTAGGACCTTACCATTAAGTGTATAAGTCCTGCTCTGATTTGCTTTATCAAAATGCAGCACTTCGCATTTATTGAAATTAAACTCCATCTGTCACTCCTCAGCGCATTGGCCCATCTGATCAAGATCCCATTGTAATCTGAGGTAACCTTTTTCGCTGCCCAATATACTTCCAATTTTGGAGTCATCTGCAAACTTACTAGCTATACCTCCTATGTTCATCTCCAAATCATTTAAATAAATAACGAAAACTAATGGACCCAGCACTGATCCTTGTGGCACACCATTGGTCACTGACGTCTAGTCTGAAAAACAACCCTCTACCACCACCATCTGTCTTCTATCTTCGGGCCAGTTCTGCATCCAAATGATTAGTTCTCCATGCATTTCATGAGATATAACCTTGCTAACTAGTCTCCCATGGGGAACCTTGTCGAATGCCTTACTGAAGTCTAGGAAGATTCTGGATTAGTGGTGCTGGAAGAGCTCAGCAGTTCAGGCAGCATCCGAGGAGCAGTAAAATCTATGTTTCGGGCAAAAGCCCTTCATCAGGAAAAACTTGATGAAGGGCTTTTGCCCGAAACGTCGATTTTACTGCTCCTCGGGTGCTGCCTGAACGGCTGTGCTCTTCCAGCACCACTAATCCAGAATCTGGTTTCCAGCATCTGCAATCATTATTTTTACCTGAGGTCTAGAAAGATCATATCCCTCATTAATCCTCTTTGTTAGTTTTTCAAAAAACTCAATCAAGTTTGTAAGACATTATTTCCCATGCACAAAGCCATTTTGACTATCCCTAATCAGTTCTTGCCTTTCCAAATATAAATCTTTCCAACACTTGCCCACCACTGATGTCAGGTTCACCCGTGTATAGTTTCCTAGCTTGTCCTTACAACCTTTATTAAATCATGGGACCACGTTAGCCAACCTCCAGTCTTCTGGCACCTCAACTGTGACTATCAATGATACAAATATCTCAGCAAGGGGCCCAGCAATCACTTCCCAAGGGTCCCACAGCATTCTTGGGTAAATCTGATCAGGTCCTGAGGATTTATCCACCTTCATGCATTTCAAGACATCCAGCACTTTATCCTCTGTAATGTGGGCATTTTTCAAGATGTCACTATCTATTTCCGTATATTCTATATCTTCCAAGACCTTCTCCACAGCGAACACTAATGCAAAATAATTGTTTAGTAACTCCCCCATCTCCTGCAGCTCCTTGCTGATCTTTGAGAGGCCCTATTCTCTCCTTAGTTGCCCTTTTGTTCTGAAAGAATTTGCAAAAACCCTGTGGATTCTCCTTAACTATATTTGCCCTCCTGATTTCCCTCTTAAGTATACTCCTACTGTCTTTATACTCCTCTAAGGATTCACTCGATCTATCCAGTCTATACCTGACATATGCTTTCTTCTTTTTCTTAACCAAACCTTCAATTTCTCCAGTCATCCAGCCTTTCCTTCACCCTAACCGGAATATACTTTCTCTGGACTCTCGTTATCTCATTTCTAAAGGCTTCCCATTTTCCAGCCGTCCGTTCACCTGCAAACATCTGCCCCCAATCAGCTTTTGAAAGTTCTTGCCTCATACCATTAAAATTAGCCTTCCTCTAATTTATAATTTCAACTGTTCAGTCTGATCTATCCTTTTCCATCACTAATTTAAAACTAATACAATTATGGTCACTGGCCCCAAAGTGCTCCCCCACTGACACCTCAGTCACCTTCCTTGCCTTATTTCCCAAGAGTAGGTCAAGTTTTACACTTTCTCTAGTAGGTACATCACGTATTGATTCAGAAAAGTTTCTTGTATATATTAAACAAATTCCTCTCCATCTAAACCCTGAACACTATGGCAGTCTCAGTCTATGTTTGGAAAGTTAAAATCCCTTACCATAACCACCCTATTATTCTTACAGATAACTGAGATCTCCTGACAAATCTGTTTCTCAATTTCCCGCCTATCAATAAGTTGATAATCCCTTTCTTATTTCTCAGTTCAACCTAAATAACTTCCCTAGATGTATTTCTGGGAATATGCTCTCAGTGCAGCTGTAATGCTATCTCTTATCCAAAACACCACCATCCCCATCTCTCTTGCCTCCCTTCCTATCCTTCCTATAGCATTTGTATCCTGGAACATTAAGCTCTCAGTCCTGCCCATCCCTGAGCCATGTTTCAGAAATTGCTGTGATATCCCAGTCCCATGTTGCTAACCATGCCCTGAGTTCATCTGCCTTCTCTGTTAGGCCTCTTGCATTGAAATAATGCAGTTTAATTTACCAGTCCTACCTTGTTCTCTGCTTTATCCCTGCCTGCCCTGACTGTTTGACTCGTTTCTTTTCTCAACTGTACCAGTCTCAGATTGATCTCTTTCCTCACTATCTCCTTGGTTCCCACCTCTCCCCCCACCACCACCCCCACCACCTCCTTACTAGTTTAAATCCTCCTAGCAGATAAAGCAAATCTCTCTGCCAGTATATTAGCTCCCTTCCAATTCAAGTGCAATCCAACTTTCTCGTACAGGTTACTTGTACCCCAGAAGAGATTCCCTGGTCCAAAAATATGAATCCATCTCCCATATGTCAGCCCCTCAGCCACGCATTCGTCTGCTCTATCCTCGTATTCCTGCCCTCACTAACTCATAGCACAGGGAGTAATCCAGATAGTCTTCCCCTTGAGGACCTTCTTTATAAATGCCTGCCTAACTTTCTATATTCTCCCTTCAGAAGCTCAAACTTATCCCTTCCTATGTCGTTGGTTCCAATGTGTACAATGACCTCCTGCTGGTCCCTCTCCCCTTTTAAAACTTAATCAAGAGACAGATCCCAATAGAAACATATAATCAAGAAAGATTATACTATTGTAAATTTACAGCAAGGCTATACTTAAAACTATTCAGATAACAGGTTCCTCCAAGATCAGTTATGAATTTCGCTGTTCATTAAGTTTTCTTAGACACACTCTGATGTCCAGCAATACATCAATTCAAACAGCAAAGGCAGTAACTGAGCAGATTCACTGCTGGGTCAGTTAATAGTGTGGGTTTCTTTCTCTCTCTCCCTTACAGACCATGAGCTTGCTGCCTTTCTCCCTTTCAAAAGTGCCATTGTATTGGCTTTTTCTTCATCTCTTATTGGAGGTTGTCATTGTCTGGCATTTGTGTGGGATATATGTTAGTTGCCAGTGTACATTTTGTACCCTTGCCATCATTAGATGAAGATGGCAGATTTTCTTCCCTGATAGACATTAGTGGGTAGATGGGTTTGTTTGACGGTCAACAATGTGTTCATTCCTGCCTTGTTTGGCCTTTTGCCCGAAGTGTCGACTTTCTTGCTCCTCGGATGCTGCTTGGCCTGCTGTGCATTTCCAGCACCAATCTAATCTAGACTCTAATCTCCAGCATCTGCAGTACCCACCTCTGCCAACAATGTGGTCATTGTCATCAGCAGCTTCTTAATTCCAGATTTTAAAACTTGATTTCAAATTCCACCAGCTGCCATGGTGGGATTAGGAATCTGTGCCCAAGGACATTAATTGTAGAACCCATACATAGTGGAAGCAGGCCATTTGGCCTATCAAGTCCACACTCACTCTCTAAACAGCATCCCATCTACAGCCACTCCCCTACCCTATCCCTGTAACCCTGCATTTTCCCATGGCGAATTTATCTGGTCTGCATATCCCTGGATTCTATGGGCAAAAACTTAGCATGGCCACTTAACCTACACATCTTTGGACTGTGGGAAGAAACCGGAGCACCGGGAGGAAACCCATGCAGACATGGGGAGAACATGCAAACACCACGCAGACAGGCGTCTGAGGATGGAATTGAATCCAGGTTCCTGGCACTGTGAGGCAGCAGTACTAACCACTGAACCACCGTGCCTCCCCAACTAGCCTTATTCAGCCATTGCTCCACAATACTGCAGACTTGTTTAGCTCTGTGTCTGTGCCTGATAAAAACAAATTAACCCTCTCCTCCCCAGCCTTGAAACAAGTGCCACAGTGCAGGACCATGAACAGCTTTGACACCAAGAGCAACATTACAGATGGACCAAGCTTGCACCTTCAGTGACAGGCACAGGGCCTATGACCTACCAAATTAGTAAAGGGCACCCAAGTGTGGCACAGATACTGGTTGCACAGTGTTGGCACAGCCTTGATAACTGAAATTATACACTGTTCAAGCAGTACATAACATCATCAAAGGTGCAGGAGTGCTATGCATTTGCGAAAGGAGAATCTGATAGCTGGAAGGCCTGCATACCTTCATCCTCAGGAAGAAACGATGACAATATAAACACTGATGACTGAGACTAATGACTTATGGGAGGCAGTGGCCTGGTGGCATTATCGCTGGACTGCTAATCCAGACATCCAGGTAAAATTCTGGGGATAGAACATAGGACATAGAAAAATACAGCGCAGTACAGGCCCTTCGGGCCTCGATGTTGCGCCGACCAAAGCCTACCTCACCTACACTAGCCCAATAACCTCCATATGCTTATCCAATGCCCGCTTGAATGACCATAAAGAGGGAGAATCCACCACTGATACTGGCAGGGCATTCCATGAACTCACAACTCGCTGAGTAAAGAATCTACCCCTAACATCTGTCCTATACCAACCTCCCCTTAATTTAAAGCTGTGTGCCCTAGTAACAGCTGACTCCATACGCGGAAAAATGTTCTCACTGTCAACCCTATCCAAACCCCTAATCATCTTGTACACCTCTATCAAATCTCCCCTAAACCTTCTTTTCTCCAATGAGAACAGCCCCAATTGCCTCAACCTTTCCTCATACGATCTTCCTACCATGCCAGGCAACATCCTGGTAAACCTCCTCTGCACCCGTTCCAATGCCTCCACATCCTTCCTATAGTATGGTGACCAAAACTGCACACAATACTCCAGATGAGGCCGCACCAGAGTCTTATACAACTGCAACATGACCTCAGAACTCTGGAACTCAGTTGCTCTACCAATAAAGCCCAGTACGCCATATGCCTTCTTCACAGCACTATTTACCTGGGTGGCAACTTTCAGAGATCTGTGTACATGGACACCAAGATCCCTCTGCTCGTCCACACTACCAAGTAGCCTACCATTAGCCCAGTAATCCATCTTCTTGTTACTCCTACCAAAGTGAATCACTTCACACTTACCTACATTGAACTCCATTTGCCACCTTTCTGCCCAGCTCTGCAACTTATCTATATCCCGCTGTAACCTGCCACATCCTTCTTCGCTGTCCACAACTCCACCGACTTTCGTATCATCTGCAAACTTGCTCACCCAGCCTTCAAGCCCCTCCTCCAGGTCATTTATAAAAATGACAAACAGCAATGGTCCCAAAACAGATCCTTGTGGAACACCGCTAGTAACTGCACTCCAAGATGAACCTTTACCATCAACTACTACCCTCTGTCTCCTTCCAACCAGCCAATTCCTAATCCAAACCTCTAATGCACCCTCAATGCCATATCTCCGTAATTTTTGCAGTAGCCTACCATGGGGAACCTTATCGAACGCCTTGCTAAAATCCATATACACCACATCTACTGCTTTACCCTCGTCCACTTCCTTGGTCACCTTCTCAAAGTACTCAATAAGGTTTGTGAGGCATGACCTGCCCTTCACTGCCCTCTGGGCAATTAGGGTCGGGCAATAAATGCTGGCCTAGCCAGCAAGGCCCTTGTACCATGAACGAATAAAGAAAAAAAAGGCCAAAGGCTTTCAGTGTGGTGGTTTGCCAAGCATCATCTCTCCACTACCTCGAAACGAAGCCTGCACCTGTTCAGTGAGATTGGTGAAATGACCCCACAGGTATTCTCTGTTCTCCACAGACAATTTGGGTGGTTGGAATGGTCACTGGTGAAAAATGGCTTTAATAATTTATAGTCCATAGAAATAAATATTTGGAGTAGTGGGGAGGCGGGGTGATGTGAAGCAAAGGGCAAATTATAATTAGGACCAAACACTGATCATGTGCAAATGAAATTTGGCCACAGTGTCATCAAATCAAATGGGACCAGAACCTTGATTTGTTAAGCTCCACGTAAGATGTTCTGTCCTACCGTTCTCTACATATCATTATGTTCACTACAGCCTGTTGTTGTTTCCTGATATGAGCATAAATCTCAATTTACTACAGTGCTGACTTGATTTTGTTTTCATTTTTGTAAAAGTAATTAAGGGTTCAATGCTAACCAAGACAAATCCTGCTATTTGTGGAAGCTTACTGTACACATTTTCTGCAACACAATAGCAGCCATACTTCTAACATTGGTGGTATCGAGCATTGGAATGTCCTAATTCTAGAAAAGTGAGATTTAAATGCAAGTTTTCTTTTTAATTCCTATCCACTTTAAACCTCAGCTTTGATTGCTCTTTAAATAAATTCCGATAGCCCTAAATCCGAATGTTATCAGTTGATAGTACAGAAACTGATGATAAAGGTGCAGTATAACTCAAATAAAAACCAAATGTGCCAGAATATTGAATAGATTTGACAACATCTGTGGAGAGAGCAGAGAGGAGCACAAAGAAGAGGAGTCAGAATTAATTCAATACATTGGTCCTATCTCTCTCATTGCAGATGTTTCCGGACTTGTTGAGTATTTCCAACACTTCCAGTTTTTATTTTAGATTTGCAGCATCAGCCATATTTTCGTTTTCCTACACCACGACTTATTTCTTCATCAGACTCTGGAGGATTCTAGTTCAAGCTTCCCATGAAGTTTTTACAGTTCTTGTGGTAAACACTCTGCAGAGTATAATACTGGCATCAAGTGGGATTTGCAAGAGACTGCGTGGACTTTTTATAAATGTATCTAGAACTTTCTTCAAAGTGCTAAAGGTATAGATGCTCCCACCTGTGCCCTCAGAAATATCCAAGAGAAGAGAAAATCCATAGGGCTCAGATCTAGTTGTCCCAATTATAACTTGGTGATATAAACAAGATCCTGGTATCTATTCTAGGTACTTTAACTACTGTTTTGAGTTCAATCTCTTCTGATTTCTTGTGTATTAATTGCACTTGTTTTACCTTCAAGAAGTTCAGCTGATGTGGCCTAATTGTGCAAGCTACTCAGCAGTAACCAGAAAGACGTTTACAGCTCATACAATCTTGTACATGCAAAAGAATAAGGCAATAATGCAACAGTATAATCTATAAGTATATGCATAAAGCAAAAGGGACAGACAATTGAACGAAAGGAAATAAAACTTCAAACATGTACAAACTCATTCTAATTGCTGCTAGCAAAAATATTAATCTTACTGGCTATATGCATCAACTGATTTAGTAATTGTCACAAATAATCATTCACTGAGTGAACTAGTAACTAATGTGTGCCTGCTCCAGGTTATTTAGATCCTTCAGGGAATTGAGCAAGTTCCAACTCAAATTGAAATGGGGAT
This sequence comes from Hemiscyllium ocellatum, assembly GCF_020745735.1. Classification (NCBI taxonomy): domain Eukaryota; kingdom Metazoa; phylum Chordata; class Chondrichthyes; order Orectolobiformes; family Hemiscylliidae; genus Hemiscyllium; species Hemiscyllium ocellatum. Next base: position 108,414,493 of record NC_083405.1, read on the forward strand.
TGCCAAATAAACAGGAACATCTTTCTGTGCATGTTAAGACCTGGAACAATGTAGTTTCAATAAGAAATTAAAAGTCAATAAAATTAATCAAAAAAGCCTTGTGTAACAATTATGATCAAGATGTTTATAGAGTTAGACCCAGTTTGTGATTCCCCTCCAGCCTATGCACATGAGACAGCAGGAACCTTTCTTCCTATGTTGGCAATCTTAGCAGGACTAGGTAAGGCATACAAGCATAGACTGATCGGTGCCATAATGATCTTATTGCATTCCATTCCTTTCAGAGTTTTATATAAGTGACAATAAGTAGTGAAAAATCTTCAATTTTGTTCCGTTAAAAGTCCTCTGCCAACAAAGGAGATAGGTATAAAATGTTCCATTAACTGCTAACATATAAAATTCTCTGTGGTGAGCAGAGTCTAATCCCTTAGGGCACGAAAGCTCTTTAAGCTTTAAATCTAAATGTAACAGATCAATAAACATCAGATGTTTGATTTAAATATCTGCACTGGGACAATGGCATACCATTTGCACCTTTGACTCCTTCTGTTCAAATACCATTTCAAGTTCCAAGCTTTGTTTCCTTTGGTTTAACAGTCTGTCCCCTTTATAGAGTTCAGTATAAATGTTTAATGTTGTGCATTATCCTGATACATCACTGTGATCTAGCTGAAGGATTTCTGTTACACTCACGGGGTCTGTCTAAAAAGGCTAAAACAGGTCAGCTGTGAAAAAGCAGATTTTGAGTCCTCCAAGTACTTTAGAATAAAAACGGAAAATACTGTGGATGCTGTAAATCAGAAACAAAAACAGAAATGGCTGCAAAAGTTCTAAGGAAGGGTCACCTCTGATTTCTCTTCTCAGATGCTGCCAGACCTGCTGAGCTTTTCCAGCAACTTCTATTTTTGTTTCTCAAGTACTTTTGAATGTTCGACTGTATAGGAAATCTCCTCCAGAGAGCATCGGATTAGTTGCTTCATTTTATTAATTAGATATCAGTACAAATTATGTATTCCATATAAGTTACCATGATTAATGTATATGGCTTGGCTTTTAAACTCCATCTGAAGTTCATTTTCCTTCCTGGACCTCATGAAACTGTCGTCCTGTTCTGGTGCAGTCTCCTTTTCCTCTGACAATGTACAATCTTTCTGGATCTTATGCATAGTACCAGGAAAAACAGCCAGTCTAAGTTATCTCACCTTCACACCTTGTGTTACAGACATTTGACTTCCACGTTCCAAACCCGTGACCTCTCCCATTGTAAAGACTCAGGCTACAGTCACGGGACCACCAGCCACTTGCAAGTTCCTCTCTCAGTGATACACCATTCCAACTTAAAACTGCAGCACAATTTCTTCACTGTTGATGGGTCAGAATCCTGAAACTCCATCTCTAACAGCACTGTGGGAGTTTTTATACAACTTAACTGGAACAGCTCTAGAAAGTGGCTCACTACCACCTTGACACCTTGCATACAAGTGAAAAGTATGTTTTGTAATATACCTATTATTATAGAGAACTATTTATTCAATGTCATTTGACTGGAGTATACAATTGTCTAATTAAGTTTCCTCCATGTGTTCTAAATCAGTCCTTTTAGTCCACTAACTTCCTGGAGAAAGGTAGTTCCCTGGATGGCAGGATAGAGATCACATAGGGGCAGTCACTGGGACAATGGCATACCATTTACTCCTTTGAGTCCTTCTGTGCAAGTATCATTTAACTTTCCAAATTTTGTTTCCTGTGGTCCCAGTCAGGGGTCTTCACGATCAGAGGGAATGACAGGCGTGCAGCTCAAAGTATCTTCCAAATGCAGAGTCCCTTACTTTGGAACGAATTGCCGGTGAGCACCTCCTTACCACCCTCCCCAGGTGGCTACAAGAAAACCAGGCAGGGTTTTTGCTTGTCAATCTACCAAAATGACAATTCCCACACCTGCTGCTGGTTGAAACTCAGCAGTAGCAGAAAGAGGCACTTAAGTGGGTGGGAATTGCCTCCTTGGAACAGCATGATTAGCACAGTGGTTAGCACTGTTGCCTCAGAGCTCCAGGGACATCGGTTTGATTCTACCCTCAGGCGACTGCCCGTCTGGAGTTTGCACATTCTCCCTGTGTCTGCATAGGTTTTCTCTGGCTGCTCCAGTTTCCTCCTACAGTCGAAAGATATGCAGGCTAGGTGGGCTAGCCATGGGAAATGTCGTGTTACAGGGATAGCTGAAAATGTGTTGCTGGTCAAAGCACAGCAGGCCAGGCAGCATCTCAGGAATAGAGAATTCGACGTTTCGAGCATAAGCCCTTCATCAGGATGAAGGGCTTATGCTCGAAACGTCGAATTCTCTATTCCTGAGATGCTGCCTGGCCTGCTGTGCTTTGACCAGCAACACATTTTCAGCTGTGATCTCCAGCATCTGCAGACCTCATTTTTTACTGTTACAGGGATAGGGCAGGGAATGGGTATGGGTAGGATGCTCTTTGGAGGGTTGGTGTGGGCTCTTTGGGCTGAATAGCATGATTCAACACTGTGGGGAATTCCATGATTCTTCTATGATACTTAAGGAACTTAATTAGTGGACAGTTGCCTACTTGCCTTCACATCCCATACCCAGCCATGAGGATTTGGCTATCTGCTCGTTCCCTCCGCAATAGTTCCACTTTCCACATTTGAAGGGAAGGATATTAGGCTCTGCCCAATAGCTCAGGACAAAATTAACATTCATTTGAGCAAATGTGGATTAATCAAGGGAAACCAGCTTGGATTATTTGAATCCAAGTTGAGCTTAACCAACTTGTTTGGGTAACTCTGAGGTGGGAGGAATACACTGTTCTTTTTTAATCTCACTACCTTGTGGGTCACAACTTAAAATAAAATAACATCCCATTCCCAGTATCAGAATCTGTTCTCCTGAAAGATCACTGGACCCTTCTGTTTTCTCTCCACAGATGCTGCCAGACCTGCTGAGTTTCACCAGCAATTTCTGTGTAATTAATTTCCCTGAAGTGAGTTAAACAACCAAGATCAACAATTGTCTAGAATCACATGATTTCCAAGAAATGCTTTGTTTAAAATCCATGCAGGCATATAGTTTGATGGGGTAAAAACAATGACTGCTGAAAATGTGTTGCTGGAACAGCGCAGCAGATCAGGCGGCATCCAAGGAACAGGAAATTCGACGTTTCGGGCATAAGCCCAAGGGACACACTTTCCTCATTCCTGATGAAGGGCTTATGTCCGAAACGTCGAATTTCCTGTTCCTTGGATGCTGCCTAACCTGCTGCGATATTCCAGCAACACATTTTCAGCTCTGATCTCCAGCATCTGCAGTCTCCAGCATCTGCAGACCTCACTTTCTCCCCTAAAAACAATGACTGCAGATTCTGCTCCTTGAATGCTGCCTGAACTGCTGTGCTCTTCCAGCCCCACTAATCTAGAATATAGGTTGATGGGTTTCCTTCTGCGCTGTAATAACTATGGTTCCGAAAAAACTGTATAAAACACTGGTTCTGTCTAAGTTGCAGAATTATTCCAGTTCTGGGAACCACAGTTTAAGAAAGATGTGGGGGCATTAGAAAAATTGCATAACAGGTCCGTGAGAATGGTTCCACACAGATAGGAGAAGTTGAAAGGATTCAGAAAAGATGTTGCCAGGATTGGAGGATTTGAGCTATAGGGAGAGTTTGAATAGTCTGGGGCTGTTTTCCCCAGAGCACCGGAGACTGAGGGGTGACCATATAGAGGTTTATAAAATCATGAAGGGCATAGATAGGGTAAATAGACTAAGTCTTTTCCCTGCGGTTGGGGAGTCCAGAACTAGAGGACATAGGTTTAGGGTGAGAGAGGAAAGATATGAAAGACACCTACGGGGCAACGTTTTAAGTGGTACGTGTGCGGAATGACCTACCAGTGGAAGTGGTGGAGACTGGTACAATTATGACATTTAAAAGGCATGTGGACAGATATATGATTAGGAAGGATTTAGAGGATATGGGCCAAATGCTGGAAAATAGAACGAGATCAATTTAGGATATTTGGTCGGCATGGACAAGTTGGACTGAAGGGCCTATTTCCGTGCTGTATATCTCCATGGCTCTATGACTAAGTTGCTCCTACTGTCCTCGGACAAGATTAAGATAAGCTAGCATTGTTCCTGCTGTCAGAAGGATCAGGGATCAAAGGGTGGTGGAAGCAAAAACAACATGAGGAAAAGCTTTTCTCTGCAGCAAATGGTTAGGACCATGTTGTACTGCTTCAGAATCTGGTGGCAGCAGCTTCAAACAAGGCCTACAAAAGTGAATTGGATAATTACTGACAGAGAATAAAAAAGATGCACGGCTCTGGAGAAAAGACAGGAGAGTGGAACCAACAGAGTTCAAACAGCTAGCGCTAACACATTGAGATGAATGGCCTCTTTCTGTGCTGTAACTATTCTATGATTAGTCGATTCAACAGATGAACCTAATGATATTTCTATCCTCTTCCTCAAGCAGCAGACTACCAGCTGAGACTGCTACACAGCAGGCAGAAGGAGAAGCCTGACTGATTTTTTTTCTTTACTAACTCCAAATGGAGGTCAATTTCAGCTCCAACAATGCTGCTTGGATGAGATTAATTAACTTTGTGCAGATCATGACTTACCTCAGTCTTATCTAATTTACTCTGTGTCCATCCCAGAAAATGCCAGCTTTATTAGTTCTTTAATAAGGCCAGATGCATTATATCCAACATTTAACTGAGCCTCTTACAGCACATGTAGTCAATTCAGAATTATATGGTGCATTCATTGTTAATTAATATAATAAGTATTTAACTGTCTCATGTATTAAACACTACATCAAAGGGACTGGCTCATGGAATAGTATAAGATCTAAAAAACAATTTATCCAACTTCAACACGCATTAGTCCAGCCAAGCAGACCCGATTAGCTGAATGGTTTGGTATAATGACCATGTGGAGACATTACTGGCATTGCTACCCTCTAACATTATTGAAGAAATGCATTCAAGAAAGCTTAGATTATTCATTGGTATCATTGCATGAACTTTGATCAAATTGTTCACTTAGAAAATGATTTTACCAAAGGTCAGAGTTGAACTCATTATATTACATTATATTAGCTTCGCTAATTGAAAATTCGGCTTCCAGCTATTTAGTTTTCTTGTGTCAGCTGCTATTCAGCCTCTGAGGCAAGACTGTCAGCTCAAGTCTCACTCCAGAGACTCATGATTTGGAGGTGCCGGTGTTGGACTGGGGTATACAAAGTTAAAAATCACACAACACCAGGTTACCAGGTCCACGACCACCTGATGAAGGAGCAGCGCTCCCAAAGGCTAGTGCTTCCAAATAAATCCATTGGAGTGTAACCCGGTGTTGTGTGATTCCACAGACTCAAGTATGAGAATCTAGGCTTCACTGTCAGAGGTGCCATCTCTCAGAAGAGGTGTTAAACTGAGCCCAGATCTGGCCTTACTGGGTGTGCATAAAAGATGTTGTGGCTCTATTGAAAGAAGAACAATGTGATCTGGTTTATACTCATTGCTTAATCAGTTCATTAAAAGGCAGTGTATCTGATCATTATCACATTGTTGTGTGTAGGAGCTTGCTGCACACAGATTGAGATTTGCTGACGTTATGAAAGCGACCATGAAATTATCAATGGTCAGAAGAATAGAAAAGTAGTTTATTATCTGAATGGAGAGAAATTTCAGAGTGTTTCGGGTGCTTAGGGATCTCAGTGTCCTCATACATTAATCAAAGAAAATTATAAATGCAAGACATCCTGCTTCCTTTTTGTTTCTTTGTCCAGTGCCTAATGAAAGGTGCAATGTAAAAGTGCACTGTTACTTTAATTGTTTTGGCCTTCTATTGGTAATGATTGATGTTTCATATTGTGTGTTTTAATGGTTATGCATTCAAAAGTGAAAACAGCTTACAGCATATGTCACCTGACTGTAACAAGTCACAGTTGTACAATAAACAAATACATTACTCTAAACAACTGACAGGAATTTGCACTGCAATTATCTGCCACTTTGCTGGGAAATCAGAAGAAATCTTGTATCAATGTGAATCATCATTTATGCTATTGTCTGGAATTTGTGCCAAGGTCTGCCAAAGAAGATCGGGAAACCTCACCCCAACATCACCACAAAACCCGTCTCCTCACTTTCACGATCTGGAATGCTAAATGCTATTTTATCAATGTTACAATACTTAGGGGGAGATTTTGGGGCAGTGATAATGTCAATCAACTAGGAATCCAAAGCGGTTCAAGTGGCAGCTTGTGAAATTTAAATTCAGTTATTGAAATCTGTTTTCAAAAGCTAGCCCAACAGGAAGGGTTTAGAGGGATATGGGCCAAGTGCTGGTAAATGGGACTAGATTGGGTTGGGATATCTGGTTGGCATGGACGAGTTGGACCGAAGGGTCTGTTTCCATGCTGTACATTGCTATGACTCTATGATTCTATAACAGCAACCATGAAATTACTAATGGTCAAAAGAATAGAAAGGTAGCTTATTATCTGAATGGAGAGACATTTCACAGTGTTTCAGTGCATATGGATCTCAGTGTCCTCATGCATAAATCAAAGAAAATTAGTTTGCAGGTACAATGGGTGGTCGGGAAGTCAAATGAAATTTTGGAAAACAGAAGCAAGTACTGTGGAAACAATAACAGAAATGGCTGAAAAAACTGAGCTGGTCTGGCAGCATCTGTGGAGAGAAAACAGAATTAACTTTTCGGGTTCAGTTTCAGAACAAAATGGAATTTTAGCATTTATTGCTAAAGCAATAGAGTATAAAAGTAGGGAAATGTTGCTGCAACTATACAAGGGATTGGAAAGACTGCACCTGAGGTATTGCATGCATTTTGGACCCGTTACATGAGGAGGGATGTACTTGCATTGGAGGCAGTTCAGAAGAGATTCATTAGATTAATTTCAGAAATAGAGCTTGACTTTTGAAGAGATTGAGCAGTTTAGGTCCAGACTCTTCAGAGTTTTAAAGAATTAGGGGAGATATAATTGAGGCATATTAGATGTTCAAGGGGATGGACTAAGTAGATGTAGAGTCAATGTTTCCCCTTGTAGGATAATCTAGAATGAAAGTCATAGTTGAGGATACAGAGTAGCAGATTAAGGACAGAGATGAGGAAGAGAATCATGCATCTGTGAAATGTGGTGGATGCCAGGATACTGAATAAATTTAAGGAGGAGATGGACATAATCTTCATTAGGAATGGGTTGAAGAGTTAGGCAGAGTGATCAGGAAAGTAAAGTTGAGGCCAAGATGAGATCAGCCCTGGCTGTATCAAATGGCTGAGCAGGATTGAGGGGCTGAATTATTCCTGCTCCTGCTCCTAGTTCTTCTACTCTGAGCAATTGTTGAAAAACAAAACTAGTTCACAAATGTCCTGCAGAGAAAGGAATCTGAAATCTATTACCTCATCTGGCCTACACATGACTCCAGGCCCACATCAATGTGGGTCGCTATTAATTGCTCTCTGAATCAGACCTGGCAACCCACTCAATTCAACGGTAATTAGGGATGGACAACAAAGCTGGCCTTGCTAGTGATGTCCACATCCCATAAAATAATAAACAGTTAAAGTTAAATATTCCTCTGAACTGATTTTCTTCACTATTTCTAATTTTCAAATCTATCATACTATTAATTCTTGCCTCACATCCACACTACATTGAAGTTAAAAATGAAAATATATTCTCAACCTTTCCTGTGATAGCTAAATTGTGGCATTTGAGACAATTAGCCTTTGCTTTACTTAGACAAGTATCAGGCATTTTGAAATTTGGTTTTGATCACTCCTGAATTACCGTACAGTCCCTATTCTCAATCTTGCTGTCATCGTGTACTCTACGCATTTCACCTTGGCTTTTGAACTTAGAAGGTAAAGTGTTCCAAAGAAGAGTCACTGGACTCGAAATATTAACTCTCTACAGATGCTGCCAGATCAGCTGAGTTATTCCTGCATATTGAATTTCTATAGCCCTTTTCACCATCTCGGGAATCTCACAGAGTTTTTTCCAGTCAATTGAATACTTTTGAAGAGTGATTACTGTTGTCACATAAAAAAACACAGCAGCCAATTTATTGCAGCCAGGATGGCAATCAGTTAGCTCAGTTGGCTAGACAGCTGGTTTGCAAAGTACAGCGATCCCGCCTCACTCTCTGTGTGGAGTTTCCACACTCTTCCCGTGTCTGCGTGGGTTTCCTCCGGGAGCTCCAGTTTCCTCCCACAGTCCAAAAATGTGCAGGTTTGGTGAATTGGCCATGCTAAATTGCCCATAGTGTTAGGTGAAGGGGAAAACATAGGGGAATGGGTCTGGGTGGGTTGCGCGTCGGTGTGAACTTGTTGGGCCAAAGGGCCTGTTTCCACACTGTAAGTATCTAATACAATCTAATCAAACAGTATGGATTCAGTTCCTCTGGAGTAAAGATTGCTGCAAAAGCTTCAGCTTTACCTTTTGCACTTACGTGCTCGGCTCCCCCATTAGTAAGGATCGGGATGTTTGTCACAACTCTTCTTCCAGTGAGTTGTTTAATTGTCCACCACCGTTCAGAACTGGATGGAAAGGACAAGAGAGCTTAGATCTGATCTGTTGATTGTGGACAGACTTAGCGCTGTCTTTCACTTGCTGCTTATACTGTTTTGAGCATGTAACACATCCAGCATCGTAGCTTCATCAGGTTGACACCTTATTTTTGAGTATGCATGGTACTGCTCATTGCATACTCTCTTACTCTCTCTTATGTATATATAGAATCCCTGCAGTGAGGAAACAGGCCGTTCAACTCAACAAGTCCAAACCAACCATCCAGAAAAATCCCACCCAGACCCATCCCCATACCCCTACCCTATCACTGTGACCCTGCATTTCCCATGGCTAACACACCTAACCCACACATCCCTGAACACGATAGGTAATTTAGCATGGCCAGTCCACCAAATCTGCATATCTTTGGATTGTGGGAGGAAACTGGAGCACCTTGTGGAAACCAATGCAGACACAGGGAGAACATGCAAACTCCACACACACACAGTCACCTGAAGCTGGAATCGAACCCCTGTTCTCTGGTGCTGTGAGGAAGCGATGCTAACCACTGAGCCACTGTGCCATTGAACCCTGGCTTGATGGTCATGGTTGAGTGGGAGATATGCCAGGCCATGAGTTTACAGATTGCACAGGAGTACAATTCTGCTGTTGTTGACTGTCCACTGTCTCTTATGGATGCCCAGTCTTGAGTTGCTCGAACTGTTTCATGATGATTGTGTCACAGAACATGATAGAAGGCAATCTCAATGTGAGAGTAGGATTTTGTCTCCGCAAGGACTGTACAGCAGTCAGTCTTAGCAATACTGTCATGGACAGATGCATCTGCAGTATGCAGGTTAGTGATTGATTGCCAGTCTAACAGTTACATCCTTTAGGACTCAACCAGCTCGATCGGTAGTGCTGCTGCCAAGGGTGTTATTCTTGGTGATAAACACTGAGGTCATCAAGCCAGAGTTCATTCTTCAACTTCCCATCCTTAGTGCTTTTTCCAAGTGGTGTTCAACATGGAGGGGTAGATGCATCAGCCAAGAGGTGGAGGAGAGGAAGAGTTTTTTAAAAAGTCATTCATGGGATGAGGGCATTGTTTGCTAGGCCAGCAATTATTACCCATCCCTAATTGCCCAGAAGTGAGTAAGCCACATTGCTCTGGCTCTGAAATCAGATGCGGGTCAGACGAGGTAAGGATAGTAGATTTCCTTCCCTAAAAGACATTAGTGAACCAGACTGAATTTTTACCTGAAAATTGGAAATGGATTCGTGGTTATCATTCAGTCAGACACTGACTGAACTGCTCCTCACCCTGAATAACTTCTCTTTCCAATCCTCCCACTTCCTCCAAACTAAAGGAGTTGCCATGGGCACCCGCATGGGCCCCAGCTGTGCCTGTCTCTTCGTAGGATATGTGGAACAGTCCATCTTCCGCAACTACACTGGCACCACCCCCCACCTTTTCCTCTGCTACATCGATGACTGTATCGGCGCTGCCTCGTGCTCCCACGAGGAGGTTGAACAGTTCATCAACTTTACCAACACCTTCCATCCCGACCTCAAATTCACCTGGACTGTCTCAGACTCCTCCCTCCCCTTCCTAGACCTTTCCATTTCTATCTCGGGCGACCGACTCAACACAGACATCTACTATAAACTGACTGACTCCCACAGCTACCTGGACTACACCTCCTCCCACCCTGCCCCCTGTAAAAACTCCATCCCATATTCCCAATTCCTTCATCTCCGCCGCATCTGCTCCCAGGAGGACCAGTTCCAATATCGTACAGCCCAGATGGCCTCCTTCTTCAAGGACCGCAGATTCCCCCCAGACGTGATCGACGATGCCCTCCACTGCATCTCCTCCACTTTCCGCTCCTCTGCCCTTGAGCCCCGCCCCTCCAACCGCCACCAAGACAGACTCCCCCTGGTTCTCACCTACCACCCCACCAACCTCCGTATACAGCGTATCATCCGCCGTCATTTCCGCCAACTCCAAACGGACCCCACCACCAGGGACATATTTCCCTCCCCTCCCCTATCAGCGTTCCGCAAAGACCACTCCCTTCGTGACTCCCTCATCAGGTCCACACCCCCACCAACCCAACCTCCACTCCCGGCACCTTCCCCTGCAACCGCAGGACATGCAAAACTTGCGCCCACACCTCCTCCCTTACTTCTCTCCAAGGCCCCAAGGGATCCTTCCATATCCGCCACAAATTCACCTGCACCTCCACACACATCATCTATTGCATCCGCTGCACCCGATGTGGCCTCCTCTATATTGGGGAGACAGGCCACCTACTTGCAGAACGCTTCAGGGAACACCTCTGGGACGCCCGGACCAACCAACCCAACCACCCCGTGGTCCAACACTTTAACTCTCCCTCCCACTCCACCGAAGACATGCAGGTCCTTGGACTCCTCCATCGCCAGAACATAACAACACGACGGTTGGAGGAAGAGCGCCTCATCTTCTGCCTGGGAACCCTCCAACCACAAGGGATGAACTCAGATTTCTCCAGTTTCCTCATTTCCCCTCCCCTGACCTTGAACTCAGCACCGCCCTCCTAACCTGCAATCTTCTTCCTGACCTCTCCGCCCCCACCCCACTCCGGCCTATCACCCTCACCTTGACCTCCTTCCACCTATCACATCTCCATCGCCCCTCCCCCAAGTCCATCCTCCCTACCTTTTATCTTAGCCTGCCTGGCACCCTCTCCTCATTCCTGATGAAGGGCTCTGGCCTGAAACGTCAAATTTCCTGTTCCTTGGATGCTGCCTGACCTGCTGTGCATTAACCAGCAACACATTTTCAGCTCTGATCTCCAGCATCTGCAGACCTCACTTTTTACGCGTGGTTATCATTGGACTATTAATTCCAGAATTTTATTGAAGTCAAATTCCACTATCTGTAGTGGTAGGATTTGAACCCTGGTCCCCCTGAATGTAATCTGGGTCTCTGTATTAACAGTCCAGTAATAATAACATTAGGTCAATACCTCCCATTAAGTGTAGTAATTAGCATGAAGCTTCATGACAACAATTGACTTGATGCCATGAGAGTTTGAGGCTCAGAGTCAATGCTGAAGACTCCCAGAATAAGTCCCTTCTGATCGCATTTTAATGAGCTACCCCTTCTGCTGGGTCTGTCTTTCCAGTGAGTCAGTACATACCCAGGAAAGTGATGGGGCTATGTGGGACATTTTGTGCAAGCTACAGTTTTGTGAATGTGATTATGTCACACTATTGCTTTTGGGTCAGCAGGACAATTCTCCCAATTTTGACATGAGATGCTACATCAGATGTTGGCAAAGACTTTTGCAGAGTCAACAGGGCTGAGTTTGCTTTTGTTGGTGCTTCAATGAATGTCGGGTGCTCTTCCAATTTCATTCAATTTTGAGACATCTGTTTTCTCAAATGAATGGCTTGCAAGGCCTTAGCTGATGGCAGTAAAGAGTTAACCACATTCAAATTGAGGCCAACCTAGGTAAGAACAGCAGTTTTACTTACTGAAAGGGTATTATTGAAACAGATGGGTTAAAATAACAGTTCATTAGATTCCCTACAATATGGAAACAGGCCCTTCAGCCCAACAAGTCCGCACCGACCCTCTGAAGCGCAACCCACCCAGACCCATTGCCCTATACCTAACACTATGGGCAATTTAGCATGGCCAATTCACCTAACCTGCACATCTTTGGATTGTGGGAGGAAACCGGAGCACCTGGAAGAAACTCACGCAGATACAGGAAGAATGTGCAAACTCCACACAGACAGTTGCCGGATTGAACACAGGTCCCTGGCACTGTGAGGCAGCAGTGCCAACCACTGAGTCACTGTGCCACCTATAGTTGACAGTGGTTTCCTGGTTGCCATTAGACATGGAAAGTGGAACAGCAATGGCAGAGGTTTCTGAGAGTGATTCAGGAGACACAGCAAAAATTCATCCCTAAGAAGCATGGTAGAGGGAGGATGAGGTAAGCATGGCTAACTAGGGAAATCAGGGATAGCATACAAGCAAAAGAGAAAGAATGTAATTTGGTGAAGGGCAATGTGAAACGAGAGGATTGGGAAGCTTACAAAGACCAACAGAGGGCAACAAGAGAAGAAATAAGGAGGGAAAAGCTTAAATATCAGGGTAAGCTAGCCAGTAATATAAAGGAAGACTGTAGGAGTTTCCTTAGATATATCAAGAGCAAAAGAGAAAAAAACGCACATTGGACTGCTAGAGAGATAGTGATGGGGAACAAGGAATTGGCTGAGGAACTGAATAATTACTTCATGTCAGTCTTCACAGTGGGAAACACAAGTAACGCCCCAAAGATTCAAGAGATTGAGAGGGCAGAGTGAATATGTGGCCATCACCAAAGAGAAGGTGCTAGAAAAACTGAATGGTCAGTAGGTGGATAAATCACCTGGACAAGATGGATTACACTCCAGCGCTCTACAGGAGTTGGGTGAAGAGATAGTGGGGGCATTAGTGGTGATTTTTCAGGAATCGCTAGAGTCAGCAAGGGTACCAGAGAACTGAAACATCATGAACCTGATACCCTGTTTAAAAAGGGAGTAAGGTTAAAGACAGAAAGTTACAGGCCCAATTAGTCTAACCTTGGTAGTGGGTAAGATTTTAGAGTCCATTGTGAAGGATGAGATTTCTGAATACTTGGAAATGTATGGTAAAATAAGGTCATGCCTGACAAATCTGCTGGAATTCTTTAAGAAAATAATTAACAGGTTAGACCAAGGAGAGCCAATGGAATGTTATTGACCTGGACTCCAAGAAGGCTATTGACAAAGTGCCTTACAAGAGGCTGCTGATCAAGATAAGGGCCCATGATGTTAGAGACAAGGTGCTAACATGGATAGATGCTTGTCTGTCTGGTAGAAAGCAGAGAGTGGGGATAAAGGGCCCTTCTGAGGATGGCAGCTGGTGACAAATGGTGTTCCGCAAGGGTCAGTGTTGGGACTACAACTTTTCACTTTATACATTAACGATTGAGATGAAGGAACTGATGGCATTCTGGCTAGTTTTGCAGGCAGTTCAAAGATAGGTTGAGGGACAAGTAATATTGAGGAGGCGGGGATGCTGCAGAAGGATTTGGACATATTAGGAGATTGGGCCAAAAGGTGGCAGATGGAGTACAACATGGGAAACAGTAAGGTCATGCACTTTAGTAGGAAGAATAGAAGCATGGACTATTTTCTAAATGGGGAGAAAATTCAGAAGTCTGAAATGCAAAAGATTTTGGAGTCCTAGTCCAGAATTCTCTCAGGGTAAACTTGCAGGTTGAGTCAGTCATAGAATCATAGAGATGTACATCATGGAAACAGGCTCTTCAGCCTGTTTCTGTGCTGACCAGGTATCCTACATTAATCTAGTTCCATTTGCCAGCACTTGGCCCATATCCCTCTAAATCCTTCTTGAGTATAGGATTTGGTAGGTTATGTTGCTGCTGTATTGGTTAGGCCACTTTTGAGATACTACATTCAGTTCTGGTCTCCCTGCTATACGAAAGATGTTGTGAAACTTGAAAAAGTTCAGAAAAGATTTGCAAAGATATTGGAGGGTTTAGGTAATAGGGAGAGACTGAATAGGTTGGGGCTATTTTTCCTGGAGTGTTAAAGGTTGAGGATGACTTAAAAGGTTATAAAATCATGAGGAGCATGGATAAGGTGAATAGACAAGGTCTTTTCCCTGGGGTGGGTGAGTCCAAAACTAAGATTAGATTACCTACAGATTACTTACAGTGAGGAGACAGGCCCTTCGGCCCACCAAGTCCACACCGACCCGCCGAAGCGCAACCCACCCATACCCTTACATTTACCCCTTACCTAACACTACCGGCAATTTAGCATGGCCAATTCACCTGACCCTCACATCTTTGGACTGTGGGAGGAAACCGGAGCACTCGGAGGAAACCCACACAGACACGGGGAGAATATGCAAACTCCACACAGTCAGTCGCCTGAGGTGGGAATTGAACCCGGGTCTCTGGTGCTGTGAGGCAGCAGTGCTAACCACTGTGCCCACTAAAGGAGCATATGTTTAGTGTGAGAGGAAAAAAAATTAAAAGGGACTTAAGGGACAACTTTTGCACCGAGAGGTTGGTGGGTGTGGCAAATGTAATGTTGGATTTATTTTGAAAGGACTTGAATTGAAAAGCAGGGACGTACTTCTGAAGCTCTATAAGGCTCTGGTCAGGCCACGTTTAGAACATGTGGAGTGTGTTCGGAGGAAGTTCACAAGAATGGTCCCAGGAATGAAAACCTAAACAAATGAGGAACATTTGTGGACTCTGGGTTTATGTTCAATGTAGTTTACAAGGATAAGGGGAGATCTAATGGAAACGTACAGAATACTGAATGGCCTGGACATAGTGGATTTTGGGAAGGTGTTTCTATGGGTGGGACAGACTAGGACCAGAGGGTACAGCCTGCGAGTAAAGGGAAGACCTTTTAGAACAGAGAGAAGACAAAACATCTTCAACTAGAGAGTGGGGAATCTATGGAATTCATTGCTACAGAAGGCTGTGGAGGCTAGGTCATTGAGTAAATTTAAGACTGAGATTGATAGGTTCCTGATTGTCAAGGGGATCAAGGGTTATGGGGAGAAAGTTGGAGATTGGGGTTGAGAAACATATTCGCCATGATTGAATGGTGGAGCAAACTTGATGGGCTGAATGGCCTAATTTCTGCTCCTATGCATTATGATCTTATGGTCTAACATTACTTGATTCTCTGGATGACACATTCAGTGACAGTATCAATACACCATTTGCAACACTCCAGAGGATCAATAAAACTCAAACTTAGGGAGAATCTCCAAGAGCCAGAGGTTTTTCTTTAAAGGTAATGTGTCATTTAGTCTTCCAGAGATAAAACCCAGATATTTGATAAAGTCGTATAATCACTGACATGTTTATTAGGAAGATAAGAAGTAGGAAAGTAACACCATTTGTGTTGGGTTTGGAATGGTCAAAGTGGGATTACATGTTTGCCTGTCCTTGTCAGCTCAGTACAGACATAGTTGAATATTTTAATTGGAAGATTAAAGTAAAATGTCTATGTTTGATACTTATAATCAGTATAAGCACCACATGTCATGGTGGTAGCATTACATAAATCTGCCTTTATCTTTACACTTTCAGAATAAACATACAGTTTGGCAAGTTGTGTTCAAAAGAATTTAAGAGATTCAATCTTTCCATTACATTACTCATTATTGAAACCCCCACACCCCCAGTCCTTTATTTGAATCTTTTGTTTGTTCACTTAACTAATGCAAATTCTGTCACGGGGGTGGGGTGGGGGGGGGGGGTAGGTGGGGGTGGTGGTTACACAGGAAGCACAAGTGAATATTGATACTGTGTACATTTAACTCACCGTGGGAAAAGGAAATGTCATGGCAACCAGAGGACTAACTAAGCCAGTGCTGAGCACACTGACCACAATGATTAGTAACAGCAGAGAAAAGATTGCAATAAAAAGATTGGGGAGGAAGGTGAGTAATGTAATGACAAAACTGATGTTAGGTCTCAGTTCCAGCTCCTTTTGAAAGAAAAAGATTGAGAATTAGATCATCCACTATTATAGATACTGTTTCTTTCCTTCTAACAATGATACCCTCTCCTGACAAAACTCCTAATCTTGATAAACACTGATACAGAAGGACAAATATCCTAGTGATTCATGTACATATTAAAAAAATATGGAAAATGTAGTTGAAGCTTTGTTTTCTTATCCAGAACACAAATATATGAAGGAATCAATACCATATTTCTATTTATCCATGGGCATGAATTTTTGTGGAGTCTTTGAAAACATCAGAAACTGCAGACTTTCAAAAAGAAGGATGTTCAGCCGACTGCAATTGGCCGACACAATGTTTATTGTCTTGGCTGCTCACATTCTGAATGGAGCTACGAAATGCTGCACGTCCCTTGCTTTGACTAACAAATTCAGCCTATCAGCATGAGTATGAATGCTTAGCAGAGGTAAAATACTTGTCTACTCTTCCCAATTAATTTTGTGCTAATCAGATTTACATTCTTGAAAGGAGATATTGTAGGCAATTTCAGTGCCAGTTAACACACACTGTAATAATCACGTTGGCAGAGAGAGTGTGCAATAACTTATGGTTTTTAAAAGTAACCTTTTTATTTGACTGTAACTTCAATTGCGACAAATATTGGAACAATAATATTAATCAATTCCCTCGACAATATGTATTTAGTCAGTATGCTTTTGTTTATTTATATTTCTTTCCCAAAGCTTGGATAAAAATAGGATTTAAGGAATTTATAATATTTTGCTAAAAATATCACAAAAAGAGCTATGGGGGAAGGAAATTTATATTTCATGTTGTTTATTAATCCGATTGGTATCTTATGAATGCATTTAAAAGCTTAAATAATTTACAAGAATAGTGAGTGCTTTGTTCAGTTCTACAACTACTGCACCATCCTGGAGAAAGAGACATATTTGTAATGTTGATTAAAACAAAATCACTCAGTGAATCCATGACCTATTTTGAGTTGTGGATGTCTGGGTTTTATAAGCAAGCTTTCAGGAATTCAGCTGAAGTCTTTTGACTCTGTGCCTAAGTCTGTAAAAGGCAATGTGTACTTCTACTTGACCTTGACATTAAAGTACAATGTTTTTTTTAAGGTGAAATCTGTGCGGGATATAAATGTCTTAATCCTTAAGGGCCCATGTTTATATATGAGAAGAAAGCAAAAAACCTCTTATCATAAAGAAAATGTCACTTCGCCATTTCTGTTGCTTTACTGTTAGATTTGACAGAAATCAGTGCGCAAAAAATAGATACGACTAAATGAAAAAGTGCCCAGTTGAAAGCAGTATTGTTGACCTGTTCTCCATTAGGAAAACAAAATCTATATCTATTTTTAGGAACAAATTCACTTGAGATCCATAAATTAAAGTCTACTTTTATTTCCTTGTTTTTTATATGTGTGCCACTGTAATACACTTAGTTTTACTTAATCCATTCCAGATTGTAATAATACACTGAGTAAAAAGAACATTCTCCTCATTTCCTCTCCATTTCTTTTCCCAATTAATTTAAATCATCATTTTCTGGTTATTGACCATGTGCGCATTTACTGAGCAGGAAGATGTAAGTACATAATTGCTCTAAACTTATACTCTGGACTGAGAGTAATAGACAAAACCATTAGCTGCCTAACCGAAAGTGTGTACCAGCCACAAGATGCACTGCAGCAACTCGCCAAGTTGGAGAGCACCCTGCAAGCTTGCAAGCTCTACTATCCAAAAGAACGACAGCATGTGTTATATGGGAACACCATCACCTTCAATTTCAACTCTAAGTCATCCTGACTTTTTTTTTATATTCTTTCACTTGCAGAATCAAAATCCTTGAACTCCTTTTCTAACAGCAGTGTGGATATTCCAACAACACATGGACTTCATTGATTCAAGTAGACAGCATGCCACCATCTTCTGAAGGACAATTAGAGATGTGCAATAAATATTGGTCCAGCCACATCCATGCTTGAACAAAACAAATGCTGTCATTGTCTTTTTCAAACAGAGAATCAGTTTGAAACTATGTAAAGGTAAAGTAACCACAGATCCACAGGGCCATAAGCTGCTCTCTCATTAGATTAGAGTGGTGCTGGAAAAACACAGCAGTTCAGGCAGCATCCGAGGAGCAGTAAAATCGACGTTTCGGGCAAAAGCCCTTCATCAGGAATACAGGCAGAGGGCCTGAAGGGTGGAGAGATAAGTGAGAGGAGGGTGGGGGTGGGGAAAAAGTAGCATAGAGTACAATAGGTGAGTGGGGGAGGGGATGAAGGTGATAGGACAGAGTTGCAGTGGGAGAGGGACTCCCTGAGATTCTTGTAGAGAGAGGAGGAAAACTTCTTCAAGGCAGGCATCCTTGTGAGAGGATTTGCAGTAGGGTTAAAATCAACTAGCTCTCTCATTAGATAGAGATGACTGATGGTGAGGTTAATCTGAGGTTCACCATGCCTCAGGTGAGGGGCAAAGTTGAGAAGATAGAATCTTTAAAATAACATTCCAATACCATGGAGCTGTGTATTGAAGACGATGCATTGCCAAATGTATTCTGAACACTTGAATGATGTGTTGGGCCCTGTGAAAGAATTATTTAATTAATTAAGATCCGTATCTTTTTTGGTTGCCTGGATCAAATGGAAGGCAATCATATAATTACCAATGAGCTGATTGATTTTCCTGAGTTCGTTTCTTGTTGTATTACTATAAACAGTGTGGGCTATATAAAAGCTCAAGGGAGCTAATTTCTCACATAGAAAAATGCATGGTGCGAACTGTTTCATGCACTAAATGCAAAGAATCCTTACCTTATGTTTTGGAAGAATCAGCAAAGATGAATTTTGGCTCACAACAGGCAACCAGTAAATGGAGAATGTTTACTTTCAAAATTCTCACTTAGTTTCATTCTTGCTATCTCTGAAATCTCTCATAGTTTTACAACATGGGGATTTCTGTGTTCCTACAAACCTGGCCTGAAGCACATCTCCAGTTTTTGATGCTCCATGGTTGGTGGTTGTGCCTGTCCTGTCTAGGTCCTAATTTCTGAACTTCCAAGATGAAAAGCTTCAACTTCATATCTCTTTTTAAGCAACACTCACTTGAAAGGTGTTCTAAAAAAAGCAGGTGTACTGCTGGCAAATTATACGTTTTATACCAGTGCTCAGGGGCAACATGGCATTTAAGGAGGGAAACTCCCTATTATCCTGCTTTTACACAGAACTAACTAAGAGTTAGAGGCTGATATGGAGGGAGATGATCTCATGAGGACAGGGGAGGAAAAGAGGAGCCTTGAATGGTCAGAGTATTTCCATAGGTTTACCAGAAGCACAGGATTTATTCATTCATTTTCAGCCCTTGTAATGTCTAGAATTAGAATAAGAATTAGAATATCCTTTATTGTCATGAGTACTCATGTACAGGAGAACAGTGAAAAGTTTACAATGTCACCCATGATGGCACCATCTTTGTTCCAAAGTACCGAGGTACACATTTTCAACACAAAATACAGAAATAAAGGGAAAAGGGAAGGAAACAAAGGAACATGCAGTTGTTCATAATCTAAACTAGAAAAATTAGAATAAAGTTAAAAAGATAAGCATTGCAGCCTTTCCATCAAGGGCCTGCAGTAGATCAGTGCAGGGGACTTCCAACATGGTCTGCCTGAGCTCACAAGCTGCTGACCGTCCTCACTGGTCCCCAGTCCAACAACCATCCTCGCTCCGCCCAGACCCCCTTCCCCCTGACCATCCTCGCTCCGCCCAGACCCCCAACCCCCTGACCATCCTTGCTCTGCCCTGACCCCCAGCCCTCTGACCATCCCCGCACTGCACAGACCCCCATCCCCCTGACCATCCTCGCTCCGCCCAGACCCCCAGCCCCCTGACCATTCTCACTCTGCACTGACTCCCATCCCCTGACCATCCTCGCTCAACACAGACACCCATCTCCCTGACCATCCTCACTCTGCACAGACCCCCATCCCCCGATCGTCCTCGCTCTGCCCAGACCCCCAGTCCCCTGACCATCATCGCTCCGCCCAGACCCCCATCCCACTGACCATCCTCCCTCCGCCCAGACACCCATCCCCCGACCATCCTCGCTCCGCCCAAACTCCCATCCCCCTGACCATCCCTTCTCTGCCCTGAACCCCATCCCCCTGACCATCCCCACTCTGCTCAGACCCCCATCCCCCGACCATCCCCGCTCCGCCCTGAACCCCACCCCCCGACCATTCCTGCTCCGCCCAGACCCCCATCCCCCTGACCATCTTCGCTCCGCACAGACCCCCATCCCCTGACCATCCCCGCTCCGCCCTGAACCCCACCCCCCTGACCATTCCTGCTCCGCCCAGACCCCCATCCCCCTGACCATCCTCGCTCCGCACAGACCCCCATCCCCCTGACCATCCTCGCTCCGCACAGACCCCCATCCCCCAACCATCCCCGCTCCACACAGACCCCCATCCCCCTGACCATCCCCACTCTGCTCAGACCCCCATCCCCCGACCATCCCCGCTCCGCCCTGAACCCCAACCCCTGACCATTCCTGCTCCGCCCAGACCCCCATCCTCCTGACCATCTTCGCTCCGCACAGACCCCCATCCCCTGACCATCCCCGCTCCGCCCTGAACCCCACCCCCTGACCATCCTCCTTCCGTCCTGACCCCCATCCCCCTGACTGTCCCCGCTCTGCCCAGACCCCCATCCTCCTGACCGTCCCTGCTCTGCCCAGCCCTCCACCTCCTGACTGTCCCCTCTCTGCTCGGCCCTCCATCTCCCTGCTCCGGCTAAAAATGTTGGCGACATGACAATGTGCTCAGATTTTCATATTTCAAGAATTCCCCAAATTAATGCAAGTTGGAGATCTGCCCACCCTTCTTAAAGTAGAATAATAACCCGCAGTTCACTTGTCTGCCAATAGCTACTGTATATCTTTTCACCCACTAGGAATTGAATCTTGAATATTCTTTGAAGAAAGATGTACTTGCTGAAGTAAAGCTGTGCAATGTGTCTGTATCATGTCCAGTGAAAGCACAGTCTGTCATGTTTGTGAAATGCAGCAATCACTGATTGCAACATTCTCTCGAAATGCAACCTTTGCAAACGACGGTACTTCACTGTATTTAGACAATAAATGACATTTTTCCGGTTACTGCTTGCTCATTGGTACAAAGCACAGGCAATTTACATTGAATCCTACTATCAGCTATTAACTCCACTGTGTAGGTTAATAATCCGTTTTAATGTGCTCCTTCTATTAATCTTGCTGTGTTTACAAAATGGCAGCTTTCAGTTTAAGTGTGACATTGTGGTATGTTTTGCCACTTGTACAGGATTATGCAATGAAATACTACACAATATCCAATGAGTACTTCAAAACGAAAGGAGTTTAACATTCACCCTCCACTTTAGAATCTCTACAGTGCAAATGAAGGCCTTTTGGCCCATCGAGTCTGCACCGATCCTTTGGAGAGCATCCAACCCTAGCCATTCCCGATGAAGCGATTATGCCCGAAACAGCGATTCTCCTGCTTCTCAGATGCTGCCTGACCTGCTGTTCTTTCCTAGCACCACACTCTCAACTCCTATCCCCATAACACTACATTTATCATAATTAATCTACCTAGCCTACACATTAGCATGGCCAATCCACCTAACTTGCACATCTTTGGATGTGATCGGAAACTGGAGCAGCCAGAAGAAACTCATCTGATCATGAAGAGAATGTGCAAACTCCATACAGACAGTCTGAGGCTGGACTTGAACCGGGATCCCTGGAGCTGTGAGGATTGTCTGTTATTTTATTTGTTATTCTCACTTCCCACAGTGAGGATTTGCTCATGCAAGCAGGCTCAAACACAATAGGTTTGAGGAAAAAAAAGTAGCAAGCATTCATTTCAATACCTGTTTTACATTTTCTTTGTAGTTGTCTCCAGATCAGTCTGAAGATACTGTTTAATATTACTGTATGGATTCCTCAGGGATTTTACAACCTTCCTGAACCTCAGCATCATAACTACTCTCCAATTGGTTTAGTTCAGTTGGCTGGATTGTTGGTTTGCAGACCAGTGTGATGGCAATAGTGTGGGTTCCATTCCCATTACTGGTTTGAGGTTACCGTGAAAGACTCCCCTTCTCAACCTCTTCCCTGAGGGCCTGGTGGCCCTCAGGTTAAATCACCACCAGTTGCTTCTCTATAATGAGAAAGCAGCCCCTATGACCTGGTAAGACTATGGTCACACAACAATAGCTACTCTCCAGACAAAGCAACCTATTTAACCATGGTAAACCTAACCTACCACACATTATTTCCAACAGAGTCAAGGGATTTCACAGCCCAGTCCGGGGAATCTTGGTTAAATGTTGTCCTTGCCCAGGCTCACCAAGGTTGATGAAACACATGTACAACCAACTCAATGAAGGTTAGTGATTGAGAACAGATTAAGGGCTGTTCCTTTCCCAATATCTGCTAGTTAGCATTAGAAGAGGTAGTGCATGTTTGAGTTGAGATTTTTGTATGTAAGTGACAGAGTTTTTGGATGCTTACAAGGATGCACCTTCAGTCTTGTTATTATAAATTGTAGACCTTAAAAAATGCATCTTTGTTTCATCATGCACGGAATGTGCGCTGTCTGTGAGAACTCATGATGACATCATTAGGTGGAGTTAACCAGCAATTATAATGATTAAAACATAACTTCAAGCAAACTAGGCCTACACTAAAGTAATTCACTGCAGCCTCCAATCAAAGCAAGCTGCCTCAGCTAAACAAACAAAGCTCAGGTTAATGTTCTGTACTTGTTACCAATGAGTGGGATGTTAGTCACTTATTTTAGAAATCAAACTTGTAATCTAGTCCCTAGCAACCAAAATTCATGTTTGTAAATTGCACTCGAACTCTTAATTGGAACTCCTCATGTGATGACTAATCTTTCCCTTTATCAAATTATTCCTATTAAGCAACCTCCATTGTATACATGCCCCGCTCCTGGTCACCAGCATGGATCATTTATGTGCAGATAAAATAATGGAATATCCCAGGACAAGGCTATGGACTGGCCTAAACCTAGATTAAATATTTTGTTTTATCAAGATCTCTGCCCTATGAAACTTTGGAAATAAATATTTACTTTTATTGAAAACAAGAATGCTGCCAGTGCTGGAAATCTGAAATAAAAGCTGAAAATGCTGGAAATATTCAGCAGGCTTGCTGAATGTTTACATGATTTTCTGGCTTGATATCTATGCAGCTGTTCTCCAAGACAGTGCTGCCTTCTTGACTAACATACCTTGTCTCACTCATTCAACATCCTTGAATTACTCTTTGACATGGGTAGAAGACATAGCTCCTCACTTCTCATTGGTCAGATTGAGTGTGTTCAGCCAGGACTACAATAGATTATTCTATGTCTCCCTTCTCAGTTGAGTGGTGGCTCATGTTTAATTTTGCACCATAATCTCTAACACAAACACATGTCTATTTGCGTCAGTGATCAATAAAATAAACCAGCAAAGCAGGCAGAAAAAAAGTTCACTAATAATATATACAGTAAACAGAAGACATATATTCATATTTATTATGCACCTTTAGAGCAAGTGGAACTTGAACTGAAGCCTCCTGTCTCAGAGGTGTGGACACTACCACTGCACTTCAAAAAACCTTAAGGTGAATGTGTATAAATTAGATCTATTTTGGAACAAAAGGCAGTTGAGGGTATGATTAACAGGGACAGTGGCCTTGTTGGGTCAAATGGCTTATGCCTTAATGGACTTTTTCAATAAGTTAAATGAGAATCATTATATTTAGTTTCAAGTATCTTTCCTTGTGGAATCTTGCTTGTTTTGCACAAAAGACTGTATGAAGCTGTGAATGTTGAGTTGCCACATATTTCATCAACCCCAATTTCCTTTCATCGTAGTTTGAAATTATTCCAATAATTCATGTTATATTTTCCCTTTCAAATGGACTGCAGCAATTTCAAGAAGGCAGCTGCCCACCACCTTTGCTGGGGCAATTAGGGATGGGCAATAAATGCTGGCCCAGCCAGTGCCACCCCCATCTCAAGGGTGAAAAAAGAAATAAAGAATGTGCAATTGGGGATATCAGAAACACAATCAGAACCCCGGAGATGGAAATTGATTCATTATTTAGTGTATCATATTTGTAAAAGACAGCAAAGGAGCAATAGCAGAACAACAAGAGGATATCGCAGTTAATCCGGAGTGATGGAATACGCTATTGAAATGGCTATTTTCAGAGGAAATTTCTCATTTTCACTTGTGACCAAGTTAACACAAGAAGGATATTGTTCTTTACAAAATTGCGAGGGGTCTTATGAGATCAGATGTGTCATTTAAAATAGGTACTTTTAATTAACCTATATAAAAGTGAATGGATTCAGGTTTGGTAAATCAATTGTGTTCATGCATCATGGTCCAGTGAATAATGGAAACCACCATAGGGAATAACTGTGTTCAAAGGGCATTTGTAAATGACCCAAATAACAAACAGGAAAGAAATGGAAAACATAGTATTTCTGGAAAGCATTGATAATGGAAGGTTTGAGTTCAGCACGTACCAGATCACAAGTAAACCTAAGAGTAACAGTGAAGCTGAAAATCTAATCAGTTACTATTTTTTGCAATAAATGGTTATTCCTCTAACCTTCAACATGAGATCAAAATCCTGAAACTGACTTCTTAACAGTGTTATGGACATATCTACAGCCCAAGAATTGCAGCAGTTCAAGAAGACAATCATAGATATCAACAGCACAGAAAGGCAGCTCATTAGTACCTTTGCAAGGGCAACTAGCGATAGGCAATAAGTACTTGCTTAGCCAACAATACCAGAGGAAAAAGTGAGGACTGCAGATGCTGGAGATCAGAGCTGAAAATGTGCTGCTGGAAAAGCGCAGCAGGTCAGGCTGCATCCAAGGAGCAGGAGAATCGACGTATCGGGCATGACCCCTTCTTCAGGAAGAAGAAGCCCTTCCTGAAGAAGGGCTCATGCCCGAAACGTCGATTCTCCTTCTCCTTGGATGCTGCCTGACCTGCTGCACTTTTCCAGCAACACATTTTTAGGCAACAATACCAGCAAATCATGTATGAACATGTAATTTAAAAGAAAGAAAAAGAATCTTTGAAAAGCCTGGCTCTCCCACAACCAAAGAAAGCAGTGCGTTTAACACAAAAGCTATATGTTGCAAATTCTAGAAATCTGAGCCAAAATTGGAAAAGTGCACAAAAACTCAGAAATATCACAAAAAACGTGAAATGAACGGTAACACAAATATAGATTTGTGACCTAGTTCATAGTTCTTCTCCACAATGGCTGATTCTCAAATACTGCCAATGGAGGTTTGGTGACCTTGCAACTTGAAGGGCAGGAATAAGTCAACCACAGCCAAAATAGCTCTCTGCAGTGAATCACAATACTTCAAAGTTATCCAGTGACGCAAAACTGTGCAATTGAACACGTTTAGTTAATTGAAAATCAGAAATTGCTGGAAAAGCTCAGCAGGTCTGGCAGTATCTATGGAAAGAAAACAGAGTTAACATTTTAGGTTCAGTAACCCTTTCTGAGAACATCTGTTGGGTGATAAAAACTGAAAGAACTGCAAACGCTTTGGATTTGGATGCGAACATAAGAGGTACAGTTAGTAAGTTTGCAGATGATACCAAAATTGGAGGTATACCGGACATCGAAGAAGGTTACCTCAGATTAGAAAAGGATCTTAATCAGATGGGCCAATGGGCTGAGGAGTGGCAGATGGAGATTGATTTAGAAAAATGTGAGGTGCTGCATTTTGTAGAGCAGGGCAGGACTTATGCATTTAATGGTAAGGTCCTGGGAGTGTTGCAGAACAAAGACACCTTGGAGTGCAGGTTCATAGTTCCTTGAAAATAGAGTTGCCAGTAGATAGGATAGTGAAGAAAGCATTTGCTATCCATTCTTTTATTGGTCAGAGTATTGAGTGCAGGAGTTGGGAGGTCATGTTGTGGCTGTACAGGACATTGGTTTGATCACTTTTGGAATATTGCGTGCAATTCTGGTCACCGTCCTATTGGAAGGATGCTGTGAAACATGAAAGGGTTCAGAAAAGATTTAGAAGAATGATGCCAGGATTGAAGGGTTGGAGTTATAGGGAGAGGCTAAATAGACTGGGGCTGTTTTCCCAGGAGATTTGGAGGCTGATGGGTGATCTTATAGAGGTTTATAAAATCATGAGGGGCATTGATAGGGTAAATAAACAATGTCTTTTCCCTGGGGTGGGGGAGTCCAGAACTAGGGGGCACAGGTTTAGTGTGAGAGGGGCAAGACTTAAAAGGGACTTAAATGGCAACTTTTTCATGCAGAGGGTGGTGCGTGTGTGGAATGAGCTGTCTGGGGAAGTGGTAGAGGCTAATGCAGTTACAGTATTAAAAGACATCTGGATGGGAAGGGTTTAGAGGGATATGGGCCAAATGCTGGTAAATGGGACTAGATTATTTTAGGATATCTGGTTGGTTTGGACATGTTAGACTAAACGATCTGTTTCTGCGCTGTACATTTCTATATCTCTATGACTGTATGCTGAAAATCAGAAACAAAAACAGAAGTTACTGGAAAAGCTCAGCAGGTCTGGCAGCATGTGTGAACAGAAATCAAAATAAATGTTTCGGGTCTGGTGATCCTTCCTCAGAACTAATGGTAGTGAGGAAAATGTCAGTTTATATGCAGAAGATAGGGTGGGGTAAAGGGTAAAGAGTAAACAATAGTCAGGGATAGAGTCTATAGAGAGAGAAGAGTTGGACAGACAAAGGAGTCGATGACGATCTGGCTGAGAGGGTGAATAGCTGTTAATGGAGACTGTTAGTGGCTAACAATAGGCAGTGTGTAGAGTAGAGAGAGAGAGAGAGAAAGGAACTTTTATTTGTCATTTCTACCATTTACAACTGATACAGTAAAGATGAGACAGCACAAACTACACAATCGTACACAGCATAAAGTACATGAGAAGTGTAAAGCATGTAAGTTATGGTGTAAGAGAAGAATGATGAATAATCGGCATTTTTGTAGCAGCAATACGAAAGAATTTCAGATGTGAAAAAGGTCCAGTTATACAGTGTTAAGGAGCTTGATGGCTTGGGGGGGAAGAAACTGTTGCACAGTATGGCCATGAGAGAAATCATGTTTCACAAACTTGATTGAGTTTTTTGAAGAAGTAACAAAGACAATTGATGAGGGCAGAGCAGTTGATATGATCTATATGGACTTCAGTAAGGCGATCAACAAGGTTCCCCATTGGAGATTGATTAGCAAGGTTAGATCTCATGGAATACAGGGAGAACTAGCCATTTGGATACAGAACTGGCTCAAACGTAGAAGTCAGAGGGTGGTGGTGGAGGGTTGTTTTTCAGACTGGAGGCCTGTGACCAGTGGAGTGCCACAAGGATCAGTGCTGGGCCCTCTACTTTTTGTCATTTACATAAATGTTTTGGATGTGAGCATAAGAAGTACAGTTAGTAAGTGTACAGATGACACCAAAATTGGAGGTGTAGTGGACAGCGAAGAGGGTTACCTCAGATTACAACAGGGTCTGGACCAGATGGGCCAATGGGCTGAGAAGTGGCAGATGGAGTTTAATTCAGATAAATGCGAGGTGCTGTATTTTGGGAAAGCAAATCTTCGCAGGATTTATACACTTAATTGTAAGGTCCTAGGGAGTGTTGATGAACAAAGAGACCTTGGAGTGCAGGTTCATAGGTCCTTGAAAGTGGAGTTGCAGGTAGATAGGATAGTGAAGAAGGCATTTGGTATGCTTTCCTTTATTGGTCAGAGTATTGAGTACAGGAGTTGGGAGGTCATGTTGCGACTGCACAGGACATTGGTAAAGCCACTGTTGGAATAGTGCGTGCAATTCTGGTCTCCTTCCTATCGGAAAGATGTTGTGAAACATGAAAGGGTTCAGAAAACATTTACAAGGATGTTGCCAGGGTTGGAGGATCTGAGCTACAGGGAGTGGCTGAACAGGCTGGGGCTGTTTTCCCTGGAGCGTCAGAGGCTAAGGGTTGACCTTATAGAGGTTTACAGAATTATGAGGGGCATAGATAGGATAAATGGACAAAGTCTTTTCCCTGAGGTCAAGGAGTTCAGAACTAGAGGGCCTAGGTTTAGGTTGAGAGGGGAAAGATATAAAAGAGACCAAAGGGGCAACTTTTTCACACAGAGGATGGTATATGTATGGAATGAGCTGCCAGAGGATGTTTAGATTAGACTTACAGTGTGGAAACAGGCCCTTCGGCCCAACAAGTCCACACCGACCCGCCGAAGCGCAACCCACCCATACCCTTACATTTACCCCTTACCTAACACTACGGGCAATTTAGCATGGCCAATTCACCTGACCCGCACATCTTTGTGACTGTGGGAGGAAACCGGAGCACCCGGAGGAAACACACGCAGACACGGGGAGAACGTGCAAACTCCACACAGTCAGTCGCCTGAGTCGGGAATTGAACTCAGGTCTCTGGTGCTGTGAGGCAGCAGTGCTAACCACTGTGCCACCGTGCCGCCCACTAATTGTGGAGGCTGGTACAATTGCAACATTTAAGAGGCATTTGGATGGGTATATGAATAGGAAGTGTTTGGAGGGATATGGGCCGGATGCTGGTAGGTGGGACTAGATTGGGTTGGGATATCTGGTCGGCATGGACGGGTTGGACCGAAGGGTCTGTTTCCATGCTGTACATCTTCATGACTCTATGACTCTATGAGAGACCGAATGCTCTAGTATCTTCTGCCAGATGGCAGGAGGGAGAAGAGTTTGAGTGAGGGGTACGTGGAATCTTCCACAATACTGTTAACCTTTCGGATGTAGCGTGTGGTGTAGACATCTATAACAGAGGGAAGAGAGACCCCGATGATCTTCTCCACTGTTCTCATTATCCATTGTAGGGAATTACAATCCGAGATGGTGCAATTCCTGAACCTGGCAGTGATGCAACAGCTCAGGGTAATCTCAATGAATCCTCTGTAGAATGTAGTGAGGATAGGAGGTGGGGGTGGGCTTTCCTCAATCTGTGCAGAAAGAAATATTTGAAAGCGAAGCCTGGTGGGTGAGGTTGGGAGCAAGGAGATTAGATTAGATTACTTACAGTGTGGAAACAGGCCCTTCGGCCCAACAAGTCCACACCGACCCGCCGAAGCGCAACCCACCCAGACCCCTACATTTACCCCTTACCTAACACTACGGGCAATTTAGCATGGCCAATTCACCTGACCCGCACATCTTTGGACTGTGGGAGGAAACCGGAGCACCCGGAGGAAACCCACGCAGACACGGGGAGAACGTGCAAACTCCACACAGTCAGTCGCCTGAGTCGGGAATTGAACCCGGGTCTCAGGCGCTGTGAGACAGCAGTGCTAACCACTGTGCCACCATGCCGCCCACTGGAGGTGGAGGAGGTCAGGCCCTAAAATTATTGAACACAATACTAAGTCCTGAGGACTGTATGGTCCCCAAATAGAAAATGAGTTGTTGTTCTTCCAGCTTCGCTGGAGCTTTGCTGCAAGCCTGATACAGGAATGTTGGCCAGGGAACAGAGTAGTGTGTTAAAGAGACAGGCACTTTGAAGCTCAGGGTCTTTCTTTATGGGCAGGACATAGATGTTCTTCAAAGCGGTCACTCAGTCGACACTTCATTTCCACAATGTACAGAAAACCACATTGTGAGCAGCGAATGTAGTCAACTGGATTGTGAAAAGTAAGTGCAAGTAAAACGCTGTTTCACCTGGAAGGTGTGTTCAGGCCTTTGGATACTGAGGAAAGAGGAGGTAAATGGGCGGGTGTTAGACCTTTGGCAGATGTAGGTGAAGGTGCTATGCGGCAGTGGTGGGGTGTTGACAGTGAAGGAAGAAGTGTCCCTGAGGGCAGTTGAACAAGGGAAGGAAGGGGAGTATATGTCTGGTGGTGGCATCTCGTTGGAACTTGCGGAAATGGTGGTTGATGATTTTCTGGGTGTGAATACTGGTGAGATGGTCGCTAAGGACAAGTAGAACCCTATCACTGTTGTGGGAGGGAAGGGGGGAGGACAGGAGTGGAGGAGATGGGTCAAACCTTGGCTGAGGGCCCTGCCAACAACAATGCTGGGGAATCCTCGGTTGAGGGAGAGGATGTACATTTCAGAGGCTCCCTTGTTGAAGTTAGCCTCTACAGTGCAGATGCTGAGCCATAGCTCTCAGATGTCTTCCTCTGGACAATGACAACACCCTCCCCACCCCCCTCCATGGCATAGGCAATTGTATCCACGGCAGTCACTGATCTCATTTTATCTGGCAATCTCCCACTGACTGCCTCCAAATTGATAGTTCCCCAACCCCACAGGGCTCACATCAATATCCTTCCAAAAATCCACAAACAGAATGGCCCAGACAGACCCATCATTTCTGTTTTTGTCTGCCCAATGGAACTCATGTCTTCTTACCTTGCCTGAACTTTCCTGTCTCTTCGCCCTCTACCACACACACTGGACCTCCTGATGAAGGGCTTTAGCCAGAAACTCCAATTTTCTGACTCCTCGGATGCTGCCCAATTTGCTGTGATTTTCCAGCACCACTCTAATCTTGACTCTAATCTCCAGCATCTACAGTACCTATTTCTGCCTAGGGTCAAGTTACTGCTGATGCTGGAATCTGTACTGACAACAAGAAATGTTAGAGATCACGGCAGGTCAGGCAGTGGCCATGGAGAAACAGCAAGCTAACATTTTGAGTCTGGATGACTCTTGAACTTCGCTTCAGCTCTGTTGAATAGTCATCTCAATTTGAACCGTTAGCTTGTTTTCGCTCCAAGATGCTGCCTGACCCACTGAGATCTCCAGCATTTCTTGTTTTCACCCCATTAGGCAGTGTGTTCCAGACTCCCACCATCATCTGGGTGAAAACATTTCTCCTCATCTATCCACTTAGCCTTCTACTTCTCATCTTAAATCTATGACTCCTGTTTCTTGATCCCTCTACCTATGGAAAAAGTGCCTTCCTATCCATGCTTTCTATGCCCATTATCACCTTACACAAGCCTATCAAGCCCCTCTCAGAGTTTGCTGCTTCAAGGAAAATAACCCTAGGCAATTCAATCTTTCCTCATCACTCAGACCTTCCAACCCTGGTAGAATAAAACTCGATCTTCTTCGTCTCAAGTTCAATCGCATCCTTCCTGTAGTGTGGAGACCAGAACTACATGTTATACCCTAACCAGCCTTTTTGTATAGTTCCAACATAACCTTCTTGCTCTTGTATTCTGTGACTCATCTAATAAAGGCAAGCATACCATACGATTTCATAACTAGATTATCTAACTACTGTGCTCCCTTCAAAGATCTGTGGATATGCCCGACAAGGAAAAAGCTACTGAAAATACTGATTCTCAGTGTTTTCCAGTGTTCTACCATTCATATTATAACAATTTACCTCGTTAGCTTTCCACAAGGACATTGTGTCTCATTTATTCTGGTTGAATTTCATTTGCCATTGCTCTGCCCAGTTGATCAATTCATTAGTCTGCTTCTGCAGTTTAAAGCTCTCCTCCTCAATATTTACTTCCTGACAAGTTATCATGTTATCTGTGAAGCCATGATCATTGTCCTTACATTAATGTCCAAAGTATTAATGTACACCAAACATTAAGGACTCTAGCACTGAGCCCTGTGGAACCCATTGGAATCAAACTTTCAGTCAGACAACCATCCCTCTTCCATCACTCCTTTCGTGTCTCTCCGTTAATTTTGGACCCAATGTATCATTTTTCTTTCAATCTCATGGGCTCTTACTTTCTTGATAATTCTGGCAAGAAGAATCTCATCAAAAGTCTTGATAAAGTCCATGTAGATCACAGCATTACCTTCTTCAACACCCTTGGTTACCTCCCAAAAATTCATTCAAATTTGTCAAACACAGCCCTCCTTTCATTATTTGATGCAGACTATCCCTGATTAAAGCACGTGTCTCTCCAAATACAACTATATTCTGTCCCTCGGAACTCTTTCTAATCATTTTCCTACTACTAAGGATAGACTGATTGGCCTGTTATTTTGGTCTCGGCAAAAGTGAGGACTGCAGATGCTGGAGATCAGAGTCGAGAGTGTGGTGCTGGAAAAGCACAGCAGGTCAGGCAGCATCCGAGGAGCAGGTGCATTGAAGTTAGGATTAAAGAAAACACGTAGGATTAAGAAAAAGGAAAGAAGCTGATGGCAGGTACCAAGGTATCAATAAGGTAAAGTCCCTGAAGGAGTGTAAAAAGTGCAGCAGGAATTTAAAGGAATTAAAGAAAGTTAAGGGAGTTCATGCAAAAGCATTGGCATGCAGAATAAAGGAACATCTAAAAGGGACCTTAAAATACATAAAGAGCAAAGTAATAACACAAAAACGAGTAGGGCCCTTTAGGGACCGTACAGTTAATCTTGATACAGTCACAAACCCTAATCAATACATTGTGCTGGTCTTCACAACTGGAAAAAATGACACAGGCATAGACATCAAGATGGAATATTGAAGAAATTAGCAAAGAGAGAAGAGATACTAGTGGGTTTAGCAGCCCTAAATGGATAAGTACACAGGCTCAGATGTGATGTATCCTGAGCTCTTGATGGAGAATAGGGAGAATGTACTGGGGGCTTCTAGCCCTGGAGAATTTTCAAATCCTCTCTGGCCACAGATGGTGTGCTAGAGAACTGTGAACATTGCCCCATTAATAGGAAAGGGATGAAGAGATAGACTAAAATAACAGTCGAGAGCGTGGTGCTGGAAAAGTGCATCAGGTCAGGCAGCATCTGAGAAGCAGGAAAATTGATGTTTCAGGCAAAAGCCTTTCATCAGGAATGAGACTGGGAGCCTCAGGGGCTGAGAGATAAATGGGAGGTGGGTGGGGCTGGGGGAAAGGTAGCTGAGAGTGCCATAGGTAGATGGAGGTGGGGGTAAAGGTAATAGGTCAGAGGGGAGGGTGGAGCGGATAGGTGGGCAAGAAGATGGACAGTTAGGACAAGTCATGAGGACAGTGCTGAGCTGGAAGATTGGAAGTGGGATAAGATGGGGGAGGGGAAATGAGGAAACTGGTGAAATCCACATTGATGCCATGAGGTTGGATGGTCCCAAGGCAGAAGATGAGGTGTTCTTCCTCCAGGGGTTAGCTGGTAAGGGAATGGCGATGGAGGAGGCTCAGGACCTGCATGTCCATGGCGGAGTGGGAGGGGGAGTTGAAGTGCTTGGCCACGAGATGGTGGGGTGGGTTGGTGTGGATATCCTGGAGACGTTCTTTGAAGCGCTCTGCAAGGAGGCTTCTTGTCTCCCCAATGTAAAAGAGACCACATTGGGTGTAACAGATATAGTAAATGACATGTGTGCAAGTGCAGGTGAAACTCTGTTGGATGTGGAAGGCTCCTTTGGGGCCTTGGAGGGAGGTAAGGATTTCTCAGGATTTCCCAGTCCTGACCCTAACCTTTGCCATTGCAGCAATATATTTGCTCTGTACTCTCACTGTTTCCTCCTTGAATGCCTTCCACTGCTCTGGAACAACTTTACCTGCAAGTAGCTGGCCCCAGTCCAATTGGGCCAAGTTGTATCTTATTTTAGTAAAATTAGCCTTTCCCCAGTTACAAGATTTACTCATGATCCATCTTATCCTTTTCCATAGTTATCCTCAATTGAACTCAGTTGTAGTCACTGTCTTTAATCTGGAGGTGAAATGGCTAATAAAATGACTTCCAATGAAAATGCAACATTTGCAAATTCTCCACCCACTATTTCTAGTCTTTGTGAAGTTCATAATGAAGTGATATTGTGTAAAATGAGTTAAACTATGACATCAGTCTTCCCAATTATAAATTCTGAATGGGATATCTCCGGTCATTAAATTCCTGGGTGAGGATGGATGAAGTGGCTCCCCTTCGTTATTCACTCACCCTTTGGTTGATTACAACACAGCTAATTAAAAATGGATCTAATGATACCTTTCTCCCAGACCCAGCTGAACTTATGTTTTAAGAAGTATCAATTTATGCAATCTTTCTCGAGTTGACAAAGAGTGATTTTATTCATTTATTAAAAAAAAGAATTAATAATGCGACCAACATGCACATGTAGAAGTAAGATGTAACTTTAAAAAAAGAAATATAGATCCATCTCTGAATTTTTCTTGAAGAGTGGAAGGTTGAACATTGCGACCATTGCAGTGGAGTTTACCGCTCGTGTTGTGTTGGTAGTTGAAGAGTCGATTCTAAGGTTTTTAGTTTTGTAGTTTGCTTGAGATTCTGTTATTCTGATTTCTTTTGACCATGCCTGACATGAAGTCCTTTTCATCTGGCTTGCAAGCTAACCGGTTTCCAGCACTCAGACTAAAAGCCTCTTTTGCTGTCAGGCAAGGGTGTCTAGGAGATTGTTGACTGTGACCTTCACAGCACACTAGAGTTCAAACCCAGGCTAATACATGTGGGTATGTTAGCCCACTGACACACATGGGAACCTTAGTTCCCCCTAGAATATTCCAGCAGAAATCAAACCTGCTTTTTAACTTTGGTCCTATGTATTCATCAAAAGGAAAAACATTAAATGTTTCTGCAAAGTGGAACATAATCTCACAGGAGTGGCTTGTTGAGTATCATTTTAATCACACGAGATTATCTGTTCCATATTTGAAGGGTGTTTTGTGAATTTCCCTTTGCATCCTTAGATTTGACATTGCATAGCTCACTCTGTCTCCAAACAGCCACTTCACTTACATCCTTGCCATTCTTGGTTGTATCAGATCTCTCTTTTAAAGAGAATGCATTTTAGAATTACAAATTACATTGTCCATAGTACTTCAGAGTTTGACCCATGGTCATGATAAATTCCTCATGTTGAGTGGGTATAGTCTTATAATGAGGTATAGGACTGAGCCTCAAAATATGTATCCTGTAAAGCTCCATAAGATGTGCATGAGCATAAGACGGGCTCAACTCACATGACTGCATTTCTGGGCAGAAGATATTTATCAGAATCAAATTTGTAGCCATTCTAAATATAAGCAAAAGAATTAGGGACAGAAGGAAGAAATTATTACCCTTAAATCTGCACTCTCATTCAATAAGGTGTGGCTGATTTATTTCTGTTTTGAATTCTGCATCCCCAACAATCCCAAATAACCCTTGATTGCCTTGCCTGACAAGAACCTATTGACTGTGTCTTCAAAAATATGCAACAGCCCATATCACAGCCTTCTGATGCAGAGATTGAAAGTTGTACAATTCTCTGAGAGCAAAACGTATTCTCCTCAGCTCTTTCCTGAAAGGGTAAGCTTTATTTTTTATAAAATAATGCTCTCAAGTAATAACTCAAGCAAGGCATATCTTTTAAAATCCATCTTGTTAAAACTGTTTACAGTCTTATATGGTCAAGTGGTCCCTCATTTTCCTAAACTCCAATGGAAAAAAACCCAGTCAGTCCAATATTTCCTTGTAACACAACCCTCTTATTTCAGATATCAGTCTGGCATATCTCTTTTGACCTGACTCCATTGCATTAATATCCTTCCTTTAAATAAGGATACCAAAATTGCACACCCTATTTGATATGTGGTTCAACCAATGCCTAGTATAACTGAAACATCCTTACTTTTATGGTCAATTCAATCTCAGAAGAAAGGACAAAATTCCATTTGTCTTGTTAATGACTAGCTGCAGCTGAATACAGAGATTTTGGGATAATGTCTCAGAATACCTTGGAATTCTTCAGCTATTCTCTGTTTCAGTAATATCTTTTATTCTTCCTGTCAAAGTCTGTGGCACATGGTGAGGGAACCAATAAGAGAGCAAAAATATACTTGACTCATCCATACTAATCTGCCGGCTGCAGATAAATCTGTCGTGACAGTGTCAGTGTGAGTGACCACTGCTCAGTCCTTGTGGAGACAAAATCCCATCTTCACAATGAGAATAACCTCCACCATGGTGTGTCGCACTATTATCATGCAAAATATGATAGACTTCAAACAGCTCTAGCAACTCAAGACTCGGTATCCACGAGGTGCTGTGGGCCATCAACAGCAGCAGAATTGTACTTCAGCACAATCTGTAGTCACATATCCCCCACTCAACCATTACCATCAAGCTAGGGGATCAACCCCGGTTCAATGGAGAGTGCAGGAGGGCATGCCAGGAGCAGCACCAGACATGATTAAAAATTCTAAAAATGAGGAGTCAACTTGGTGAAGCTACCAAGCCAGACTACTTGCATGCTAACAGTATAAGCAGCAAGTGATAGACAAAGCTAAGCGAACCCACAAGTATTTGATCTGATCTAAGTTCTGCAGTTCTGCCACACCCAGTCATGAATAGTGATGAACAATTTAGCAACTCACTTGAGATGAAGGCTCCAGAAATATTGCCATCCTCAATGATTGAAGAGCCCAGCATATCTACGCAAAGTCTAAGGCTGAAGCATTTGCTGCAATCTTCAGCTGAAAGTGCCGAGTGGATGATGCATCTTAGCCTGCTCCAGTGGTCCTCAGCATTTCAGATACCAGTCTTCAGCTAGTTCTATTCACTCCACGTGATGTCAAGAAACAGTTGGAGAGACTGGATAATACAAAGGCTGTGGGTCCTGACAGCATTCCAGTAATACTCCTGAAGTCTTGAGCTCCAGAATTTGATGCCCCCTAGCCAAGCTCTTCCAGTACAATCACATCACTGGCATCGACCTGACATTGTGGAAATTTATCCAGTTATGTTCTATACACAAAAGGAAGACAAACCTCACCCAACCAATTGCTGACATATCTGGCTACTCTTGATCATCAGTATTATGATAGAAGGTGTCATCAGCATGTTATCAAGCAGTATTTGCTCAGCAATGACCTGTTCAATGAGACCCAGTTTTGTTTCTGCCAGGCCCACTAGCTCCTCACCTCATTACAGCCTTAGCTCAAAAGAGCTGAATTCCAGAGGTGAGGTGAGAGTGACAGCCCAATGTGGCATCAAGGAGCCCCAGCAAAATGGGAGTCAGTGAACATCAGGGGGCAAACGTAGGAAGAATTGTGGCTGTTGGAGGTCAATAATTGTAGCTCCAGCACATCTCTGCAGGAGTTCCTCAGGGTAGTGTCCTAGGCCCAACTCTCTTCAGCTTCTTCATCATTGACTTTCCCTCCATCATAAGGTCAGAAGCAGGGATGTTCACCAATGGTTGCACAATGTGCAACTCCATTTGTGACTCATCAGATACTGAGCAGTCCATGATCAAATACTGCAAACTAATGATAAAATCCAGGCTAGGACTGACAAGTAGGAGATAGTGAGGTCTGCCGATGCTGGAGATCAGAGTTGAGAGTGTGTTGCTGGAAAAGCACAGCAGATCAGGCAGCATCTGAGGAGTAGGAAAATCGATGTTTCGGGCCAGAGCCCTTCATCAGGAATGAGACTCATTCCAGATGAACGGCACTGGCCCGAAACATCAATTTTCCTGCTCCTTGGATGCTACCAGACCTGCTGTGCTTTTCCAACAACACACTCTCAACTTGGATTGACAAGTGGCAAGTAACATTCACACTACACAAATGCCAGGTTATGACCCTCACCAATAAGGGATGATCTAATCTCTGTGTTACCATCACTGAATTCCCCATTATCAACATCCTGGATCTACATTGATTAGAAACAGGCATTGCCAAATTAACAGAGTGACTATGAGAGCAGCTCAGAGGCTAGGAATACTGCAGTGATTAACTCACTTCCGGACCCCCCAAAGTCTGTCCATCATCTACAAGACACAAGTCAGAAGTTGATGGAATACTCTCCACTTGCTTGAATGGGTGCACTCAAGAAGCTTGACAACATCCAGGACAAAGCACCATGCTTGATTGGCACCATGTTCCTAAACATCCACTCCTTCTGTCATCAATGTTCAGTAATAGCAGTGTGTACAACTTACAAATTGCACAGCAGAAATTCATTAGAGATCCTTAGACAGCACATTCTAAACTCATGACCACTTCCATCTAGAAATTCAACAGCAGTAGAATCATAGGAGCACCACCACTTGCAAGCTCCCCTACAAGTCACTCCCCATCCTGACTTTGTAATATATCACTGTTCCTTCACTGTTACTGGGACAAGATCCTCAATTCTTTCCATTATGAGTTTACCTACAGCACATGGACAGCAGCAGTTTAACAAAGCAGCTCACCACCACTTCATTACGGACAACTAGGGATGGGCAGCAAATGTTGGTCAGCCAGCAATGCCCACATCTAATGAAGGAATAGAAAAAGGTGAATGACTTTGCATTTCCTATATTGCGCTCCATCAACTAGATTTTTGACTATTCATTGAAAGTAATTATTTAACCTATCATTCTCCCTATTATTTATTATTGACTCCTCATTCTTACTCTTTAAAGGATGAACACCGACTGTACTTTTTTTGTTTTTAAACTTCCATTGAAGTTCTTGCTATCTACTTTTACATTTCTAGCCAGCTTTCTTTTATACTTTAATATTGTTCCCTTGTTTATTATTTTCATCATTTTCCATTTTTTTTATATTTTGTCCAATGGTCTGATGTAGCATTCATTTGTGTAATTATCTGCTTTTTTCTTAAGTTTGATGCTTTCCTTAATTCCTTCAGTTAGCCATAAATGGACTGCCCTTACTTCAGACTTTTTAATAATATTGGAAAGATACTTATTCTTAGTATTCTGAAATATCCCCTTAAGTATCTGTCCTTGCTTCTCTATTGGTTTATCACCTATCCTA
Source organism: Hemiscyllium ocellatum (assembly GCF_020745735.1). Lineage (NCBI taxonomy): Eukaryota > Metazoa > Chordata > Chondrichthyes > Orectolobiformes > Hemiscylliidae > Hemiscyllium > Hemiscyllium ocellatum. Next base: position 108,453,375 of record NC_083405.1, read on the forward strand.
ATATCCCTGTTCACTTCAGTAGGTCAGCTTTCATGCTTACATAGTTTCCTTATTTAGTGAGTTTGACTCTACATTCATCATAAACTTGGCTGGAAATTTCTGAAATGACCCAATTCAGCTACGTCCACAGAGTTAAGTTGGGGAATGGCAGCGAGTCTCAATTAAATTCACTTATTTTTGTTGTTCAAGTTTTTTACATTATAGCCTTTTGAGCTGAGATTTTTTTTTGAAAAAGCCTTCCTTTTTTCCATCATAAAAGTGAACATTTTCCTTTAAATAATGTTGAATTGTGCAGTCTACAAATGCAAAAACAGTAAAGTACTGGCTTATCAAATTTCATAACTTGATAGAATTTGGCAATAACGTAAGTATAATTTAACTTCTGGAATTGAATCCATTTCCGTCTTTTATACAAGGACTATAATGTTTACAGGAAATATGTTGGCATTATCAGTTCTCTTTAAAGTGGGCTGGCCAACATAATGACCTGATACAATGGGGACTGCACTCCTGCTTTGATTTTGTTCTATGCATTTATGGAATAGCATGCAAACTCTCACTCATTCTTCAATGTTTTAAGTGAATGGTTTGGGATACTTTTGAAATGGCTCCTGATGGGCATCATTCCAAGTCATGACCATTGCCCAATGTCACTCAAACCCGATTTAATCAGTTTCCCACCATGAATTTCTCGATAAGACCATGCAATCGGATGCTTCCAGTTGCAATTAACACCACCACAATCTGAAATAGGGTGATGCTTTCATTTTTTCTGTTTTTTTCTGAGGACATTCAAAATCTCCTGGTTATACTTTTTTTGGCCCAGCTAACTCAGAATAGTCTCCTGAACTGAGGAAATTCTAAATCTCCTGGTTTTGTATATATATATATATTTTCCCCCTTACCCCCACACTACTGCCTAACTGTTTATTTTTCCCCAGCACCCATGTTGTGTGTATGTTGGTGGGGGATGTTTTGAGTTACAGGAAAGTATAAATGGATTGGTCAGCTGGATCAGTGGCAGATAGAATTTAACCCTAATAAACAAGAGGTGATGCTTTTTGGAAGAAGTAACAAGACAAAGGGTTACTCAATGAATGATAGACCATAAGCAAGCTCAGAGGAACAGAGGGTTCTTGGGGTGTTTGTCCACAGACCCCTGAAGGCTGCAAAACAGGTTAATTGGATGGTAAAGAAGGTATATGGGACACTTGGCTTTATAGGTCATGAGGAGAAAGTGAGAACTGCAGATACTGGAGATCAGAGTTGAAAATGTGATGCTGGAAAAGCGCAGCAGGTCAGGCAGCATCCAAGGAGCAGGAGTTTCGATGTTTCGGGCATGAGCCCTTCTTCAGGAATGAGGAAAGTGTAAGTATCCAGCAGGCTAAGATAAAAGGTAGGGAGGAGGGACTTGGGGGAGGGGAAATGCGATAGGTGGAAGGAGGACAAGGTGAGGGTGATAGGCCGGAGTGGGGGTGGGGGCGGAGAGGTCAGGAAGAAGATTGCAGGTGAGGAAGGCGGTGCTGAGTTCGAAGGATTTGACTGAGACAAGGTGGGGGGAGGGGAAATGAGGAAACTGGAGAAATCTAGGTTTATCCCTTGTGATTGGAGGGTTCTTAGACGGAAGATGAGGCGCTCTTCCTCCAGCTGTCATGTTGCTATGGTCTGGCGATGGAGGAGTCCAAGAACCTGCATGTTGGGTTGGTCGGATCGGGTGTCCCAGAGGTGTTCTCTGAAACGTTCCGCAAGTAGGTGGCCTGTCTCCCCAATATAGAGGACGCCTCATCGGGTGCAGCGGATACAGTAAATGATGTGTGTGGAGGTGCAGGTGAATTTTGTGGTAGATAATGGAAGGATCCCTTGTGACCTTGGAGAGAAGTAAGGGGGGAGGTGTGGGCGCAAGTTTTGCATCTATTGCAGTTGCAGGGGAAGGTGCCGGGAGTGAAGGTTGGGTTGTGGGGGTGTGGACCTGACGAGGGAGTCATGGAGGGAGTGGTCTTTTTGGAATGCTGATGGGGAGGGGAGGGAAATATATCTCTGGTGGTAGCATCCGCTTGGAGGTGGCGGAAATGACGACGGATAATGTGATGTATATGGAGGTTGGTGGGGTGGTAGGTGAGGACCAGTGGGGTTCTGTCCTGGTGGAGATTGGAGGGGTGGGGCTCAAGGGCGGAGGAGCGGGAAGTGGAGGAGATGCGGTGGAGGGTATCATCGATCACGTCTTGGGGGAAATTGCGGTCTTTGAAAAAAGAGGCCATCTGGGCTGTACGGTGTTGGAACTGGTCCTCCTGGAGGCAGATGCAGCGGAGACGAAGGAATTGGGAATATGGGATGGTGTTTTTACAGGGAGCAGGGTGGGAGGAGGTGTAGTCTAGGTAGCTGTGGGAGTCGGTCGGTTTATAGTAGATGTCTGTGTTGATTCGGTCGCCCGAGATAGAAATGGAAATGTCTAGGAAGGAGAGGGAGGAGTCTGAGACGGTCAAGGTAAATTTGAGGTCGGTGTGGAAGGTGTTGGTAAAGTGGATGAACTGTTCAACCTCCTCGTGGGAGCACGAGGCAGCGCTGATACAGTCATTGATGTAGCGGAGGAAAAGGTGGGGGGTGGTGCCAGTGTAGCTGCGGAAGATGGACTGTTCCACATAGGTCATGTCATAAATTAGAAGAGCAGGGAGGTCATGTTGGAGCTGTGCAAATCTTTGGCTAGGCCACAGCAGGAATACTGTGTGCAGTTCTAGTTGCCAAACTGGAGGAAAGATGTGATTGCACTGAAGGGGTGCAAAGGAGATTCAGTAGGATTTTGCCTGGGTTGAAGCAGTGTGGCTATGAAGAACAGCTCCATAAGATCAGAACAGAGAAGATTGAGGGGATCTGATCAAGGTGAAAAGATTGAGTGGCATGGACAGGATGGAAAGGAAGCAGCTGCTCCCCTTAGTTGAAGGGTCAGTAGTGAGAGGGCACAATTTTAAGGTGAAGGGGGATTTCAGGAACTTTTTATTTACCCAGGGGTTGGTTGGAATCTAGAATACACTGTCTAAGAGGGCAGTAAAGACAGGAAGCCTCACAACTTTAAAAAGGGTGAAAATGTTCAAGGCCAAGAGCCAAGTGCTGGAAAATGGGATTATTGCAGACAGTTTGGAACAGGTTATGAGCCAAAGAGACTCTTCTGTTCTTTATGATTTGATGACTCTTTAAACTCCACTTTTAGCACTTTGTTTTGCTGGTCTTTCCTGGTGATATAGGCATTGCTTACAAAGCTTGCATTTATATCCCATTCTTTTAAGAAGCTGATGTTTGATCTCATGCTTGAACCATCACAGTTCCTGTGGTGAAGATGCTGCTACACTGTTTTTAGAAAGTACTTTCAAAGAATTGAACTTAGTAACAATAATATATATCCAAGTTGAGATGGGATGTGACTTGAAGGCAAACGTGGAACCAAAAATGCTTCTTCTTTTAGTTAATATGTACACTGCTGCTAAAACTCTTTGATACTACTTTTGTGTGAGTCTGGCAATGTGTCCACACACTAACTTGGAGGCCAATCTTTTTGTTCTCTAGCATCCCTTATTGGTCCTTACCTTGTTTGTCCTCATCCTAGATTAAGGCCCTTTCACTCTCCTCAGTATGGTAATACACTGTTTACATTTATAAACAGAGAGATTACCAAACACAACTCTCCAGTACAGTGTCTCAGACTTTCTTATTTACATGCTTCACTTTAGTTTCTCCTGTTCCTTTCAGTTCTTCTCTGCTTTATTGATGTCAGGGTAACATCTCCAATTACACCATCATCATTTCCATATGAATAGGAAGGGTTTAGAAGGGTATGGGCCAAGTGCTGATAGGTGGCACTAGATTGGGTTAGGATATCTGGTTGGCATGGATGAGTTGGACCAAAGGGTCTGTTTCTGTTCTGTACATCTCTATGACTTTATGACTCAATTACCACACATGGACACTTGTCCTTCTGGATGATGGGAATCACAGGTTTAGGTGATGCTCCCAATTGTCAGAATCACTGATCAGAACCCTAGATCATCAATGATATATTGAGCTTTCAATTGCAATATGCACTTTTTCTTAAAAAAAATGACTGAGGATGTAGCTTCAGTACTTGCATGGATGGGAACACGAATGTTTCAATTCATTTTTTCTGGTAGAAAGGTACCTGCAGAGAAAGGGATCTTTCATTAAAAAGTTGACCTTCTTGCAACCAACCAAGGGAGTGGTTGAATGAAAAAAAGGGAGCAGGTTCATCCTTCCTCAACCGAGAACTTAATGATTTTGGGTACCTTGCCCTTGGACTGGTCATATCGTGATTAAACCTTGGTAAGTTGCTGCAGTGCATCTCGTAGGTAACACATGCTGTAGCCATGATATGCCAATGGTGGAGTTTGGAAGATTAAACTGGTGGATGAGGTGACAGCCAAACAGATTGCCCCAGGTACGTGCATTGACCCAAACACATGCGGATAACATTATTAGCTTAACATGTTGTGCCGGGGGGAATTAACAGAACCAGGAACAGCAATTCCAAAATAAAGATTCCCATGTGTTTCTCCTTTATTCAGCATCAGTGCAAAAAATATCATAGGGATTTTCAGCAGACTGCAATAGTATTTCGAATAGAAATCCAATTCTTATTGGCAGTTAAGGAGAAGATATACTAAGTTCCCTTTTTAAACAATTTTGGATATGATTCATTACTCTGGTCTATTTACAAAAAGCAGTTTATGTCATTCAGGAACTTGCTTTTCAGAAATCAAAATGCCTACCACATTTTGTAATCGTGGATATATGTGGCTGTGTCTGGGATGCTTAGCTTGGATAAGGAAATATTTGAGAACTGTTACTGGCTGTGAAATCAATAACTAATGGATCCCTGGAGATCACATGTCTGCCATTGTGTTGGGCTGATGTTTACCCAGGGCTGACAGTCCTGCATCCCCAGGGTAAAAGTTGAGTTCAACACAGTAGGCACTGGGCTGTTTTCCTCCAGAGCCATTTAATAGTTACTGGGACTGCAGGCAGAACCCTGAACAAAAATGTAAATCCAAGGTCCTTCCAGAGCTGGCAGGTAGACCCTACTGAGGGATGGTGAGGGTCTGGAATGGATAGGTCAGTCAGGGAGGGCAAACACCAGTGGAGGTAAAATCTGATTTTAGTTGATTTATTGTAGTCACAAAAACCCAAGCACAGTGAAAAATTTTGTTTTAGGAGCGGTACTGGCAGCTCATAGCAAACAAGGACATACTTAGACTCTGTCTGGGTGCTCAGACAGAGTGAGGCATGCAAGGCTATAGCTGCACAGGTGGTGTACAAAGCAAGATCAACATTAGCAAGATGAACATTAATTGAAGTTAGAGAGGGCCTTCAGCAGCCTAATAACAGCAGGAAGGAAGCTACTCTTGACCCTGTTGGTGTGTGTATTCAAGCTTCTCTATCTTCTGCCTGACAGAAGAGGTTGGAATAGAGTATTACTGGGGTGGAAGGGGTCTTTGATGATGTTGGCAGTCTTTCCATGGCAACGAGAAGTGTAAATGCAGTCCATGGATGGGAGGTTGGCTTCTGCGATGATCTGGGATGTGTACACAACCTTCTGTAATTTCTTACAGTTCTGACAGAGGAAGCTGAGAATCCAGTTGCAGTGGGCAGAGCTGAGACCGAGTTCTTGGAGTTTTGAGATCAGTCTGGTAGAGATTATGATGTTGAAGGCAGAGCTGTAGGTGATGAGTAGCGGCCTTGCTATCCAGATGTTCCAGGAATGAGCGTAGGATTAGGGAAATGGCATCCGCTGTGGACCTGTTTTGTCAGTAGGTAAATTGTAGGGGATCAAGGCAGGCTGGGAAGCTGGAGTTGATATGGAACATGACCAGCCTCTCGAAGCACCTCATGATTACAGAGGTCAGGTTATGGAGGTCCTCAAGCTGCTTTATGTGATATGATTCTCATAGGTTAGTCACATCACATAAGGCAAGTTAGCATCCTTTCTGATCTTGATATAAATGGCAGTAATATTACCCATGTGCTTACTGACCTATATTGGCATCCAAGCCAGTATCACCCATGATTCATCCAAGTTTTCACATCTTTCCACAGCCCACCTTATCTTTCTTCCCACCCACTATACTCGCATCCCTCTTGGTCCTGTCACAAGTACATCCCTCATTTCCCTCACAGACAATTGGCAGGAATTCCAGCAACTGTCAAAGCCTAAGCTTGGGACTTGCATCTCTCAACATCTTCATCTCTCTACCTCTCTGTCTCTCCTCCTGTAAAATATGACTGAAAACCTATATCTTTTGAGGGCTTTCTGTCCTCTTTCCTGATGTCTTGTTATAGTAGCTCAGTGTCAAATATTGTCGATTAACTCTCTCATGAAGTGTTACCCAAATGCACGCTTTTAGTAGTTGTTGTGAAATCTGGCAGATCATTAACTACAGCATGTACACCATGGTGCAGACCCCTGCCAAGTTCATAAACATTTTTTTGAATTGATTAATAACTTTTTCAGCTGTCATATTATTTCAAACAATTCTCTCAGCAACTGTGAAGAAATCAATGTCAAAATATTTTTGTCAATATGATCTGTGTGTGTGTGATTGCAATGTGGTTAATATGGTGGGCCACATTCTCATCTTTTCATCACTATTTTTTTTGTAACTGGTTTAATACTGCTGCTTTCGTCCACAGTAAATTCTAACCTCTTTTTGGAACCAAATTGAATCATTCACAAATGTTGTTCAGTATGTTGAACAATCGCCAGTAATATTACATTGCTACTGAACAGCCCACTCATTGCAATTATATCTCAAAACACACAAACACAGCACTGGAAATACTGTGATAATTTAACAGCTAAAGACACCTCATTAGACATTCACATTCTAAGTTTAATAGACAACAAAAATCAATAATACATTTATGCATAAGTCCATTATAACTTCATTAATCCACATCCATTTAAGGCTATGGTTCCTTGGTTCTGAGAATATATAGTTACTTAAAAAGAGCTCTCTTCTTCTCTGTCAACATCAGCTAAGTTAAAAGGATGTGAGAGATTTAATTTTACAGGAATACAGGTATCAAGTTGTTTATCAAAAAGAAAACATTGATTTAAAAATAGAGTACTAAATGAGGTGCCTAGCTGGTTGGACAAAGTAAAATCTATCAAAGTGATGGCTGGCAGCATAAAGTTTGCAATTATAGAAGCATAGAAAATACAGAAAATTGGAATAGTGGGAGGCCGTTCAGCACTTTGAGAGTGCTCTGCTATCCAATATGATTATGGCTAATGAATATGCTCATGGCAGATTATGAATGAGCAATGTTACAATGTTGGAAATGGTAAAAACAATGACTGCAGATGCTGGAAACCAGATTCTGCATCAGTGGTGCTAGAAGAGCACAGCAGTTCAGGCAGCACCCAACGAGCAGCAAAATCGACGTTTTGGGCAAAAGCCCTTCGTCAGGAATAAAGGCAGAGAGCCTGAAGCATGGAGAGATAAGGTAGAGGAGGGTGGGGTGGGGAGAAAGTAGCATAGAGCACAATAGGTGAGTGGGAGAGGGGATGAAGGTAATAGGTCAGGGAGGAGAGGGTGGAGTGGATTGGTGGAAAAGGGGATAAGCAGGTAGGACAAGTCCAGACAAGTCATGGGGACAGTGCTGAGCTGGAAGTTTGGAACTAGGGTGAGGTGGGTGAAGGGGAAATGAGGAAACTGTTGAAGTCCACATTGATGTCCTGGGGTTGAAGTATTCCGAGGTGGAAGATGAGGCGTTCTTCCTCCAGGCGTCTGGTGGTGAGGGAGCGGCGGTGAAGGAAGCCCAGGACCTCCATGTCCTCGGCAGAGTGGGAGGGGGAGTTGAAATGTTGGGCCACGGGGCAGTGTAGTTGATTGTGCGGGTGTCCCGGAGATGTTCCCTAAAGCACTCTGCGAGGAGGCGCCCAGTCTCCCCAATGTAGAGGAGACCGCATCGGGAGCAATGGATACAATAAATTATATTAGTGGATGTACAGGTAAAACTTTGATGGATGTGGAAGGCTCCTTGAGGGCCTTGGATGGAGGTGAGGGAGGAGGTGTGGGCGCAGGTTTTACAGTTCTTACGGCGGCAGGGGAAAGTACCAGGATGGGAGGGTGAGTTGTAGGGGGGGGAACGTGGACCTAACCAGGTAGTCACAGAGGGAATAGTCTTTGCAGAAGGTGGAAAGGGGTGGGGAGGGAAATATATCCCTGGTGGTGGGGTCTTTTTGGAGTGGCGGAAATATTGGCGGATGATTTGGTTTATGCAAAGGTTTGTAGGGTGGAAGGTGAGCACCAGGAGTATTCTGTCCTTATTACAGTTGGAGGGGTGGGGTCTGAGGGCGGAGTTGCGGGATGTGGACAAGATGCATTGGAAGGCATCTTTCACCACTTGGGAAGGGAAATTGCGGTCTCTAAAGAAGGAGGCCATCAGGTGTGTTCTATGTTGGAACTAGTCCTCCTGGGAGCAAATATGGTGGAGGCAGAGGAATTGGGAATACGGGATGGCATTTTTGCAAGAGGTAGAGTGGGAAGAGGTGTAATCCAGGTAGCTGTGGGAGTCAGTGGGTTTGTAAAAAATGTCAGTGTCAAGTCGGTCGTCATTAATGGAGATGGAGAGGTCCAGGAAGGGGAGGGAGGTGTCAGAGATGGTCCAGGTAAATTTAAGGTCAGGATTGAATGTGTTGGTGAAGTTGATGAATTGCTCAACTTCCTCGCGGGTGCACGAGGTGGCGCCAATGCAGTCATCAATGTAGCGGAGGAAGAGGTGGGGAGTGATGTCGGTGAAATTACGGAAGATCAACTGTTCTATGTAGCCAACAAAGAGACATGTGCCCATGGCTACCCCTTTGGTCTGGAGGAAGTGGGAGGATTCAAAGGAGACATTGTTAAGGGTGAGGACCAGTCCGGCCAAACGGATGAGAGTGTCGGTGGAAGGGTACTGTGGGGGACATCTGGAGAGGAAAAAACGGAGGGCTTGGAGGCCCTGGTCATCACGGATGGAGGTGTAGAGGGATTGGATATCCATGGTGAAGATGAGGCATTGGGGGCCGGGGAAACGGAAGTCTTGGAGGAGGTGAAGGGTGTAGGTGGTGTCTCGAACTTATGTGGGGAGTTCCTGGACTAGGGGGGATAGGACAGTGTCGAGGTAGGTAGAGATGAGTTCAGTGGGACAGGAGCATGCTGAGACAATGGGTCGGCCAGGGTGGTCAAGCTTGTGGATCTTGGGAAGGTGGTAGAACCGGGCAGTGCGGGGTTCCCGGACTATGAAGTTGAAAGCTGTGGGTGGGAGATCTCCTGAGGTGATGAAATTCTGTCGGGGAGATGATGGTTTGGTGATGGTGGGTGGGGTCATGGTCGAGGGGGCAGTAGAAAGAGGTGTGCTCGAGTTGGCGTTGTAGTTCAGCGGTGTAGAGGTCAGTACGCCAGACTACCACTGCGCCCCCTTTATCTGCTGGTTTGATGGTGAGGTTGGGATTGGAGCAGAGGGATTGGAGGGCTGCGCGTTGTGAGGGTGAGAGGTTGGAGTGGGGGAGGTGGGTAGACAGATTGAGGCGGTTAATGTCCTGGCGGCAGTTGGAACTGAAGAGGTCGAGGGCATATAATAGGCCAGCGCGGGGTGTCCAGGTGGATGCAGCGTGTTGGAGGTGGGCGAAGGGGTCCTCGGAAGGTGGGCGGGAATCCTGATTGTGGAAGTAAGCTCGGAGGCAGAGGCGATGGAAGAATTGTTCAATGTCATGGTGTGTATTAAATTCATTCAAGCATGGACGGAGGGGGCTGAAGGTGAGTCCTTTGCTGATGACTGATCGTTCATCCTCAAAGAGGGGGAGGTCTGGGGGGATGGTGAAAACTTGGCAGGGCTGGGAGATGGGATCTGGTGTGGGTGTAGAACTGGGAGTGGGGGCGGAACATGTAACTGGAGTGGGTGTGATGGTGGGGGAATGGGGGTGGAGTCATGAGCAGGGGTAGTGTTTCCCTTGGGGTTATGGGGTGTGGGGATAGTGACAGTGGGGTCTGTGGGGGGGCGTGTCAGCAGAATGCAGGTGAGTGACGCTGGTGGGGGCGGAAGTGGTGGTGACCACGGCAGTAGGGGTGGCGGAAGTCACTGAGCGTGTGACATCAGTGATGATGTGACGGGCGGAAGTGATGTCACGTGTGATGCATGAGGAATTGTGAGGGGCAGAAGTGGTTGTGGGAGTGGCCATAATAGGGGTAGAAGTGACATCATCAATCAGCATGGGGGTGGCAGCTCCATCAGCCACATGGCTAATGGCGTCTGAGTAGTTTCCAAGGCCAGGAGAATCTTCTGGAATGTTTGAGGAGCGCTGATTATGGAGGTGGGTAGATAAAAGTTTGTTGTACTGACAGTTTTTGATGTTTGAGATGGAATTGAAATACTGTTTGTTGAGAGTATGAATTCTCCTGACGATGTAGTACAGAAGGGGTCCTTTGCAATTCTGAGAGAGTGTGGCCCTCAGCTGAGGCAGGGCTGACTGTAGAGAGGTTAGGTGCCGGTGCATTGCTGCGAGCGTGGAGTGAAGGATCTTGAAGGAGAACCGTTGCTGGTGTTTTTGAATCTGAAGTCTGTACTGTTCGTCCTGCTCGGTTCCGAACTCTGCTGGTTTAAAGGTGGTCCGGAGTCCGCATGGGATGAGTTGGTTACGGAGGCAGGCACTGAGGAAGCAAATGTGGCTGTGGTAGTGAGTCTGTTTCAGGGCCTGGTTGAAGAGCTTCAGGGCAGAGGAAATGATCTGGGAGTTGCAGTGGGAGAGGGACTCCCTGAGATTCTTGTAGAGAGAGGAGGAAAACTTCTTCAAGGCAGGCATTCTTGCAAGAGGATTCGCAGTAGGGTTAAAATCAATGAGGTAAAAACAATGACTGCAGATACTGGAAACCAGATTCTGGATTAGTGGTGCTGGAAGAGCACAGCAGTTCAGGCAGCATCCAACGAGCAATGAAATTGACGTTTCGGGCAAAAGCCCTTCATCAGGAATAAAGGCAGTGAGCCTGAAGCGTGGAGAGATAAGCTAGAGGAGGGTGGGAGTGGGGGGAAAGTAGCTAGAGTACAATGGGTGAGTGGGGGAGGGGATGAAGTTGATAGGTCAGGGAGGAGTGGGTCAGTGAATAGGTAGAAAAGGAGATAGACAGGTAGGACAAGTCCGGACAAGTCATGGGGACGCTGCTGAGCTGGAAGTTTGGAACGAGGGTGAGGTGGGGGAAGGGGAAATGAGGAAACTGTTGAAGTCCACATTGATGCCCTGGGGTTGAAGTGTTCTGAGGCGGAAGATGAGGCATTCTTCCTCCAGGCGTCTAGTGGTGAGGAAGCGGTGGTGAAGGAGGCCCAGGACCTCCATGTCCTCGGCAGAATGGGAGGGGGAGTTGAAATGTTGGGCCACGGGGCGGTGTGGTTGATTGGTGCGGGTGTCCCAGCGATGTTCCCTAAAGCGCTCTGCTAGGAGGCACCCAGTTTCCCCAATGTAGAGGAGACCGCATCGGGAGCAACGGATACAATAAATGATATTAGTGGATGTGCAGGTAAAATATTGATGGTGCATTCCACACCCCGAAAGAAACTACCTCTGATATCTGTCCTATATCTATCACCCCTCAATTTAAAGCTATGCCCCTCTTGTACTCGCCATCACCATCTGAAGAAAAAGGATCTTGCTGTCCAACCTATCGAAACCTCTGATTATCTTATGTGTCTCAATTAAGTCACCTCTCAAACATCTTCTAATGAAAACAGTCTCAAGTCCCTCAGCCTTTCATTGTAAGACCTTCCCTTCATACCAGGCAACATCCTAGTAAATCTCCTCTGAAATCTTCCCAAAGGTTCCACATCCTTCCAATAATGCCGTGACCAGAACTTTACACAATACTCCAAATGTGTCTACCCCAGGGTTTTGTATAGCTGCAGCATGACCTCATGGTTTCAAAACTCAATCCCTCTACCAATAAAATCTAACACACCGTACATCTTCTTAACAACCCTATCAACCTGGATGGCAACTTTCAAGGATCTATGTACCTGGAAACCGAGATCTCTCTGCTCATCTACACTGCCAAGAATTTTACCATTAGCTCATACTCTGCATTCCTGTTACTCTTTCCAAAGTGATTCACCTCATACTTTTCTGTATAAACTCCATTTGCCACCTCTGTAGCTTATCTATGTCCCTCTGTAGCCTACAAAGTCCTTCCACACTCTGCACAACTGTACCCACCTTAGTGTCATGATTAGATTAGACTTACAGTGTGGAAACAGGCCCTTCGGCCCAACAAGTCCACACCGACCCGCCGAAGCGCAACCCACCCATACCCCTACATTTACCCCTTACCTAACACTACGGGCAATTTAGCATGGCCAATTCACCTGACCCGCACATCTTTGGACAGTGGGAGGAAACCGGAGCACCCGGAGGAAACCCACGCAGACACGGAGAGAACGTGCAAACTCCACACAGTTAGTCGCCTGAGTCGGGAATTGAACCCGGGTCTCAGGCGCTGTGAGGCAGCAGTGCTAACCACTGTGCCACCGTGCCGCCGACCACTGTGCCACCGTGCCGCCAACCACTGTGCCACTGTGCCATCTGCAATTTTACTAACCCATCCTTCTACACCCTCATCCAGGTCATTTATAAAAATGACAAACAACAGTGGACCCAAAACAAATCCTTGCGGTACACCACTAGTAACTGAACTCCAAGATGAATATTTCCCAGAAACCACCACCCTCTGTCTTCTTTCAGAAAGCCAATTTCTGATCCAAACCACGAAATCACTCTCAATCCCATGCCTCTGTATTTTGTGCAATAGCCTACTGTGGGGAACCTTATCAAATGCCCTACTGAAATCCATAGACACCACATTAACCACCTTACCCTCATCCACCTGTTTGGTCACCTTCTCAAAGAGCTCAATAAGGTTTGTGATGCACAACCTACTCTTCACAAAACTGTGTTGACTACCTCTAACCAACTTATTCTTTTCCAGAACATTATAAATCTTATCTCTTATCCTTTCCAACACTTTATCGGCAACCAAAGTAAGGCTCACTGGTCTAAAGTTACCGGGGTTGTCTCTATTTCCCTTCTTGAACAAGGGAACAATATTTGCTATCCTCCAGTCTTCAGGCACTATTCCTGAAGTCAATGATGCCATAAAGATAAAAGCCAAAGGCACGGCAATCTCCTCCTTGGCTTCCCAGAGAATCCTAGGATAAATCCCATCTGGCCCAGGCGACTTATCTACTTTTATATATTCCAGAATTGCTAACACCTCCTCCTTGTGAACCTTCGAGTATTCTTCTCGACAACACAGAAACAAACTATCACCTGAAACAGCCAGTTACTCCATTCATCTTTGCCATCTTTAAAAATAGCAGTAGCCAAAGAATTCAAATTATTGCAGTGGAGAATGAGCCTCCCTTATTTTGAAGATGACAACACAGAGGGCGTTCATTCCATTATGTTGATGTCAGCTCCATGAAAGAACAAATTGGTTTTAGTCCCTGATTTTTCAATAACGTTTTACCTGTTAGAGTATCAATCAAATTCTCTTCTGAAATGACTGCTCAATTTCTTTCTACCACTCTTTCAAGTCAGACATTCGAGATCAGAGAAAATTGCTGTTTCTCCTCACCTCTCCTCTGGTTCATTTGCCCCACTTATCATCAATCCATGCCTTTTGGTTACTGATGTACTGGTGCAGGTATTAATGATATAGGTTAAAAGAGTAAAGAGGTTCTGGTGGGGGAATATCAACAGTGAAGGGCTAAAATAAAAAGGAAAACAAGAAAGGTAAACATCTCTGAAGAACTATCTCAATCACAAGCAAATTGGCACAGGATTAAAGAGCTAAACACATGATTCAAAGATTGGTGAGGGAGAAATGGGTTTGAATTCATGTGCTATTGGCACCAGTACTGGGAAAGAAGGGAGCTGTTCCATTAGGATGGGCTCCACTTGGGACCAGAATCTTGGCGAATCGCACAACTAGGGCTATGGATGAGATTTTAACGAAATAGTGGGGGTTGGGTCCACTTGCATGGAAAAGTAAGGAAGAGGTTCAAGTGAGGGAGGGATTAGCAGAATTTATTGAAGTTTCCAGAACAAGTAACAGAACTGACAGTATGAAAAGGGTCAGGAATCTAACTCCAGACACAATAGAAAAGAGAACAATTATGTGAAAAGGTGGGAGGCAGGCAGTCAATGCAGGATCAAAGGTGTTGTATTTAAAACCTGCAGTGTATGAAACAAAGTAAATGAGCTTGTAGTACAGATTGAACTTGGCAGGTACAATCTTGTGGATCTTGTTCAATCATAGAGATGTGGCTGCAAGGGAATCAGGGTGAGGAACTAAATACCCAAGGATACATGTCCTATTGAGAGGACAGGCAGATGGGCAGAGAAGATAGGGTTGCCTTAGAATAAGAAATGAAATTAAATTGACTTTATAATCACAGAAGTCAGGAGGGGTCCCAGAGACTAATGGTTAACGTAACAAACAATTTAAGAAGGGAAGGAGGCAGAAAACTGGAAACTATATTATCCAGTTAGCCTGACCTCGGTATTTGGTAAAATTTTAGAGTCCATTATTAAAGATGAGATTACAGAGTAGTTGGGAGTGCATTGGTATAATAAGGGTGAGTCAGCACTGTTGTCTCAAGGAGAGGTCATGCCTGACAAATCTGTTAGAATTCCTTAAGGAGGTAATGAGCAAGTTAGACCAAAGGAGATCTAATAGATGTGATCTATTTGGATTTCCAGAAGCCCTTTGACAAAATACAATCCAAGAAGCTGCTAAATAAGATAAGAGTAAGTGTTAGGGGCAAGGTCTTGGCATGGGTAGTGGATTGGCTGACTGGCAGGAGGCAGAGAATGGAAGTAAAGGCTTCCTTTTCAGGATGGCAGCTGGTGACGAGTGGATTTCCGCAAGGATCCAAGTTGGGACCAGAACTATTCACTTTATACATTAGCGATCTGGATGAAGAAAGTAGTTTTGGATTGTTGGAAAGGCAGGTGGTGTTGAGGAATTGGGCATCTGCTGAAGGACTTAGACAGGGTAGGAGAGTGGGCAAAAAAGTGGCAGATGGAATACCATTTGGAAAAGTATGAGGTAATGCACTTTGACAGGAAGAATAGAGTCTTTTTTAAATGGGGAAAAGACTTCACAAATCTGATGCAAAAAGTTCCAGTTCAAAATTCTCTTAAATTCTCTTCAAGAGGGCAGGTATACAAGAATAAAATGTTGTATACAGCTGTATACAAAGGCTGTATACAGCTTAGTCAGACAGCATTGGGAATATCGTGAGCAGTTAGAACTACATCTTAAGAAGGGTGTACTGGCATTAAAGGTCTGCAGAGGGGATCCAGGGGAGGTTTACAAGAATGATCCCAGGGATGAAGAGCTAGTGATATGAGGAGTGATTGAGGACTTTGAGTTTTTACTCGATGGAGTTTAGAAAGATTGGGGGAGATCTCATTAAAACTTGTAGAGTATTGAGAAACCTGGATAGAGAGGGTGTGGACAAGATGTTTCCACTAGTAAGAGAGACGGGAACCTGAGGGAACAGCCTTGAAGTGAAAAGATATTCTTTTGAACTGAGATGAGGAGGAATTTCTTCAGCCAGAAGGTGGTGGTGCATCATTGCTGTGCAAGCCAAGTCATTGAATATATTGAAGTGAGATAAATAGGTTCTTGATTGGTAAGGGGATCAAAGATCATGGGGAAAAAGTAGGAGAATGGGGTTGAGAAACATATTAACAATGATCAAATGATGGAGCAGACTCAATGGTCAAAATGGCATCATTCTGCCCTTAGGTCTTATGGTCTTTTGGTATCCATCACTAGAGTCAGTGGTCTGGATTTTAAATCAGGGGAACATTCTGTGGAGAGGCACTGATTTGAGATCAAGAAACCAGGCAGAATGATTTAAACTGCATAACTCCTTTCAATTCCTTCCTGTTTCCTCCCCACAGGCAGCCCAGTTGTCAGCCTAGAAGCCTGTCTGACATATAGAAGCCGACCATACAAGGCCGCTACTGAGTATGGCTAGATCACGGAGGGGATCCCAATCGCAGGATGGAGGGAATCACATCACAAGGAGGTGGGGAAAGGGGAAGGGGGTGCAGGTTTGTTCATTTGGAGCCAATCACAGAATGGTCCAGCTGGGAAGTGTTAGTGTCCTATTTGCACAATCGCGGAAGAATTTGAACAGGGTTTTAGGAATTTTAGTTTTATACTTGTGCTATCTGAACTATCATAGAGATATCACTGGTAGGGATGTTAATGGATTGAATAAAACTTCAAGTTATGACTGAGCCTTACCCTGCATTTGTACAATTCTGTTCTTTGTAAAATCCTGAATTCTGAGAACCACATATAGGACCTCCTGGAGTGCTAACCCTTACACAACAGAGGGAAAACAAAATCTCACTAAATTAATCAATGGCTGGAAGACGTTGGGTGCTTACAGTTTGGTGGCAACAGGGCCAAGGGAGCAGAAAATGGTTTTCGCAAACAAGACAAACTCAGGGAGCATATAAGATAAGAGAGAAACTAAAAACAAGTATGAGTTCAGGGCCCAGGTACTGCTGAACATTTGGCTCAATTGGCTTCTGAAAGGGAGGGATACAGCAAACAAAACTGATCAGATGGACTCAAATGTTGTGACAAAGAAGTCCAGGATCTCCTTACCCTTCTTATTGGAAGTGAGGGTGGAGGGGGTAAGGGAAAGGACGTTGTGGTAGAGAAAAGAAGCTCTGAGTTATCTATGCATACCAGAACAATACTGGGAGAGGGGACAGTCTGATCAGATGAGATCAGGACCGAGAGTACTTTATGTAACATCCCAGATCTGGCAGTGAATGGCTAAACAAGTGCCTTTCAGATCTGTGTTCTTTGGATTCACGGAAATAAAGATGAAAGCCAGAGGAGAGAAAATAGCCAGCATAATGGCTTTGTTGGGGACTGTGGCATCAAAGGTTGAGGCAGTTATGAAGTTGGGCCAATTTACTATTCAGGGCCATTAGCAGACTGAGATATATAACTGGTGACAGATCTGATTCTATTCAATTTTCTGTCCTCACTCAAGTTAAATTTCAAATCAAATACCCCAATCTTCTATTTATA